>NC_135369.1:165048267-165351297 GCF_049243985.1 Paroedura picta | reverse complement strand
CTCCCAAGGAAAGAACTCTGACTGCTGCTGTGCAGGGGAGGACAGATAAGGTATTAACTCCGTAGAACAGCCATCTTTTAATGTATTGGGGATTTTGTGGGTTGGGTAGTTTTATTCTTCTTCTGTTTTGTTCTTGAGAGGGGACATGATAACCCTCTTTAAGTATTTGAAAGGTTGTCACTTGGAGGAGGGCAGGATGCTGTTTCTGCTGGCTGCAGAGGAAAGGACGCGCAGTAATGGGTTTAAACTACAAGTAAAACGATATAGGCTAGATATCAGGAAAAAAATTTTCACAGTCAGAGTAGTTCAGCAGTGGAATAGGCTGCCTAAGGAGGTGGTGAGCTCCCCCTCACTGGCAGTCTTCAAGCAAAGGTTGGATACACACTTTTCTTGGATGCTTTAGGATGCTTTGGGCTGATCCTGCGTAGAGCAGGGGGTTGGGCTAGATGGCCTGTATGGCCCCTTCCAACTCTGTGATTCTGTGATTCTATAGTTCCATTGTGTAGAGCCTCTTGTGGCACAGAGTGGTAAGGCAGCCGTCTGACAGCTTTGCCCATAAGGCTGGGAGTTCAATCCTAGCAGCCGGCTCAAGGTTGACTCAGCCTTCCATCCTTCCGAGGTCGGTCAAATGAGTACCCAGCTTGCTGGGGGGTAAACGGTAATGACTGGGGAAGGCACTGGCAAACCACCCCGTATTGAGTCTGCCAAGAAAACGCTAGAGGGCGTCACCCCAAGGGTCAAACATGACTCGGTGCTTGCACAGGGGATACCTTTACCTTTACCTTTTATAGTTCCATTGTAAACCGCTGCAAGTCTTTGAGAGCGGCAAGATACAAGTCAATAAATAAATAAATAAATAAATAAATAAATAAATAAATAAATAAGTACGTACATACGTACGTACGTACGTACGTACATGTTTATGTTGGAAATTCCCAGCTCATCCTCTAAGTCATTCCAACAGCTCTTAATTTCTTGATGATTCCCATCTACCTGCCTGTCAGACTCAAGCAATACCAGGTAGCCAGCCAGGTAGACTGGAATCATCAAGAAATTAAGGGCTTATGAACACAGCGGAGACTGTTCACTACATCTGCTTGGTCGAAGCCTGAATTACCGCTGAATACTCTGGCAAATAACCAGATAAGAATTGCGATTTATTTTTACTTCCTTATATTTTTCTCCGGAGTCATGCGAAAAGATCATAAGCGTGTTCATCTGTGGTGCAAGGTCATTAACTCGGGAAGGAAACCAATGACAACGGTTCTTTAGGCGCAAGCTTCCTTCTTAAATGCTGCTGCTGATGATCTGCCAGCTTCGGGAAGTGGGAGAAAATGGGTATATTCACGGCTTGCGGCATACTAATAGCTTTTGAATGGGTTGTTGGGGGTCTTGGTCGCTTGATTCGAGCCATCGTGTGACGTGATGTGTCAACTTTAGCTTAGAAAGGCCTTTTAAACCGCATCGTCCCCAGTCATGCTCAAAGGCTGAAGTATTTACACTGGAAGCATCTTGCTCCTGTTTCCCTTTTATACAGGCTACTAAATGATTTGTACCTTTGTGGTAAGAACTGCCAGAGGTACACGAGGTATCCCTTTTGCCTTCAAGCTCTATGGTTGAGGCTGTTATGGCCAGGGATATCTGTATGGCCCCCCTTCCAGGACCACAGTTTGGCTGACGGTTAGTGAGAGACATCTGCCCCCACTTCCCTCCCTCCCCCTCTATGAGATGTTTTCTGGGGTGGGGGGACTGAGAATAGCGAGGGTTTGTTTTTCCGTTGTATCTTCTTCCTTCCGGTTTTTGATTTATGATTGTGATTTTATGTCTGGGGTTTTATGGGATTTTATTCAGACGTATGTAACCCGCCACGAGCCGTCAGGGAGTGGTGGGTAATAAATCAAATAAATAATAATAAAAAGCCGAGGTTGCCAGTCCAGAGATAAAGCACCTATGTGGAGAGAGACATTATGATTTATATTGCATTGATGCCTCGAGGGCTCGGGTGAAAAGAGAGTTTCGATCACTTATCTGTATGGATATATAAGTGTACATGTGTCAGCTCCAGCGTGCTTACGCTGTAAACAAACCTTGCAAATTGAGTAGCCAAATGGGATCGGAACCCAAGGCACAGGAAATAAAATTGTTTTGGACGTAGGTCGCACACTACGTCAATGGCACAGAAAGAGTTCCATGAACAGTCTGGATTCACCTGATTCTTTAGCGCTGTTGAAATGATGCTACTGTGGGCGTAATCCAGGCAATGAGTCAGGAGACGACTTCTGATTTAAAAAGAAAGAAATACTGGTAATTTAAGCAGGGTTAAGAACACAGCCAGAGTTTAGGCAGAATCTGGATGGAGAGTGGCAAAGTGTGTGTGTGTGTGGGGGGGGGGGGAGTCTGCAGGGACAAGGTAAAAATAGCTCCATGATAATCATGAACATAATAGGAAGAACCATAGTAGAGCAGCGGTCCGCAAGCTTCCGCTTGCTGCGGACCGCTGCGGCGTAGTGGGCGGAGAGGGTGGCCCGGGGGCCCGCGCATGCGCGGCAGCCCCAGCACAAACGCGCATGCTGGCAGCCGCGGCTTCCCCTCCCGGCCCCTCCCGGCCCCCGAGCAAATCGGCCGCTAAAGGGGGGAGGGAGAGCAATGGAATAAGCTGACTCCCTTGCTTGTGGCTGAGTCCAGTAAGACAGGAAGGGAAAGGCCATGGACTACCTCCAGAGCTCCCGCAGACCCCCAAGGATCAACAGACCCCTAGTTGGGAATCACTGGCTAAGAGCTAGCATGGTGTAGTGGTTAGGTGTGTGGACTTCTAATCTTGCATGCCTGGTTCGATTCTGCACTCCTCCACATGGAGCCAGCTGGGTGACCTTGGGCTCGCCATGGCACTGATAAAACTGTTCTGACCAAGTAGTAATATCAGGGCTCTCTCAGTCTCACCCACCTCACAGGGTGTCTGTTGTGGGGAGAGGAAAGGGAAGCTGCTTTGAGACTCCTTTTGTTAGAGAAACGTGGCATTTAAGGATGAAGTCTTCTTCTTCTTCTTCTTCTTCTTCTTCTTCTTCTTCTTCTTCTTCTTCTTCTTCTAATAGTTTATTTTAATGTGACATGGATTCCAGAATGGGAAAAAAAGAACAAGAAATTCAGAGCCAGTGAAACGATTGCATCATGCTATCTGAATACTTGAATTGAAGACAATATTCTTACATCTGGTGAGTGGGGAGCAGGAGAAGCTTGGAGTTGTGGTAACAATTTTCCCATTCTAATTACTAATGTAATTATAGATTACCGTATTTGAGATTACCTAGAATTACATATACTAATATAAATAATTAAGCTATTATTGTTCGGTGCCTTTATTAGTTATTTTTCTCCAGGGATACACTCAGGTGATATACAAAATTAAAAAGAATTGCCATTATTGAGAACTGTGCAATTAAGATAAAATGGAAGCCCTAAATGAACTAAAACAACAACATCATAATTGAAATCCCACGAACAAAACATTTTCAAGGCAGAGAACAATCCTAAATGGATCTGTTCAGAATTCTATTCACATCTGGAGAGGCAGCTTAGTGCCATGGTTAAGTATGATGGCTTCTAATCTGGTGAGCCAGGTTCGATTCTGTACTCCCCCACATGCAGCCAACTGGGTGACCTTGGGCTGGCCACAGCACTGATAAAGTTGTTCTGAACAAGCAGTAATATCAAGGGCTCTCTCAGCCTCATCTACATCTCAGGGTGTCTGTTGTGGGGAGAGGAAAGGGAAGGCAGCTGTAGGCTGCTATGACACTTCTTCGGGTAGAGAAAAGCGGCATATAAGAACCAACTCTTCTTCTTCAGTAATATCAGGGCTCTCTCGGCCTCACCTCCCTCACAGGGTGTCTGTTGTGGGGAGAGGAAAGGGAAGGCGATTTTAAGCCGCTTTGAGACTCCTGGCAGAGAAAAGCATCATAAAGACCAACTCTTCTTCTATTCAATGGAACTTAATATCCTTCAAAAGGCTTCTGAGTGGACCTTCCAAGGCTGAGAGTAGAGGTCATCATGGAGGTCATCTACTCTTATCCATGTCAACTCATCATGGAGAAGTAATCAAACCTTCTCCATGTCACATTTTTCAACCCTGGATAGGAACCCTGTTTCTGTCAGTTAATAGATTTCCATCGTCAACCATGATTGAACACATGAAGCTGCCCTTTTGTGAGTCAGATCCTGGTCTAATGTCTATTGTGTTTCCTCTTTCCAGGTTCTTACAGGCTTTTCTCATCACCAGCTCCTTAATCCTGCCCTCCCCCTCTTGTTTTGAGAAGCCAGGGATGGAACTAGAGATCTTTGGCATGCAAAGCAGATATTCTACCTCTCCCAAGACATCTAATTAGGGAGGCCACACATTTTATATTTGACATTCATTTTACAGTGAATCTGTCTCCATAATCATCAAGTCAGAGAGTTAAACGAAGAGAACAAACAAAGGACACCAACAAACCAGTGGGGGTGGGAGGGTAGAGTCTTAAGTTCAAAATACAGCTCAGTCCATGTGACACTGCCCTGCATATAGGTTGCAGTATGATGGCTGGTCCTTTGTGGGCTATGCTGATCGGCCCGTTTCTGGAACAGATGGTGTTTTTGGATTGCGTAGAGCAGAGACATTAGAGAGGGTGACATTGTCACTGTGGGTGGAATCATCATAATCTGATCTGGGAGATCTTGAGTGCTGTGAAGTGGTTTCCTGTGTGGCAAATTTCTTGTAACTCTGTGCCTTCCCCCTCTGGGCTGCAATCATTGTGCCATTTAGATGCGTGACCTGGCATGGTTCAGGAGAGTAGGGCAGATGGAGTTTGTTTCAAGGCTGAATGTTCTTTACAAGAACCAAGCCTCTTCCTACTTCAAATGATCCCACTGTGGCTCACTAGCAATAAGATCTCCACACATCATGGATGAGTCAGGAAACATGGAGTCAGCAAACACAGAGCCAGCTTGGTGTAGTGGTTAGGAGCGCAGACTTCTAATCTGGCAATCCGGGTTTGATTCCACCCTCTCCCAAATGTAGCCAGCTGGGTGACCTTGGACTCACCACAGCCCTAATAAAGCTTTTTTTTTTGCAGGACAACGCAATCCCACCTTCCTACACACACAAAAATGCCCCATTCGTCCCCATAGGATGGGGAGGAGCCGGGCCTGGAAGGCCCATCTCCCCCATCCAAATGGGTTTCCATCAGGCTAGGCCCTGTTGGCTCCCAAAGTGGAAAATATCTATGTTCCCTTAAAGGGGGACAATGGTGGTCTAACACGTACCAGACCCGGGAGGGGGCCGGCGTGGTGATGACATCATGTGGAAGTGGGGATTAGCCTGCTTCCATCTGAGGGCCCTTCTGGCTTTTTCCACCGGTTTGGAATCAGCCTGAGATAGACCATTGGGATTTTCTTACGTTTTGGACATGAAGACGGGCTACCATATAAGAGTCTATGTGTGTGGGGCCATCCCTCTCAAATACATCTCAAATACATAAGTTTATGAGAAGGGTTTATTCTTGCCGAAGTTACCCTAAGGAGTTACCTCGCATCCATACATCCAAAGCACAGCCCCCCTCCAAATATTCACACTGTAAGATGAAAAACTAATATAAGTGAGAGAGGAATGACATGGCTTCCTTTGTTTCAGGAAATCACCCTGTGAGATATAATGGAAAAGACAAAAAAGGAAGAAAGAAAAAAACACCCCACTTTGATTGATTGTTCCTTAATATATTTGCCCCCAGGCAGATAACTGTCATGTTTAAAGTCTGGCACAGGATCCCATCATTTCTTACAGCTGGGGGGGAAAAAAAGCAAACTCTGGCAAACGTGTTTTATAGTTTGCGACTTTATTGTACAAAAATATCTTCATTTTGCAAACAACCAGAGGGCTGCCGTGTTAGCCTGCTGCAGAAAAACAACAGTGAAAAGAACCTCTTGGCACCTTAAAGACCAGCGAATATACAGCGGCATCCGTTTTCCTACAAGCCACAGCCCAGTTTGTCAGAAGCGAGTGTTTTCTACAGAGACGGCTGGAGGGAAACTATTGCTCTTCTCTTATTCTTCCTTACTGGGCATGATGAACGGTGCCACTTCCTTCACAGAATACGCTGGATCCCTGTGCATTTGAGTGATATAGTTCTGGTGGCCTTTAGTGGCCGTATTTGAAAGCCCTCTCTACAAATAATAGCAGTAGCTTTCCTTTAGGTCTAAAGGGAGGCACCCCCAGAGATCCAGCTCTATGCTGGGCAAAGCTCTGATTTATAGACCAGCTATACTTCCTGAAAGGATTGGAAAAAATACTAACAAAACCTGAGATGTTATTTCACTCGCTAAGGTTTTGCATTGGCAGTCTAGTTCTGAGATTGCATATTGGATTTGAACTCTCCACTTCAGAATCACAGAATCTCAGAATCGTAGAGTTGGAAGGGGCCATACCGGCCATCTAGTCCAACCCCCTGCTCAATGCAGGATCAGCCCAAAGCATCCTAAAGCGTCCAAGAAAAGTGTGTATCCAACCTTTGCTTGAAGACTGCCAGTGAGGGGGAGCTCACCGCCTCCTTAGGCAGCCTATTCCACTGCTGAATTAATTACTAATTTTTAATTGTAAATCCCGCCATTCTGCCTCCTCCCGCAAGTTTTGTTTGATGTTTTGTTGCTTTGTGGCAAACGTAGGCCATTTTCAGAATGATTTCAAGAATACCCTGACCCTGTGTTTTCAGGACTGATCTCTAGATCTTAAGACCTGGCATAATTGTCAAGATTCTGTTGATAAATTGCAGTGCTTCACCAGGGAATTTCTCTGCGTGCTTAGTTCTCAATTCCCCCCCCCCTCTGTAATGGAATAACAGGCACTAAATTTGTCTACTTTAACATTTAAATTGTACCAATTCGTTCCATTAACAGAAACCCACATACATTTAGTTTTTTAGTGGGATGACTGCTGCAATTGGTAAAGAAAATGCCAGGAACAAAGAGAGTCCTGTGCAATTGTGGATCTGGAATGGCCGTAAATAATGTCTACTAGTGCAACTAAAGGGTGTCTAGTCAAGGCTATGGTCTTCCCAGTTGCAATGTATGGCTGTGAAAGTTGGACCATAAGGAAGGCCGAGCATCAAAGAATTGAGGCTTTTGAACTCTGGTGCTGGAGAAGACTCTTGTGAGTCCCTTGGACTGCAAGGCGAACAAACCAGTCAGTCCTAGAGGAGATCAGCCCTGCCTGCTCCTTAGAAGGCCAGATCCTGAAGATGAAACTCAAATACTTTGGCTACCTCTTGAGAAGGAAGGACTCCCTGGAGAAGAGCCTAATGCTGGGAGTGATTGAGGGCAAAAGAAGGGGACGATAGAAAATAAGGTGGCTGGATGGAGTCACTGAAGCAGTCGGTGCAAACTTAAATGGACTCCGGAGAATGGTAGAGGACAGGAAGGCCTGGAGGATCACTGTCCATAGGGTTGTGATGGGTCAGACACAACTTCGCATCTAACAACAACAAAGTGCCAAATATTCATTTATAAAGCATCACAATCATGAGTAATGACCATAGAATACCATCAATTTGTGTACAATACTACAACAAGTGTAATACAAAAAAATAGTTCAGTAGTCCCCCATTTCGCAGGGTGGCTTCTACATTAGATCCAACAGGAGTAATAAAGCTCAAGTTGACAAACTCACTTCCTACCTGATTGGCCTTCCCTCGGGGTGTACCACCAATACAGAGAGAGAGAGAGAGCTCTGCCAATGAGGGCCAATCAGTCCCAATGAGGGCCAATCAATTCATATTGCGCTCTGCCAATGAAGGCCAATAGGCTCAAATTGCACTCTGCCAATGAGGGCTGGTCAGCTCAAACTGCATGCAGACAATTGACCTCAGCATACTTTGGAGAAAAGCTGGCTCCTCACTGGACACTCGCTGGACACAGGAAGTGCTCATCTGGACCAGGGCCTGCTTTAGAAACATAAGAGGCCTCAAAGAATTTTATCTGGTCTTTTAATCCATAGAATCTGTTAAGGTCTGTAGTGTCCTAAATAGTCGATATTTCTTATCATTGCATGTAAAGGAGCCAACTATATTTAATATCTTTTCCTTTATTTTATGTACGCTGATTTATTTATGCCTGACCATTGATAAAGGCAGCCATGCCGAAACACATTTAGTCAGTGGTGGTGTGAGTATGAATGTATACTTGGATTTTAATGAGGCTATATTTTAAGCCTCGGGTTTTTAATTTTAATAAATATTAATATTTAATTTTACATTACATTCTACCCTAAAGAGGCTTGAGCACATTTTCCTTACTTTGACCCACTTTTTGTTTGGGGGGGGGGGTGGGCGGAGGTCTTGACAGGTCAGGATATTTTTTTCTTTTTATTATGGACTGTTTACTCCCTATCTGGCTAGCCTCCTCAGTAATATTCCTCCAATTGGAGTTGGTCCTTAGCCAGGAATGACCTGCCCTGATGGTTTAGCCCCAATCAGAAAGGAGCCCTAGGCCAGGAAGGGCAAATAAGGGTCAGCTCTCCATCGCCAGCTTCCTCTGAGTTTCAGAAGTTTGCTGGGTAGAAGAGGAAGCAGCTTGAGAGCATGCCCTGCTGCCAGTAAGGTGCCCTGGCCTCTTTCCTCAGAGGACCGGGGTGGGGTGGGATGGTGGAGGTGGGGGGGAGGCGCAAGCTAGCTGCCCTTTTCTCCAGGGCTGTTGCCTGGAAATGACCTGCAATTCCAACAAATCCCCAGTTCCCAACTGGAGATTGGCATCCCACAACATCTGTGGGGCACAGTGGCACAGAGTTCCCCGTACCAAGCAGTGTTTTCATCTCCAGGAGCTTGGAGATGAGTTGTTATGCAAAGTCCCCCCTCAAAAACATCCACATTCTCCTGGGGAGCTGATGTCTATAGTCTGCAGATGACCTCCAATTCCAGGAGATTTCCATGCCATACCTTGAAGTTGGTAACCCCTGAGTCAGGATTGTTCCTTGAGGTTTGGACTCCTCAAGAGTCCAGGGGTGGGTAGGAGCTTTAGCCATGCAGCCAGCCCCCAGGAAGGTCGCAGTGCAGGTGTGCATCCTAGCACTGTTGTTTCCCTGGGTGCAACGGGCTTTGCCTCTAGTAATATTATCAAGTTCCTCAAGGGAATAAATAGCAAATTGGCTCAGAAGAATTCTCCCCAAAGTGTATTAATATATTACAACAAATGGTACTGGAAGGAAGGAAGAAGGAAGGAAGGAAGGAAGGAAGGAAGGAAGGAAGGAAGGAAGGAAGGAAGGAAGGAAGGAAGGAAGGAATAAATAAATAAATAAATAAATAAATAAATAAATATTCCACGATGACCAGCCCTCAGTGTGGCTCTAGAAATTGGATGGGATATTTTTTGATTATGAACACTTTGTAAAATAAGCTTTACTAAGACTGATGTATCTTTGGGACCACCTTTCCCCTTATACCAGGGGTAGTCAAACTGCGGCCCTCCAGATGTCCATGGACTACAATTCCCAGGAAAATTCCTGGGAATTGTAGTCCATGGACATCTGGAGGGCCGCAGTTTGACTACCCCTGCCTTATACCCTCCAAAGGTCATAAAAATCTAGCAGCTCAAATCTGCCTAGGATCTTTAGGTCCAAGGAGCTAAGATGGTCTTGACCACAACCAGGGCCTTTTTGGCCTTGGCCCTTGCCTGGTGGAACATGCTACCTGAAGAGGTCAGGACCCTCTAGAATCTCAAACAATTTCGGGGGGCCTGTAAAATAGAGCTGTTCTGCCAGACCTATGATTGAGTCTGAAGAATAAAATCTGAGTCTCATTGTCAAAAATCCACCCAACAGTTGGACAAGCCCTCTAAGCTCTGTGCAACCCTCATAGAGACACATTTTTAAGGAGGGCGTTTTTATTATTTTATTGGTGTAAAAATGTTTTATTATGATTGTTTTAAACCTTGTTGTCACCTGCCCTGAGCCCTCCAGGAAAGAGCAGCATAGAAATCAAATATCCATCCATCCATTTATTCATTCATTCATTCAAAAATAACATTTTCTTCATACCTTCAAGGCCAAAGCGTTTATCACAGGTTTAATTCCCAACTGTTACCTCACTGTTCCCCTCTTTTTGAAAAAAATCAGCACAATGAAGCACTGAAGGAAGAGTAGAAATCTCTGTAAAACTGAGAAGGGGAAGTTAATTATTGCAAATGGAACAAGGATATTAATATCTGAACAAATGATATGAGGTAAAATTTGGGTGCCTGATGACGCAGTGAGGTACGAGAGGAACAAACAGGAGAGGGCAAAAGAGGATGGAATAGAAACCTTGGGGGGAAAGACAGGGTTGTCAGCCGGACTAGAGGGAAAAGATGCCTTGCCCCAAATACTTAAAGAGGAGATCAGGGCCCTGACGGAATTTGAACATTTCCTCAAGGCCTGCAAAAGGGAGCTCCTCCACCAGGCATTTGGTTGAGGCCGACCTGTGCCATCACTTCCCAAGGGCCCCCTTCCTATAGCACCCACCATAATTCCACCCAACCCACTGGGCTATCAGTATGAGTTAATTTAACATTTCCCACATTTTCTACTGTTCCGTGTTGCTTGTAGTTTCACTTCATTCATTATTGTCTATCTAAGTCAGGGGAAGTCAAGCTGCGGCCCTCCAGATGTCCATGGACCACAATTCCCAGAAGCCCCTGCCAGCGAATGCTGGCAGGGGCTTCTGGGAATTGTAGTCCATGGACATCTGGAGGGCCGCAGTTTGACTACCCCTGATCTAAGTTATAGTTCCTGTTCTATTTTCTGTGAACCGCCCTGAGCCTTCGGGGAGGGCAATAGACAGACAGACTGATGTTATTTCCAAACTGATGTTCTTTACCTTTTTGCCTTGGAAAGCTTAAATATGCCTGTATTAAAGAAATAGGACATTTTTTTTCTTCAGACCAGTTGACAACTTTAGGAAGATAACTGCTAAGCTGGAGGAAAGATGTATGGGGCTTGACTGATGAGCAAGGGGAATGGGAGAGAGAGAAGAGATCCAGAGAGCAGGTGGGAAGGCGGAAGTGAAGGAGGCAAAGTCAAAGAGGGAACCACTACTTTTCAGCATGAAAAGGAACATCCTCAGAGAACCAATCTTAGATTTCGTTGCACTCCATGGAGTTAGGTGGGTTCTCCATCTTTGGAGATTTTTAAACAGAGGCTAGATAGCCATCTGACAGAGAGGCTGATTCTGTGAAGGTTCAAGGCGGTGGCAGGTTACAGTGGATGAGCAATTGGGATGTGAGTGTCCTGCATAGCGCAGGGGGTTGGACTAGATCAGGGGTAGTCAACTTGTGGTCCGCCAGATGTTCAACTTGTGGTCCTCCAGACTACAAATGCTGCAAAACGCTGGCAGGGGCTGATGGGAATTGTAGTCCATGAACATCTGGAGGACCACAGGTTGACTACCCCTGGACTAGATGACCCAGGAGGTCCTTCCAACCCTGTTATTCTAGGATTCCCTTCTATGACTCTAGGTGCAACATTATCAGCTTAGGATAGTTGCTCTATTTTTCTTGTGTATGTGTTTTAAAAAAACAAAGAATGAAAACACACTTCTTTTGAAATAGCTGTGCTGTGCCTTCCACCCAAGAATGCCCTGCTGACATTTCAGTCATTGTGCCGCCACTCTGTAAGTGTGTTGATCTTGAAACACAGCGGCAGATTCAGAGTTGGCAGGAAGGAAGGAGGTCAGGACTCAGATATAACTTTTAGCTTCCCTACCATAATGGTTCTGGCCAGAGTAAGACAATAATTCATCCGCCCATACCCATACTAAAATGTCACATCCAAAGAGGCAGGCAGCAGCAAGGAATCTCCTTTTCAAGGGACATGACCTTGTGGATCCAGGGTTGATTATGAATTCTCCGAACACAGAGAAGAACCTCCCTTGTTTTATGGCTCCTGACCAGGGAGGCAGAAGCCTTGTAAAACTGAGATCTTTACCAGGGATTCCATCTTGTCCACGAGGCAGACCAAGAAGAAGTCCTATCATGAGATCTAAGGTCATTCTGAACTTTAAGCTATTGCAAGGAAAACTAACCTGTCCTATTTAAATCATGTTTAGTATATGTACCCATGCACTGCGGGAGCTTTTGGCGTTCTGCAGGGCCTGCAAAACAGAGCTCTTCCACCAGGTCTATGGTTGAGGCCAGCACAACAAAGAAGAACTATATGACCCCCCTTCAGGATTCAAGATACAGCTAGGTGTATGGCAGCCAGGGGTTCCATCTGCCCCCTTTTCCCTCCTCCCTCCTGGAGATTATATGGGGGGGGGGAATCGGGTTTGAGTCGGTATAGCATTGTTTTCCACCATAACTTATTTTATTCTTTTTATCTTTGATTGACAATCATGTCTGTGGTTTTAAGGGGAAGTTTTATTGGGGTTTATGCAGACTTTGTAACCTGCCACAAGCCATTCGGGAGTGGTGGGTAAGAAATTGAATTAATAGTAATAGTAATAGTAATAATGTAGAGTAGGGGAAGGGTTTTCCACTTCATGTTTGCACCTCTTCTTTGTACACTTGGTCAATGCTTGCATGGGATATGTGTATTCTTTTCATTCCTGTATTAAACTTCCTCATATTTTGAATCCTCTAAGCCTGATCTCTGAACACACTGCTGTTTCTGCACTGGTGGCTTTGCGCCGGGCTGCAGGCTGGAGTTTGAGTCGGGACAGGTTGTCCCGCTTCTTCCTGCTCCTGCATGGGGGAACATTTGGCCTGGTGCAACTCATCCGCCCCTGATTTGTGCTCCCACCCGGGAGCTGGAGCAGCAAAATTCCCAGTACGGAAACAGTCCTGCTGCCTGAAGTGTGTTAAAAGGAAGAGGCAGTAGATACACTTGCCATCCTTGGGCCATGATAAGATTGCAAAGCTGAGTTAGATTGTACTGGTCTGTAGGAGTAAAGCAATTGTGTGGCAACTAGGCAGAGTCTCAAATAAAAATACAAATGCAAAGTACTAGATGTGCAATTCTGCTTAGTGGGTGATACCCCATTTGTCTGTGGCATCCCCAGGGAGTGCGGAGAAGGAATGGAATTGCCAAGCAGAAATTTGGGACTGCTACAAGGGTTTCTGACCTCCTAGAGAACAACCCAAAGGAATGTAGGGGGCACATCAGATTGTTGCTTCACAAAAGCAGTTGTGGCTTTTTGTGTGAATGCCTAGCACGTTTACTCCTTTAATTGTTTAAACTCCGTGGGTAGAGCCAATGACGTGTTAGAAATATATAAGCTCCTGAGGGATAGATCCCATGTGGTCTGCAACAGCAGGAAGACTTTCCACTCCTGCTTTTCCTATCTAGCGTGCCTGTGGGAAAAAGTATATATAAAATCAAAAGCATGCATAATTTTACCTGGATAGCATAATTATCTCCTTTCATTTCCTACTAGCGATCCTTGGAAATGTTATTTACGATGCTAATTCTTAGCATTGATGGATTGCCCTCTGAGTTATAACACAATTAGAGAAAAAAAATTTCCCTGTAATTATATGAACTGTACGCCATATAATTTTAATCACCTTGTGATTACAGCCGTGTTCATCTTGCTTTTAAGGTTCATTGTTCTGATTTAGCTGTTGAG
Organism: Paroedura picta; assembly: GCF_049243985.1. Taxonomy (NCBI): domain Eukaryota; kingdom Metazoa; phylum Chordata; class Lepidosauria; order Squamata; family Gekkonidae; genus Paroedura; species Paroedura picta. Next base: position 165,337,684 of record NC_135369.1, on the reverse strand, counting down.
CACCGTGTGGCATCCGGAAGCTTTTGAGTACTAAAAGCTCTGACTTCAAGGTGAACACAGCTGGAATATGTGCATTTGTAGAGTGTCAGGAACTAAAATGAACAGACTTGCTGCCCCCAACTAATATGTGCTGCCCCCCAACTAATAGACACCCTGTGAGCTGGGTGAGGCTGAGAGAGCCCTGAAAGAACTGTGAGTGGCTCAAGGTTACCCAACTGGCTGCATATGGAAGGGCGGGGAATAAAAACACAGGGCATTTCCATGCATCGGTAAAAATAGCATTACGCCAGCTGAATGGTGTAGCGCTAAATCTTATCGCGCCTCCCAGTCCCCCCCCCTCACCTTTTTGCTGTCTTGCTCTTGTCTGCCGCCTTTTCGCGCATCTCACCCTCCACAACTGCTGCTGGGAATGACAAAAGACAGCAACGGGCTTTATATAGAACTCTCTTCAGTCTGTCAATCAATCCAGGCAGCCAATCCCCTTTCTCCATGTTTTAAAGGTCCAGCAATGCCTGCTATTTTTTTAAAATAATAGTTCTCTGTTTAGATGCCTATGCATCTAATCATAGATGCATAGTGCTTTTTGTGCAATCATAGATGCATAGTGCTTTTTGTGCAATCATAGATGCATAGTGCTTTTTGAACGCCACCCTTTATGGAATCATCAGTCTTGATATTTTTAAAAATTAATCTCATTCCTAATTTTTTGTTGGGAGAGGGACTTTAGAAAGGCATGCTTTGTGTTAGAACTTTGGGAAAAAATTATTTCTGGCATTGCCTGTACTCTTGTCCATCTATTTGTTGCTCCAGGAAGTTAGCCATTAAAAAAAATTCCCTTCCACGGGGGACAAGGGAAAGGGAGGTGGGTGCAAGGGTGGGATGAGGCAGGCACCTTTGTTGCTCGTTTCCTCTATGAAATTCACAAGGCAGTCACTGATACTTTACACTGTGGGGATGTTCCACATACATAGCCTCAGCTTCTGCGGAAGTTTACAGAATAATGACCAAAGCCAACTTATAACAGGCTGGTGAAAAAAGATGACACACTTGGCTACTTCTTGGACTGGTGTGACTCCAGCAGGCTTTTCCTGTGCCTTTTAAGCATATCATCCCAGCTCTGAGGAATAGAAACTGTTTGGATACAATCCAAAATGAGATTATTGGGAAGCAGAAATTCCGTTTACAGTTCCACATTCTGTGCCTTTTGTGGGGACCTCCAAAAACCTGGCCCCAATTGGTCCCATGGTAGATCAGTGGCCAATATTAGTGCTGTCTTCTCTTACAGATATCCTGAATGAAATCCACAGAGAAAGTCATTGGATTTCAATGGGGACTTCCACCTGCACCTGCCTTTTTGTTTAGTGCCAGTTTGGTGTAGCGGTTAGGAGTGCGGACTTCTAATTTGGCGAGCCGGGTTTGATTCTGCACTCCCCCACATACAGCCAGCTGGGTGAACTTGGGCTTGCCACGGCACTGATAAAACTGTTCTGACGGAGCAGTAATATCAGGGCTCTCTCAGCCTCACCTCCCTCACAGGGTGTCTGTTGTGGGGAGAGGAAAGGGAAGGCAACTGTAAGCCACTTTGAGACTCATTTGGGTAGAGAAAAGCGGCATACAAGAACCAACTCTTCTTCTTCTTCTTCTTTTGTGAACAGTCTTTGGTTTTGGTATGTTACTTGTCTACCTTTGTTCTTGCAAAAATGGCATGTGTTAAATGCTGTCACAGCCCATGGTGACCCCAGCAAAGGGCTTTCAAGGCAAGTGAGAAGCAGAGGTGGTTTGTCATTGCCTTCCTCCACAGCCTTCCTTGAGGGTCTCTGCTTAGCTTCCAAGATTGGGCAAAACCGTGCTCTCCCATGCCACCTTCCTTGCCCTTTTAAAAACACTTGCTCTGACTGTTGGAGCTCTTGGTATAATCCACTTATAAATGTCCTACCTTTTCCCAATGAGGCTATGACAAACTTTACTAAGTGATGTCCTGTCCGCCATAATGTATCATTATCCCATGTATTTCTATGCATGTTGCTCTATAACATTCCTAGGAATGGGATCGTGAGGCTCCTTTCTGATCGTCTCCATATCAATTAAGGAACATAACGCTGTTCTTCAAATGTGAATGGATTGAATAGACTCCCCCCCACCCCCTTTGCTGCGGGCTGTATAAGAAACAGTTCTATTTGGCATCTTTTCTCCAGGGAAAAAGGCATATCAAATATAAATATGCATTGCAATAAGTGTCCCACTCTGCAAATCAATATGTAATTGCCTTGATGGATTAAAGACAAACAAACAACACAACAGCGGAATGTTAAAGCTTTCGCGCTTAAGAAACCAACAGGGAGTGGAGAGTCTAGGAAGGCAGAGGTGCCAGGTGTCAAGATTGTTCAAGGCTGGACAGTGATGCTGCGGGTTCACACGAGGGATTCTGGGGAGGGGGGCAATACTATGCACAGTTACACCCTTCTGCACCCTTCTGTTATGGGAGCCGGTGTGGTGTAATAGTTGAAGAGCAGCAACCTCTAATCTGAAGAGCCATGTTTGATTCCCCACTCCTCCACATGCAGCCAGCAGGTGACTCTGGGCTACTCACACTCGCCTAGAGTAAGGTGACCAGATTGGACAATCTTTTGGAGGGACATCTGGGGGTACCTGGCAAATTGTACTTATGTTGAAATTTAAAAATATACATTACAATACTATTTTTGCATTCTATGCATTCTATGAAACTTTTTGTTGCTCCATGTAGACCAAATTTTAAATCAAGAACCCCCCCCTGCCCCCTGGTCAATGGTGTCCTGCTTTACCAGTGTTAAAATCTGGTCACCTTAGCTTAGAGCTATTCTCATAGAGTGCTCTCACCTCACCTACATAAGAAGGTTTCTGTTGTGGGGAGAGGAAGGAAAAGCTCTCTGTAAACTGCTTTGAGACTCCTCCAGGTATGAACAGTGGGGAATTAAAAAAAAACCAGCTCCCCCTCATCCTCTTCTTCTGATGTCAAAGGAAAAATGTAACTAAGGCCTGAGTTGTTATTCTGCCTATAAGTGATATATGGCATTCAGGGCATTCCAGCATTCTGGTTGTCGGAAATGGCCAGCACACCTTTCCTTCCTAAATAAAAACTGGGAACCAGTATTTGGATGAATGTGGAAGGTAAAAAATATGTTCAGCTGTTCGTGTGTTAACACTGGGAACTGGGAACTTCACTGCCGCAGCTCCTGTCCAAGAGCACAAATCGGGGGCAAATGAGGTGCGCCAGGCCAAAGGCTCCCCCGTGTGGGTGCAGGAAGAGGTGGGGCAATCTGCCACGACTAAAACTCCAGCATGCAGCCCGGCATGAAACCTCCAGTGCATAAACGGTCATAGAGATTCCTCAATGTGCATACCAAGAAAAATGTGTGCTTACTGTATACAGATGGTACGTAGCCATACCCAAGCTTGACTATACCCAAGGTGAAATCACTGTGTGCCTAGAGTGGGTGTGGGCATGGGTGTCTCCGCAGAACCTTTATGGATGTGGGTTCTCACTTGTCATTTTCGTGTTTGCAAATCAGTGATTGGGCATGGGGGGGGGTGGTGGAATAGGAATAGCAGACACTTGCCTGCATACATTAATTTCTGCCCATGGATCACAGGTAGAGCAGTCATTTAGTCACTATAATATATACTATGAGCTAGTGTGTCTGTTTGTGTGAGTGATAGGTGTTCATTAATACATAGTTAGCTTTAAAAAATATTTAGGAATGACTATAGGAAAGCTGTCATGTTGTACAGCCCTATTTTATGCACACTCATTTGCAAGCAGCTTCCAATCATCTCGGGGGATTTTTCCTAAATAAGTGTGACACGAAGAGCAATCTTATTTGGTAGCTAGCAAACACGGGTGCATTTGGAAGGAAAACACTACTGGGACTTCTATATTCCACTAAAAAAAAGGTATGCGGAATGACGAAATTCCACTATTTAATATAGCGTTTCTGCATTCTGTGAACAATTGGCAACATTGGTCCTTGTGCGGAATGGCCCATGGTTTTCCCCATGCAATCGTCGTGCTCTTCTTACACTCTTGACTGCCATATGTGTATAGTTGTCAAGTTACACAAACTGTTTCAGGGCTTACAAGAAGATGTCTGCATGTAGTGGGGAGTTGTTGCCAGTTATCTAAAGCAGTGATATTCAGTGGTTTGGGAACCAAATGTCGTTCTTTGGCATGTCATTTGTGTCTCTTCTGAACCCTGTTCCCCAATGTGGCAGCTTCCCCATGTTTCAGAGAAATGGCCAAGGCCCTTGTTGAGTGGGGGCTGTGGGTAGCAGGAGATTTCCACCAGGGGAGTATTGTGAGCCTCTGTGAAATGCAGGCCTCCCTCCAGAGACGGCAGTCGATGTGACTGTTTTGGTCAATGGTAATTGTGAATGTGGCTCTCTGTGTGCCACAGAGGGAGGAGTACCACTGCTCTAGAGCAGGGGTAGTCAACCTGTGGTCCTCCAGATGTTCATGGACTACAATTCCCATGGCCCCCTGCCAGCATTTGCTGGCAGGGATTCTTGGGAATTGTAGCCCATGAACATCTGGAGGACCACAGGTTGACTACCCCTGCTCTAGAGAAATGACCCTCCAGAACGCATCCCAAGTTGCAAATATGTGTGAGACGCACAATGATGGCTCTGAAATAACCACAGCAGCTACTCATGACGTTGCTACCAGCCATGGAGCTTGGTTAGATGGCTAGAAGAAGAAGAAGAAGAAGAGTTGGTTCTTATATGCCGCTTTTCCCTACCCGAAGGAGGCTCAAAGCGGCTTACAGTCGCCTTCCCATTCCTCTACTCTGTGGCTATGTAGAAGACAGTGGTGGTTCCTAGCCTTCTTCAAATAGGCGAGTGAGATCTCCCAACTCTCAAAGGCGAGCAACAAAGAAAGCTTCCAAAACAATGGGCGTTTTCTTTTGGGGTGTCTGAAACACAAAGGAAACATCAATATAAGAGCCCCTACAGCTTTCTGACAGAAGGGAAGTTTTATAAGCCTCCATTTTTTAACACATGAGCTCGGGGAAACTGCCCACTTCAAAAATATTCATTGTGTTACCTTTTTAGCAGGCTCCTAAAAGAAACATCTGTTCTGCAAAGCAAATAAAAGGAAACGAGTGGTCGGCTTTGTTAGGGCTGCTACAGTCTACGAGCCCGTCATTGGAAGAGCTCTCGTAAAGACAATGCAAAAGCAAGAGGGGAAGAAAGCCAGATGAGAAAAGAGAAAATGAGACCTCTGGATCTGCACAAGGTGATAAAAAAAAATTGCAGCTTTCGTTAGGCTAGAAATTAAAATGCAGCCAGAAAAAAAATAGAGAGAGGAGAACCTGCAACAGTCATTTTAGAATAATAATGCATAAAGAACAGCTGGGTTTTTTTTTTAACCTAAAGAGTCCTAAAGTGACTGACAATCACCTTCCTTTCCTCTCCCCACAACAGACACCCTGTGTGGTAGGTGGGGCTGAGAGAGCTCTAAGAGAACTGTGACAGGCCCAAGGTCACCCAACTGGCTGCACATGGAGGAGCAGGGAATCAAAGCCGGCTTTCCAGGTTAGAGTCTGCCACCAACAAACTACCCATGGCCAGCCAAATTCCTTTTTTTTTTTCAAATAATCCTTCATCACACCATTTAAAATCAGCCAGAAAAACAAGTAGCTCAAAAGGGTCTCACAACCCTACTGTACAAGCTGCAAAAGTAACCACGCTGACTGGGAACTTGCCTGGACAAGCCCCCAAATATATACACATGGGCAGAGGTGGACACACCCTTGGCTGAGCCTTGGTTGGATTAGCGGAGCCTGATTGATTTAAACTCACTGGACCCTGCGGTTGGGGACCTGGCAGTTCATTGGCTGGCCTTCGGGGCTGCTTGGATCCTGCTCCAGACCCCAAGCTCAGCCCTCTGCTGCCTCGCATACACAACAGTATCCAGGCCTGTTTGGTCATGCAAGAGCTGTGGCTGTGCAGATCTAATCAGATCAGAGTCCAGTAGCACCATTGTTGGTCTTAAAGGTGCTGCTGGACCCTGATTTTATTGTGCTACTTCAGACCAACATGGCCACCCATTTGAATCTTTCTAGTGCTTTGGTTATACTTCTCAACAACATGGCTACCCGTTTGAATCAGATCTAATCTGGGTAGATTCTGCACACAACAGATAATGCACTTTCAATGCACTTTAGAAGTAGTTTTTTTCTATTCTGCATAGGAAAGCACATTGCAGGAAAGCTGCCAAAGCACATTGAAAGTGAATTATCCTATGTGTGCAGACTCTGCCCAGGTTAGACTTTTGTCAAGTAAGACCCCACATCTGTGCTGTGTAGAGACCAGTTACCAGGAGTTTTTAAAGTGCTGTCTTTAAAAAAAATAAAATCCACTTTGTGAGTACTCTGAGAGCAAAGGTGCTACCCCTTCTGCCTTACTTCGGATGCATGCTCAGAGGAGCAGAAGGATGGAGGGGCAGGATCACTTAGTGATGGAGAAGATTTCTCCAAGGTTCTGCACCTTGATTTCAGTCTCACTATGGAAGTAATCCTAAACTGATCTTTCTGGGCAAGGAATTATCATACGGCTGTATTTGGATGTTGTGACACAGTTTACTAAATCAGCAGAATTAACTTTTTATATTCCCATTGTCACTAAGGTAGTTCATAGTCTGAGGAAGAGTGCTTTCACTCAAAAGCCCATGCCTTGAATAAATCTGTGTTGGTCTTAAAAGTGCCAGTGGACTCTGATTCTGTTGTGATACTTCACAGCTACCCATTTGAATCTTTCAAGTGCTTTGGTTATACTTCTCACCACCTGCCTTGATCACTGCTCAAGATCTTAGTCTTAACTATGAGAAGGTTGTAACTCTGTAGGTCTGTTCACACATTACAGTGAACCCACACACATTATACAATGGATTGTTCTGTGTTATGTGTATTGAATTATTTTCATGAGGACAGCGATGAGGATGATCCAGGGCCTGGGGACCAACCCTATGAGGAAAGGTTGAGGCACTTGGGAATGGAATGTTCAGCCTGGAGAAGTGGAGGTTGAGAGGGGACATGATAGCCCTCTTTAAGTATTTGAAAGTTTGTCATTTGGAGGAGGGTAGAGAAAAGTTCCAGTTGGTAGCAGAGGCGAGGACCCACAGTAATGGGTTTAAACTGCGTATAGAACCGTACCGGCTAGATATTAGGGGTGGGGGGGGGGTGTTCACAGTTTGAGTAGTTCAGCAGTGGAATTTGCTGCCTAAGGAGGTGGTGAGCTCCCCCCTCACTGGCAGTCTTCAAGCAAAGGCTGGATACACACTTTTCTTGGATGCTTTAGGATGCTTAGGGCTGATCCTGCGTTGAGCAGGGGGTTGGACTAGATGGCCTGTATGGCCCCTTCCAACTCTATGACTCTACGTTACATACTTATAAGCTGAATGTGTAATAAAAACATAACATTCAGGTACTGGTTTCCAGTTTCATTCATGAAGTGGATGCACATTGTTTTTTTCTCATGAAAATATGTGTACACCTAAAAGCAGAATATATGTCCATTCACTATAACATGTGAATAGGGCTCCTGTGTTTCCTCTTCCTGTCATGTGACTCTGATGTCACCTCAGTTCCTGTCGTGGGCTTGCAGCTCTGAGGTCCCCAGTCTGGAAAAGCTAAAGTCCACAATTTTAAGCTGCCTGAAAGACCCACGCACAAAATTGAATTACGTTTCCACAAATTGAACGCTGTTATAAAGATAAGGTAGCCGCAGTTAAACTTCCCAAATTTTTGTTCCTTTCCATGGTTTAGTCAATATTTCATATTGTAATAATGTTATTTAGATTTTTTTTTTATTAAAAAAAAATTAAGTTCACCGTGTTACCCTGATCCCAGTTAGCACATGAAAAGGGTAACTGCACGATGACACTCTTTTATATAAAGGTTAATTCTCAAAGAGGAAACCAATTATTAATTCATGTCACTTCTAAAGCCTGTTTTCCTTCCCAATTAAAATCCATCTGCTTCTTAGGGTTTTTGTGTGCATATCAAACGCGCTACTTAAAATAGATACTTTCCAAGGCGGCACATACAGAAGCAGCTTAAATCCTAATTAAGGAGAACGGTGTGTGCCTCTGTCTCGGCTCCTTTAGCACGGTTACAAGCCTGGCGAATTTTGTGGGCACTCTTGTGAACTGAATGGAAGAGTAATCTTTAAGTACTTATTTAAGTGATAGCCAATAATGGCTTAGAAGAAATAGAGCATTTCCACTGATGCGACTGCAGCTGTGAGAACAATTTTTATTGGCAAAACATTGCTTTCTCACCCCCCCTCCTCCCTCTGCAGTCCCAAATGCCCCCCTCCATTCCATTGCTGGGGGTCTTTTGTTCCCCCAAATAAACAGAATTGCCCGGAACCCTTTGAGTTGCAGTGTTAGGGGGAAGAGAAGGTAGGAAGGTTGTGCTTCACTCAAGGAAATCATTCCACCCCGCAAAACACTCTCTTAAATCCAAGCCAATTAGCTGCTTGTTAACGTTGCATCATTTCTTAAGATGGGACGGGAAATGATCTCCCCTTTTAGCATTTGTTTGGGGATATCAAATTTGAAGAAGGGCTGTCTTTTATACCCTGCTTTTTCAAAGCCTGAAGGAGTCTCAAAGAGGCTTATGATCGCCTTCCTTTCCTCTCCCCACCGCAGATACCCTGTGAGGTAGGTGAGGCTGAGAGAGCCCTGACAGGACTGTGATTGGCCCAAGGTCACCCGGCTGACTTCAAGAGAAGGAGTGGGGAATCGAACCCGGTTCTCCAGATTAGAGCCCTCTGCTCTTAACCACTACTCCACACTGGCTCTCAGATTTGGCTGATTTATAGAAAGAAAATGAATTGCAGCTATGGAACAAATCCTCCTGTTCTTATTGGTTGGCTCTTGTGGATCCATTATGCTAATGGTAGTGAGTTCTTCCTTTGGTGAACAAACCCCTTCCTTTGACAGACGAGGGGCCTCCTTGTGCCAGAGGAAGTTGTTGTGGTTCGTGGGACACATCTGCAGGATCCAGTCTGCTCTCTCACCATAGTGATCTTTTCCCGACTTTAGATCCATTGAAGAACACATGTTGACTGTTAATTCTGCCCCCCCCTCCTGATAAGCAGTGCAGGTGAATTCTCCCTGCTGTAAATATAGCCTATTTTACAAATATCCAGTAACGCCTGCATTTCTGAGAGCAAAGTATCCAGAGACCATTTGCACACGGAGGGCCAAATTGCACATTGTCTCCTGCCCGCAATTGTGGGATAGTAAATCACGCTTTTTCACCCCTACGCACTATAAAGTCTTCCCACTTTTTTCTGCCAACGCATCACAATTTTTTCGCTCCTCACTAGCAGGGGGAAAAGGCAGAAGAGAGAGTAACGCGCTCTTTACTCACTGCTCCTTGGTCTGTCAATCATCCGTGGAAACCAATCTCTTCTCACCGGAGATTTGTGGGTCTCCAAAGTTCCCCTAAGCGTGAAAATTAATTGAAAAAAATTAAACTCGGGCATTGCTATTTGTACACATTGCCACAGAAAGAACCAAGGGCGGTGAGTTCTGGGTGGCGAGCTTGGTCCCAATGCCAGGCACTATCCACGTCATGCCGGAGTTGGATGAGTCCCTTGAGGGTGCCAAGGCAGTGGTATGGCTGGCCAGTGGAGGACACAGTGAGGGAGGCAGACGGCGGCAGCGGCTTGGGCAGCGAGGTTCCGGCAAGCGAGAAGGGGGGTGAGGCGGGGGGCAATTAGCAGCGGCAGCAGCTTCCAGGGCCACTGGGAAAGGGGCAGGGGCAGCAGCAGCTTGGATGGTGACGCACCAGTGGGCAAGAAGGGGGGCAAAAAGATGAGATGGGGTGCGAGAGCGGAACAATGCTAAAGGGGCTGTAGAACGTTTCCCCTCCATATGGTCTTGTCCCTGGTTGCTCACTGGTTGCTCACCAATGGGACAGCTGATGGTAAATCCACTTTCCTGGATTTGCCAAATTACATTTAAAAATGGCTGAATCTTGACCCGTATACTGGACAGCCTCGGGATGTTGGCAGCATCATGTGGAGGGGGCTCTGAAATACGCCAACATTTGGAGGCTGTCCAGGAACATATTCGTCGTGTGGAAATGGTCAGGGAATTATAGAAGGTGCCTATAGAACACCTTATATAAGGTTCCTATAGAGTGGTTCTCAACCTTCCTAATGCCACGACCTTTTAATATAGTTCTTCATGTTGTGGTAACCCCCAACCATAAAATTATGCAAGAAATTAAACCGAAATTGACCAATGGTGTGAAGATCCATTGTTCATGATTGTATATAAATTGTTTTTTTTTCCCCTGGGGTTTCTCAGTTCAGCCTCTTGTCCCACCATGCCAGTCTTGCTCAAACCCACTACTCCAGATGGATGAATGTTCTATCTCGATCTACCCGGCAAGGCTGTTGTATGGATGGCACCCCTCCCCAGCCAAGCTGCTTTCCCTGCCCCAACCCCTGTGAAAGGGTCATTCGACCCCCAAAGGGGTCCCGACTCCCAGGTTGAGAAACACTGCTATAGAATGTGCAGTAGCAATATTGTACTTTCTAATAACAAAATATGCTTGTGTGCATTCATTCGCTTGAGCAGCTTCCTTCATGGCTTTTTAAGAATGTCGCAGGAAATAAAATAGTCTGAACACATCAACAGCAGTTCACAATTCAGCCAATAGATACTCTGGGAAGTAGCGATAGAAACTGCTGTGAAAGTCTCTATTGAAATATCGGAGCCTTTATAATAGATAGAATTAGGATTGCATTTCTTTTCCCAGCACGAATTCCACTGCTTCGCAGTTTCAAATCTAATCATGGCTTTAGAAACTAAGCCGTTGGGAGCCTGGGTACAGCAAGTATTGTAGGATGGCCCCGTTGGTAACAGGCTCGGTAGAATGCAGAGAGATCAGATAGAACAGGCCCTGTTTTCAGCTCTAGAGTTCATATTAGGGGGGTGTGCAAGAATTTTTTTTTTGAAAGATCAGGTAAGTTGGACCTGAAAAATACTGATAGACTCCCTATATTCCTGTATCTCAATTCTAGTATGGTATTCAGATTCGGTAATACTGAAGAATCCTGAATTTTTCCAGATCCATTATACCCTCTGGGGACCGTTAAATGACAGATCTACCCTGTAGTATATATAGTGGTCTGGGGGCGGGTTGAGGTAGAAGCACTACATTTGCAACATAGATGCTGGAGGCTCTCCTCAAAGTAAACTCCATGTTTCAAAAACATTAGACCAAGGGGTCCAATTCTATGGCCACTCAAAGAAGGTGCTCACATAATCCATTTCTATGGGGGCGGGGGAAGGAATAGCAAGGCAATACAAACCCAGCAGAATGTCCCAGAGAATCTCTGCCGTAGAAAATGTGTGGGTGGGGCATTTTTGCAAGGTCAGCAGAAGCAGTGCCAAAACTGAACTGGACTGAATTCATAGCTGAGAATCTCTGAGGTAGAAAAGGGGGGGGGGATTTCTGCAAGACAACAGAATCAGTGCAATGTACTAATGCCCAGGAGCAGAACACAGTGCCGTTGTAGCAAATGTCAGCTCAACAGATGTCAAGCCCAGAATCACAATCTTGGGGAGGGGAGGAGTTGCGAGTTTAGCACAACCAGTGCAATAGTGCTCAGCAGCATAACCCAGTGCCATTGTGGCAACTCCAGCAGAACTAGCCAATCTTAGCCAGGTGTGTGTGTGTGTGTGTGTGTTAAGAAACAAGGGCAATAGAAGCCCAGAAGAACACAAGGCCAGCAGGCACTTTCCCAACCCCCCTGAACCAAGGCCAGTCTAATACACAAAAGCCCAGTAATGTTTTATTTTCTTCCAAACCCAGAAAATCCGTATACACCATTTACCCAGGGAAGGTCTTAGAAAGTGAGAGGGAGGGAGGTTGTGTCCCCCTGATCCTCCTCTCTTGTCAGGAGCAGAACACATGACCCATCAATACCTCAGCAGAGGCGACTCAGCCTAGGCACTGAAGTTGTTCTTCATCACAGGCTCACCCATTCCCACTGCCCTCCCCTCTAAAGAAGAAGCAAATTGTGAAGTAACCTGTGATATACCAGCATTTCTGGAGGAGATGCCTCTATTTACAGGTCTCAGCATCCAACCTAGGATTCTCTGCAGAACCTAGCCCGAAGGCACCCTGGTGAGCTGGGTTTGAGTCCCCACTCTTCCCACACATGCAGCCAACAGGGTGACCAGGGTGACTGATAAAGCTGTTCTGACCGAACAGTGATATCAGGGCTCTCTCAGCCTCACCCACCTCACAGAGTGCCTGTTGTGGGGAGAGGAAAGGGAAGGCAAACGTAACCCACTTTGAGACTCCTTTGGGTAGAGAAAGGTGGCATAGAAGAACCAACTCTTCTTCTCCTTAGCCACTAGGTGGAGAAAGTGGGGTGCACAGTAAATGCATCTGAGGCCCATGGGTCACCATGAATCACCATGAAGCCCATGGAGAGCTCTCTGTCTACCCATGCCACTAACTGTTCTTTGAGGGCAGATGATACATTGTCCGCCATGTGTGCCCCATCAAATACCTCAGTGTGGAGCAGAGCCAGGCAATAGCCAGTCTTCTGGCCCTCACCCTACCTAATATTAGTTTCCCCACTCCCAATTATGTTGCTGGTTTGCTACCACTGTGCAAACAGTAGCAAATATGTTTCATGCCCCTGAGCTGAGGTCCAGATGTCGGACATGAAGCGCACAGCTGTCCCATGAGCACAGGACAGCGGTGCCTTCACAAGATCTCTGGCCGCCCTGTACAAGGAAGGCAACATAGTTTTGCTCAGTGTGGTATGGGCAGGGGACATGTGCCAGGGATAAGCACCCTATCCAAGTGCTTATCAGGAATAGTTGCTCAAAAGGTGAGCAGAGTTCACCTGTCACTCCTCCAGTGCCCAATTCTGGATTGCCAGAACAATGTACTGGACTCCAGACAGTCCCTGGTACCTGATGATGCAGCAGCTTCTGGTTTGCCAACTCATCGCATGGTCTGCCAGTTCCACTTCATGATTTGGCATGCCGTCCCAAATGAGCCGGTGAAACAAAAGACTGGTGATTTTCTGTTAGGTTGTCACTGCCTGGAGAATAGAATAGAACAGATGAGTGGAACAGATAAACCAAAGGGGCACAGTTTTTAAAAAATCAGGCTGTGCTGAACCCGAGCTGTGAATACTCTTTGCTTCATTGCTAAGGGGATAGTTCCTTGTCTCCGAGCCAAGGCTTCTCTTTCTGGGCCCCCTACGGACAATTGATGGGGTTTAGCAATTCCGAACTTTAAGATGTTATCATTTTCCAGCAATTTGGGCATGTATGGATTTTGCAGCCTGCAAGGTAATTTGTTCGGAGCAATGTCAAATGCCAGATAATCGACTCCTGATTTCCCCCAACACCTGGCACTTGAGGCTGACAGTCTCTCTGGCCAAATGAAGCGCTTATTCCTAATCGCTGACCTGTGTTTGAGTTTTGTCAGCCCAGTTATTTAACATCTGATTACCGAACCTTCAAAATGACCTTCAATCTTCTCCCGAGGCTGCCAAAAAAACAACCAGCTGTGGAACAGAGTTTGCTGAACTTGATGAACGTGTTCTGATAGGGATCGGAGGGTAGACTGGGGGATGGTTGGTTGACTTCACACTGACATTTAAAAGGAGTCCTGTAGTTTGAACGCCTACATGCTGCTTTCAGAAATCCAAGAGCCTATGGCATGGAATAGAACAGGGGTAGTCAAACTGCGGCCCTCCAGATGTCCATGGACTACAATTCCCACGAGCCCCTGCCAGCGTTTGCTGGCAGGGGCTCATGGGAATTGTAGTCCACGGACATCTGGAGGGCCGCAGTTTGACTAGCCCTGGAATAGAATGCTTTAGGAATTGCTGTATGGAAATCTTTCTCACTTGCAAAGAGAAGTGAAAGAACTTTTCTTTGCAAAGATTGTGATTGTCATTCACTTGACATAGGTCTAATAAAATCAGAGTCCTGTAGCACCTTTAAGACCAACAAAGATTTATTCAGGGCGTGAGCATTCGAGTGCAAGCACTCTTCGTCAGACTATGAACTCCTTACGTGATAGGGAATATATAGGAGATCATAGTCTGAGGAAGAGTGCTTGCACTCGAAAGCTCACGCCCTGAATAAATCTTCGTTGGTCTTAAAGGTGCTACTGGACTTTGGTTTTATTGGGCTACTTCAGACCAACACGGCTACCCATTTGAACTGTGACTTGGTTCTGTGCGTCAGACACATGGGTCAAACTCAAGCTAAATTCCTCCTGGGAATCTCAGTAAAGTTCTTAGCAAATTCTATGGCTACTCTGGTTACATTCCAGAGTTCAAGTTTATTTTAGAGTTAGTATAATAGAGTCATAGAGTTGGAAGGGGCCCTATAGGCCACCAATCCCCTGCGCAATGCAGTATCCATCTAGAGCAGTGGTCCCCATCCCCCAGTCCAGGGACCACTACCGGACCATGGATCAGTCAGTACCAGGCCATGGCTCCTCCTCCTCCCTGGCTGCAGCCGCGGGGGCTGCCCTGCCACTCTGCCGCTGGCTCATCTTTGGTGCTCTTCAGCGGCCACCATGGCTGGGGCTCCCCCTTGGCGTGGCACTGCGTAGCTACTGCTGGCAGCGCCCCCCAGTGGGCGGCGGGAAGTCAGGAGTGCCGGCCGGAAAGCAAGTGGAGCAGGGACTCAGGCGGCAGCAACGTCCCTCGGCAAAAGACTACCCCTCCCCCCCCTTGGGCTCAGTAAAATTGTCAAGTGTTGACCGGTCCCCCGTGATAAAAAGGTTGGGGACCACTGATCTAGAGCATCAAGGATAAGTATCTGCCCAGCTGCTGTTTGAAGACTGCCATTCAGGGAGAGCTCACAACAGAGCTCAGAGTTGCATCAAAAGTGCATTCAAGCTCTTTTCCTAAATTGATTAAGAAATGTCAGTAGAAATGAATGTCTCTCTCTTTTTTTTGCAGATGTTGCATAGAAATACCGTGGAAATGGTATTTTGTCATAATAGAAAAAACCGAATGGGAAATGGTCCAGAGGAAATAGATGAGATAAAAATGGCGTTTTCAGCCATGCATAGCAATTAAAATAGAATTTTTCAAAAAATACATATGCATATATTCCTAATTCTCCATAGAACTGTTCCTGTCATGAGCAAATGTAAGAACATGTTACTTTCCACTTGAAGGCACTGAGTCCCCCCTGCTAGTGGTACATGTGGCTGCAAAGGAAAATCCTCACCCAGATGTTGGGCATAGTGGGGATGCAACAGCGCCTCACAACAGGGTGGAGAATACAGGCATGGACCCAATGCTTGGAGAGCATTCCGCCTTCCGGAGGGCTTGCAAAATGGAGTTCTTATGCCAGGTTTATGGTCGGGGACAGTGCTAGGGCAGGTGGTATGGGTCCCCCTTGGCATTGGCGCCTGGACATCTTAGTGCTGAATATCTTGGTCCCCCCCTCCATGCTGCTTTTGAAAAGGCCTCCCTGTTTTAAGGAGGGCTATGTTTTTTTCTTCCCATCTGCTGAGTTCTTGTTGTATTTGTAGAAACTGCGTTTTTAATGGGGGGTTTTTATTGGGCTTCATTGTATGGATTGTTTTTGTGTGAACCGCCGTGAGCCGGTTTCCGAGAGCGGCGGGCTATAAATCCAATAAATAAATTGTGAGGCCTGTGCCAATCGTGGGTCTTAGCTGCTTCTTCTCTCTGATCGACTTCGGTTTCAGTTGACCATTCTTGTGACTCCTCCCCATCACAGAAGAGCCCAGTTTCCCACCTCTGATCCCTGTCAGGATAGATCTAGCATAATTTGGATAGCGGAGCACCAGGAGAAGGTGCTCCATGATATGTCCAGACAACACCAGAAGTCCCAGGCCATCTTTACCTGCTACTCATGTCAGACTCTGAAAGTAGAACTGGCTTTCAAGATGGCAGAGGGCATGACCCCATTGAAAGTTAATCAGACTCTCGCAATTTTTTAAAAAATTAGATACTATCATAAAGGCCTCATCCGTAGGCAAGGCTAAGTATGGTCTGAGTTCCCCCAGTTGGCCAAGGGACTGTAAGCTTCTAGGATCATCTTGGTGGAACAAGAACAAGTTGATCCTAACTTTCATGACATGGAAACACATAATCTGCAACAAACTGATTCTGCCTGGTGGCCCTCACTGGTGGGCACCGTACCAGGAGCCACCCCCGTCCTCACAGCTGCCTCGTTCATCCTGGCATGAAGCCAGGAGAAGGAGACTGGGGGGCCTGGCCTTGGCCAGGGCTGGGCATGGAAGATGGGTAGTGGTGGTGGTGGAAGCTGGCCAGGCTTGGTGCAGAGCCCCGCTCACTCCTCCACTGCCTCTGCTGCCCATCTTCTGTGACCAGCCTTGTCTCCAGGAATGTGAGTGGAGGAGGAGTGGTACAGCAGTGGCTGGCCAGGCCTGGCACTGAACTCCGCTGGTGCCTCCACTGCCCATCTTTTATACCCAATCCTTCTCCATCAATGCTCCTGGTGGCAGGGTTGGCAGTGGAAGACGGGTGGTGGAGATGCCAGTGGAACGAGCGGGGCTATGTCAGGCCTGGCCAGCCACTGCTGCTGCCACCCATCTTCCGCAGTGTTCACTTTCTGGCCTCCTGTCATGAGGGCAGAAGTGAATGGATGTCACGTCCGTATTCACTTCCATTTCCCTGACCACCCCATTAGATGTGTTTCCACATCAATAACTCTGTTCTGCTTTTCCTGTCATGTGACTCCGATGTCCTGTGACTTCATGGCCTTGTGTTTACAGTGCAGTGAGTCCCAGATCTGAAAAAAAACTGATAAGCACTTTTCTAGATCATGAGGAAATACCCTAACTAAGTACTCTAATAAAAACCCTCATCAGCCAGTCAGTTAATTCTGAGAGATCTCTATATTCAATGGTGTTTGGAAACAAACATTTAAAAAGAAGATGAATGCAGGTGATGGTTGCTTATACTGAAATCTGCTGAAGGAATTGTCAGAGCACAGTGTCTGTGCTTGCCTACGTGAATAATGTTGCATTAGTAACACAGTGTCTTGCTCAGAATTAATGTCATTTCACAAATGCATCTCGGGGAAAGAAAGGAACAAGGTGTGTTGATTCCTGCTGTCCTTGCTGTAGCCATCTCTTAGCTGTGATATTCATCTCATGCTCCTCTCGGCTTTCCTGTTCTGTCAGTCACTCCAGTCCCCCTGAATAATTTGCTGCCTTTCTCCAAATCTCTTCTAACTTGCCAATTTCCTCTGTTAATGCGGTGCCCGAATTCATCACGCCATTGCAGATGTGGCGGCGGCTGAACCACATTTTCAATTTCTTTTCATCTGCTTGTTGCTGCCATTCATTTCATCCTGTGTTTTCTCATTTCTTTTCTTATCTCTCTTCCTCTCCCTTAAGAGAAAGCTTCCAAAAATATTTTCCACACTACGTGTATTTGTTAGGATTAATTAAGAGGCTAGGCGGTCTAGTTATTTTAGGCAATACAGCTCCTCTCTCTGAATGAGGTATGTACATTTATAGATCATAATTCTCTGTATTCTGTTTCCCTCCAGTTTGATCCTTCTTCCCTCGCGACTACTTAATTCCATCTCTTGCTATCTTTTAATTCATATACGCACATTGATCCAGTGATTTTTTTTCCAGTATAACTTTCAATGTCCCCACTTGGGCATGTTTTCTCAATTCAGGCAGATTCTTTCCACAGCTTGGTGTAGAGCTTGGTGTACAGACAGCCAGCTTGGTCTAGAGGTTAGGAGTGCAGACTTCTAATCTGACAAGCAGGGTTTGATTCCATGATCCCCCACATGTAGCCATCTTCTTCTTCTTAACAGGGTCCTGGCCCCTGCCTGATGGAAGGAGCACCTGGAAGAACCAAGGATCCTGACAGAACTCACACAATTCCACAAGGCCTGCAAGACAGAGCTCTTCAGCCAGGCATTTGATTGAGGCCAGGGTCTTGTGCCCCTCATCTAAGCACCAACCCTGAGGAATATGGCTGCAGTGGGGGGGGGGAGTTTGGGGATGGGATTGGTTTTTAGTTGTTTTTAAGCTGTTATGGGTTTAATGTATTCATGCTATTAACTGCCGTGAGATGGCTCTCACTTGCACTGGAATTCAACCAGCCCACATCAAGGTGAGTGCAGGTAAGCGTTTGTTTTTTTTTTCTTTCCGCGTTCTAATTTTCCCCCCTCTGGATCTCGTTTCTTGGTTTAATCGATACCCCCATTGTGGTGCAATTCCATCAACATAATAGATTCTTGAGCAAGAAAAGCTGGATTTTGTGGCTCGTACAGAGCAGAAAACCCATTTGTGAGTCTTTTTCTTCTCTTGCATAATTTGTTTCTGAATAATGAGTAGAATAAACAGAGATTTCCCCTCTTCTCAGGAAATCCTACTTTCTCCAGCCCCTTCTCCTTGCTTCTGGACTGACACAAGGCAAATTGCTCACACACTTGCGAGCTTATCATTACAGCCATATGGGCTAGAAATTGGCTCTCTTAAATGCAAACACTGAGATTCTCTGAATCCGGTGCTCAAGTGTCACCTGCCTTGCTTGTAGAATAGTGAAATACTCAATTACTCCGGTTAAAGTTTTCAGTGTAACAGTCAATGAAGGCCAAATTGCCTCTGAACAAGATATGAACATCCTTTTCTGCCTCTAAAATTGGGGTTAAGTCCTAGGAGCATCAAGTCAGTGTTTCAGGATAGAGGAAGCTAGCCTTCATCCTGGGATCCTGCAGGCACGTGACCTAGATTGGTATTTTCTGTAACGTTGGTTTGCAGCCCTCGGATGTGTTGTAGAACCCTGCCTACTGCTTCATGAGTCCCTATAGAACCTAACTTTGTTTCTGGATTACAGTAAACATTTCCGCAGTACAGTGAGCCTCTGCATCTGTGCTCTTAAAGATCCAAACAAAGTATCCCGGGGAGTACATTCAAATTACACCCCACTGACCATGTTTTTTTTTTTAATCCTCCTATGTGTTGGTTTTAAATTTACTTTGGGTTTCAACTCAAAGTTTCCTTGTGAGGAATCCCAGTATACAAATCCCCCCTCCCTGCTAGATCACCCACCATTTTGGCTATATTGATGAATCTCTTCCATAGAATTCTAGAGTTGGAAGGGGGCCATTTGGCCATCTAGTCCAACTCCCTGCTCAATGCAAGATAAATCTAGTTATCCATGCCTCTCTCCCTCCTTTTTCCTTCACCTTGATGTCTGCCTTTAAAATAAAAAAATCTAGCGAGAGTCTGACTATCACAGCATTTGTGGAACACTTACAGTCCTGCCCCCCTCCCCACTCTCTGTTTCTCTATCTCTTTCTCACACACACACACACACTCACTCTCCCCACTTCCCACATCACACCTACCTCTTCTTCCTGCTCCCTCCCCCTTCCCCCTCCTTACCTGTTGCAGCAGGAATTCTGTGTCCACCGCTAGCATGCCAGAGCTCCAAGACCCAGCGGTGGGCCTCAGAACACTGCTGGCTGTGGCCATGCATCTCCTCACCTTCCTGGCCTGCCCTGCTCTGTGGAGTGCGGGGCAGGGCTGGAAAGTGTAGCGTCACCACCAGGAGTGCTCTGGGGCCCAGGGTTGGGCCTCAGAACACTGCTGGTGGTGGTGACTCATCGCCCTGCTTCCCCAGCCTGCCATGCTCTGTGGAGGGTGGAACTGGTCTAGGAAGCAGGGTGCTGTTGCCAACATAGCTCCTAAGGCCAACCCTGGGCCTAGGAGGTCTGCTGGTGGCCCCTGCCACCATCTGGTAGTGCACTCCCTAAGGCGCGACAATGGACGTCATGTCTGTTATCATTTCTGTTTGAAGGAACGCGCTAGTAGATGTGTTCCACATCAAAAAGGTTTATCATGTTACAACGTGATTAAAGGTAAAGGTGTCCCCTGTGCAAGCACTGGGTCATGTCTGACCCTTGGGGTGACGCCCTCCAGCGTTTTCATGGCAGACTCAATACGGGGTGGTTTGCCAGTGCCTTCCCCAGTCATTACCGTTTACCCCCCAGCAAGCTGGGTACTCAAGCTGGGTACTCAATTTATCGACCTCGGAAGGATGGAAGGCTGAGTCAACCTTGAGCCGACTGCTGGGATCGAACTCCCAGCCTCATGGGCAGAGCTTTCAGACAACATGTCACTGCCTTTCCACTCTGCGCCACAAGAGGCTCTTCACAACGTGATTAGGCAGCAATGAAATAATGTATTCACCACAAGTGGTTATTTTTAATACTTTAAATCTTTAATACTTTAAAAATGTGCCTTGTTCTAGTGTGTCAAGTAGAAAAGTGCAGTTTTAAGCACCAGGAAGAAATTTCATTATAGCCTTTGTGAGTGTGCTTCATACCCCACCACAGTACTTCTCATACCCTCCACCCACTACCCACCACCCACCACCCACCCCCACTGTATTTGTGTGTGTTGTTACTATTTGGAAAACAACCCAAAACTTTGTGAAGAAGGAGTGCTTGGCGTTATAGGTTGAAAAGCCATTCAGGGAAACACCAGTAGGTGAGTTTTTGTTTATCAGCTTCTGGATGTATGTGTGTGCGCGTGTGTGGGGGGGGGGCGGGGAATGGCAGCGGCCATACTTCTCTGATCGGTTATTAGGCACATGTGCTCCATATATCACAGCTCCTTCCTCAAATCAATTGCTAGAAGAATTCGCTGGGGATTCAACACTTGACAAAAAAGAAATATGTCTGCATTGCGGAAGCGGTCCTGGCTTGGTGTTCTCCATCACAGTGGTTTGCAGCCCCCAGATGCATAGCCGAGCACTGCTTGCTGCTTCATGAGTCTCTACAGAGCCCAACATTATGTTGAGGCCTTTTGATGGGACCTGCTGTTATTGCCCTTGAGTAGAGAGCAAGTGTACCATGCCTCTGACCTTCCTTTGCAAGCACTCTGAAGGGAACCGGAGCACAAGAAAGAATAGAACCACGTATTCTTGGTTCTTAATGCTATTGATTCCGTACCACTAGTTTCCCCTCTTCTGACATTCACGCCATGTGAATTTCTGTCATGTGCTTGCAGATCAGCAAGTCCTGGGGCTTGAAGATCCCTGTTTTGAGCACACCACATTCATGCTTCGGTTGGATCCCTAGAGTTACCAGGATGAACAACCTTGGGATGTGTTGGCAGAGTTTAAATATGCAAAAACGTAGAACACCGGGCTGCTGAAAACAATCTAATAGTCTTATTGTAAAGAAAAACAACTTTGGATAGAAAGAGAGAAGAGCAAGTCCTGTCTGTTTTGTTCTGCATTCAGCTTGTTGTGTTGAGGAGACCAGCAGGGGGGAAGTGTGCTCCAAGGAGCAGGACGTTTCCAGTGAACCAATCAGAACACTAGAGGAGACTATTTGAAAAAATAACAGCAAGTTCCTAATCTAACTATGCTAAATACACATCTGCTCTGATGCCCCCTACTGGATATTCTTCATATTCTGTCCAGCTATGCCCACTATAGATCTTGCACATTCCAACAGATTGTCCAGCAGGGATTAGAAAATGACTGTGTGTGTGTGTGTGTGTGTGTGTGTGAAAGAATGATTTACCATATTGCTTTTCTCTCTTGGCCTCTTGGATGTATGATTTATTTTAAACAGTCAAGCTATTTAAAGATACAGAAGAGTCAGTAAACTTTTATTGGCGTATCAAACCGTCAATACATAATAAAATCAGAGTCCAATAGCACCTTTAAGACCAACAAAGATTTGTTCAAGACGTGAGCTTTTGAGTGCAAGCTCTCTTCCTCAGACTAAGAACTCCCTTGCCAATTGTACTGGGTTTTCATTAATGTATGGGGACAGGACACCAGCTAATCAGATTGAACAAGTCTCTGTTCCGGGGTTTACTGTGGAGTTGCCAGCTCTGGATTGGGAAATACCTGGAGATTTTGGGCTGGAGAAATCAATAGTAGCAGGAGAGTTCCAGGGACCACTTGGAGCTTGCCAACCCTGTCCTGAGTCCAAGCAGCAAAGTCATGGGATGGACGACATCAGAGATGGAAAGGATGCCAGGTATGGAGGGATTAACACAACACACACACAATTGGCAAGGGAGTTCTTAGTCTAAGGAAGAGTGCATGCATTCGAAAGCTCACGCCTTGAATAAATCTTTGTTGCTCTTAAAGGTGCTATTGGACTCTGATTTTATTGTGCTACTTCAGACCAACACGGCTACCCATTTGAATCCGTCAATACATAAACTTAGGCTACAAGGCATACAACTCAAAGTAGGTAAGGGATAATCATTTTGGTTTAAAGCTCAACAAGACCTCACTTAGCAAAAGCTCAATATCCACAATGGACAACAGAACAAAGACACTAGCAAATGGAATATGGAGCAATCAGTGTGCATAAATCAAAAAGATTGTTTTCATCATTGTGGTTTTTATTGCTGAATTGTTGATGCTCAAGACTGTAGTCCTAAGAGCAGAATGAAGAAGGAATGAGGGAAAGGTCAATAGAGTTCGCTCTTCTCCTGGGGTACCTTAGATAGTGCTCTGTGATCAACCATAGCAAACAGTTTTCCTAAATGGGGAACACAGCACGAGATCTTCTGTGAACTCAGACGATGAAAACTTCAGACTTCTTAAAGAACTCGCCGTTTTTTTTTTATGCGTGTGTTCTAATGAGCTCTCTTTACTCAAAATCGGAGTTCAGGCTCGCTGTTAACAATAAGACCTGTGAGGATTTGTTGTTAGCTGTTGTCGGTCCAGCTGAGGGGAAAAAAAGATTCTGTACAGGTTCCTGGTCTCATCCCCCCTGGTGTCAGTTTTAGCTTGAAGGATCAGTCACGACAGGAAAAAAAAATTGACAAAGTCAAAACTCATTCCAAATTAGCTTGGCTCCTCTTGCCCCCCAGAATTTTCACTGAAGCTGAAATGTAAAACACACAAATAAGCGCCTTGAGTTCACCGAGTGGTCTTTTGCTCGCAGCAGATTGAGTGCTCCATCTGCCAAATGGGAACGAGACCGTACATGGTGATTAATGTTGCCAATTGCAAATCAATAACCAGCCATGGACTTAATGACCTATAATAATGTATCTAAATCCAGACTTTTGCAGAGGCCCTTCTGCTACCGATGCGTTTCAAGTGGCTTTCACGGCTGAACAAGGAGCTTGTTTTGCCCCTGAAGGGGTTCTGTGCTCCAAATGAACTACCTCTCTCTTGCAGCCCTGCCATTCTTTGATTCAGTGTGAATTAATTTGGTCCGAGGAGGAAGGTATGGAAATTAGCTGGGCATTATTGCCTATCAAACAATGGATTGTTTTCAGCTGGCGCAGGCGGCTGTATATGCCGAAGCTTAATAAACGCCGTATAAATGTTGCTCACCCAGACGCAAAGGTGACATATTCACTTTCTTTTGACAGGATCGCTATTAATGCCAGTCGTGGATTAAGCACTAGGAGAAGGGTTCTGCAGAGTGCGGCCTCTACCCCAAAGGGGATCCTTTCATGGCGGTATTATTGGAGAGACTTCCCAGCTTTCAAGACATTATTTCCATCATAAGGAAAAAACAGTGGTGGATGTTCCCAGCTAGACCGTTTACGCACTGGAGGTTTCATGCCGGGCTGCAGGCTGGAGTTTTAGTCGTAGCAGGTTGCCCCGCCTCTTCCTGCACCCACATTTGGCCTGGTGTACCTCATCCAACCCCCGGTTTGTGTTCTTGCATGGAAGCTGGGGCAGTGAAGTTCCCAGTGCATAAACGATCCTGGAGGAGAATTTAGAAGACTCAGCACCTGAACACATTGAAACTGCCTTATACTGAACCCCGTCATTTGGTCCATCAAGGTTCTGTCATCTCAGATTTAGTATTTAGCCTTTAATAGAAGAAGAAGAAGAGGAGGAGGAGGAGGAGGAGTTGGTTCTTATATGCCACTTTTCTCTACCCGAAGGAGGCTCAAAGTGGCTTACAGTCGCCTTCCCTTTCCTCTGCCCACAATAGTCACCCTGTGAGGTGGGTGAGGCTGAGAGAGCCCTGATATTATTGCTCGGTCAGAACAGCTTTATCAGTGCTGTGGCTCTACCAGCTGCTACCTGGTCCTTCTTACTAGAGATACCAGAGATGGAACCTGGGACCTTCTGCATGCAGCAGATGCTCTGCCACTGATCCACAGCCCCTTCCGCTCTTTCCAAGGGATATAATTTGGCCCGGGTGCTTTCCAGTTGGCTGAAGAGATAGTGATGAAAGGCGTGCAACTGTGGTGTGTTGTTTCTCATGGATGGCATTGTTCTGAACCTGCTTTGGATTGGGTAGGTCAGCGGATGAGAAAATACATCTTATGAGCAGTGTGATACCCTAGCACAGGGGTAGTCAACCTGTGGTCCTCCAGATGTTCATGGACTACAATTCCTATGAGCCCCTGCCAGCAAATGTTGTCAGGGGCTCATGGGAATTGTAGTCCATGAACATCTGAAGGACCACAGGTTGACTACCCCTGCCCTAGCATAAGATAGGAAACGTTCTGCATGTGTCAAAGGCGAAGTCCTTCTCCGAAAGTTTAAATATAGCATTTTATGCTCATTTTTCTTTGTTAAACCGCCTCAGTGATTCACCATCCTTAAAATATTTATTCTGCCTGGTCCTAGGGTTCATATTGAAAGACAGGAAAACTGAGGCACTCAGAAAGTGAGACTGAGGTCCTGAACATGAGTTTTGTAAGTGTATTTTGTAAGTGTACCCGTATTTGCCGGCGTATAAGACGACTGGGCATATAAGACGACCCCCCAACATTTCCACTCAAAATATAGAGTTTGTTACATTACAGTACAGTACTATGGGCCACTATGTCTATCCCAACTGAAGTGCACCCAGCGTATAGGACAACCCCCTCATTTGGAGGCATATTTTTCAGGGGGGAAAAGTAGTCTTATACGCCAGCAAATACTGTACTTACAGTGGTGTTCGAGACAATCATTTTTCTTTCTTTCAGGTTTGCGCTCAATTCAGGTTTCTACCACTTTAAAAAAATCTGCATTTCTTCCAAAGAACTCAAGGCAGCTTATATGGGTTTTCCGTTTTATCTGTACAATAATTTTGGGAAGGTCTTAGAAAGGGAGACAGAATCTAGATTGCCTCATTGCATTTCATGGCTGAAGGGTGATATGACCTCTTATCTCCCCAGTTCAGTGTGCATATAGTATGTGCTGTACTACTTTGTCATTACTAGTTCCATTCCAATGTTGGGGTAACCCCATTTTCCACAAAGGATAGAGCTGGGCAACAATTCGTCACCCCACTAAGTGGCAATATTAATCATGTGGCAGGAACCCCATGGACCTCTCTGCCCAGGAACCACTAACACAGATATTGCCCAAGAGCTGCTAACATGAGCTGCTAACCATCCAGCTTTCCACCTCTGGGAGGGGAAGGCCCAGCCTCTCAGGAGAACCAGGAAGCTGTGGGTGGGTCCATCTCCTTTTTAAGGTGGCCTTTGAAAGTCATGTGATGACACACTGGTTTTTGCTCCAGGCCACGGAGTAGCCACCCTGGGGGAGAATGAGGATGATAAATTTGACACACACATTTGTTCACTTGCTCCATTTAAGGCCTCGGCACTGTAAAGGATTTTATAGCTGAGCCAAGTGGGTGATCTAATCGAGTTGAGCCAAGTGGGTGATCTAGTAGAATTTTGGTTGGTGAGTTCAACAATCCCTCTTACCGAACTAATAATTGTAGAGTAAGTACTACTCCTGTGGAACCAAGCAAGTGTTATTTGGAAGTGATCTGAGCATGACAGAGTAGTTTTCCTCTTCTGACGCTTGGCATAGCATCAGCCCTGTACTGTGGAATATCTCCTTAGAAAAGCTTTATATTAAGTTACATGCTACAAACATATTTATTATTATAACCTCCTTCTTCTCCTTCTCCTTCTCTTTCTCCTCCTCCTCCTCCTCCTCCTCCTCATTATTATTATTATTATTATATTCAATTTATTACCCACCACTCTTGGTGCACCGACTCATGGCAGGTTACACAATACAAAAAAAATACAATCCCCAATTAAAACCCCCCATTAAAACCCCATAAAAAATTACAGACAGTACAGAACCATATGGCGGAAGTAATAACAACCCAGCTACCAGCCGAGGCGGCTGGGTGTGTGTGTGTTTGTGTGTGTGTGTGTGGTATGACAGCCAGCCACGCCAACAGATGGACCGGCATGGAAACGTATCTTTCCAGGGGTGGGGGAATCCCCTGGAATGAATGCATGTTAATTCCCTAGCACTTTCCCCTATTTATTCTGAGTGCGTTATCAGCTTGTTTGTCACCATATTGCTGATGACTGTAGGTGATTTGCCCGTGATCACAGCACATAGACGTGTGAAAGTATCAAATAAAATGCACCCAGACGGAATGTTGCATCTGTTCAACAGGATGTGCGTCGTGTGTTGGAAAGGCATGATGTGAGGACATAATTCTGTGTTCCAAAAAATTTGCCTGGGATGCTTTTGAGTGGGATGGGTTGTACGGGAGGGGGCCAGGCGAGCTTTTTCTCTGGGGACACTCAGTCCATCAGGGTTGCAGGGTATCCCTCCCACGTGGCATCTGCAAAAACACACGTCTTCAGCTATGTTGGCAGAGCCCAAACAACAGGTAATGCGGGGTTGTTCCATACAGGCATAGAGACTTCCAGATGTAATGGAGAACTGGATCACAATGTGGAAAAATATATATATATCTTTCCCTTTTCGGTGATGTTCATTTCCCCGGTATTGTTGATGGGCTTTCCCACCTTTTCCCCAAATTGCTTCCTCTGTTCACCACCCCGAAGAAATAGCTGCATGCCTGTATCTTTTCCACCACTGGATAAAGTACTTTATAGAAGGGGATTTTTTAGCAGAAAAACAAGATCACAGAAAGGGTTAAGACTTTTGTGGGTTAAGACCCTTTCTTTTGTGTGGATGTGTATGTAACCTCTGTGGCTGTATTTGATTAATTAAATATTGGACATGCATTTCCTGTGGTTAAACATCATGTATAGTTTGGCCCTCAGCATTTGCTTTTCTGGGTGTCTGACAGGCTGTGGCTGGGTGGTAAAGTTGAGTGATTCAGTAGAATCATAGAATCATAGAATCATAGAGTTGGAAGGGACCTCATGGGTCATCTAGGCCAACCCCCTGCACTATGAAGGACACTCACATCCCCATCGCTCATCTACTGTAACCTGCCACCCCTTTGCCTTCACAGTATCAGCCTCTCCGTCGGATGGCTCTCCAGCCTCTGGTTAAACGTTTCCAAAGATGGAGAGCCCACCACCTCCCGAGGAAGCCTGTTCCACCGAGAAACCGCTCTAACTGTCAGGAACTTCTTCCGGATGTTTCGATGGAATTTCTTTTGAATTAATTTCATCCCATTCATTCTGGTCTGTCCCTCCGGGGCAAGAGAGAACAACTCTGCTCCATCCTCTCTATATGGCACCCTTTTAAATACTTGAAGATGGTTACCAGACCCCCTCTCAGTCGTCTCCTCTCCAGGCTAAAGAAGAAGAGTCATTTTTCACACCCTACTTCTCACTACCTGAGGGAATCTCAAAGTGGTTTACAATCGCTTTCCGTTCCTTTCCCCACAACAGACACTCTGTGAGATAGGTGGGGCTGAGAGAGCTCTGAGAGAACTGTGATTGGCCCAAGGTCACCCAGGTGGAAGACTGGGGAATCAAACTCAGTTCTCCAGATTAGAGGGCACAACTCTTGACCACTGCACCACACTGGCTCCCCTGGGGTCAGCGACCTTGTTGAACCTGAGGGCATTATTGAAATCTTGGAAACACACAGTAGGCTACCACAAAATGATCCTGGGGAGAGGGGGGGAGGGAGCCATCAGATAATGTCGGGAGGCTGTGCATCAAATATTTTGAGAAGAAGAATTGGTTCTTACAGGACGCTTTTCTCTAGGGCTAAAGAGTCAGAGTTCATTTCGGCACACAGGTGTTGTTGAATAAAGCAGTGGAAAAGCTACACTTAGTAGGAAGCCTGGGTCCTTGTTCTCTTTCTCTTTCCCTTTCCCTGATTTGTATCTGTAAAACTTGAAAAGAATTGCTGGAATTCCATAGATCATCATCATTAAACATAATTAAAACTCACATTGACAACTCCCTACCTGGTTTGCCCTCCCTGAGGTCGTCCCACCACTCTGCCAATGAGGGCCAATCAGCTCAAATTGCATGCAGACTATCCCCTACCTGATTAGACCTCTGTGGGAGTGTGCTGCTAATAAGGAGAGAGTACCAATGAGGGCCAATCAGCTCAAATTGCATGCAGACAATTTACTCCCTACCTGATTGGTCCCCTCAGAAATAGTCCCCCAATAAAAGATGGTCCTCAGCCAGAATTGACCTACCCTGGTATTATAGCCCCAGGAGGGATCAACTCTCTGTCTCCAACTTCCTGCTGACTTCAGAAGTTTGATGGATAGAAAAGGAGGAACAGAGGATGCCCTGTTGCTGGTGAGTTGCCCTGGCCTCTTTCAACTCAGAGGACATGGGGGAAAGCAAGCTATCTCCTGTGTTCCTTCTGGAGGGGGAGGATGTGGGAGGCTCAAAAACAGTTCCCTTCTGATCCTCTGGGACCCAGGGTGGCCAGGAAAAGCCTCTGCCCTGGGAATGTTTATTCATGAGTAACTCATGTGAGATTTGCAATTTGCAGTCTGAGAAGGGAGGAAGGCTTTGGGGGTAACCATCACAAACAATTGCAGCAGGGAAATTAATGCTCATGTGGGTGGGACTTTCCCTTTCCATAAGGATGCAACCTTGGTCTTGCTGCAGTCTTTCTAAGACCACCACAACAAAGCAAATTTGAAACCAATGGCATGAAAGATGGGGAAACTATAAACAGGGCAAAGAAATGCCTTGAGGTCATGTGGATGGGGAGGGGGGGAGACACTGTTTTCCAGCAGTACCTTCCCAGTAGAAGAAGAGTTGGTTTTTATACCCTGCTTTTGATTGCCCAAGGGAGTCTCAGAGTGGCTTAGTACAGCCTTCCCATCCTCTCCCTACAACAGACACTCTGTGAGGTAGGTGAGGCTGAGGAAGTTCTGAGAGAAACTGCTCAGTGAGAACTGTTTCTAACAGGACTGTGACTAGCCCAAGGTCACCCAGCATGTGGAGGAGAAGGGAATCCAATCCAGCTTACCACACTAGAAGCTGCTGCTCTTAACCACTACACCAAGCTGTAAAAATTACTATTGCCTGAAAGAGATGTAGCTAGAGCACAGGCAAAAGAAGCTATTACAGGAGGATGGTGTAAGTCTTTTTTGACTTGCTTATTGACTGCTATGGAATTCTTTCCCTATAAATACAGACCTTCTAGCCGTGGCTTCTCAAAGCAATCCAACGTGGGAGACACTCAGGTATTTCCTGCATGAAAAGGTGATTTTGTGGTTAATTAGGTTTGCTATTTGAGAAGGAAGGAATGCTTTTTTCTTCTGTATTCTCTCTGTGTGTGTTTGTCTGTAGAAAGGAATGCTACACAGCTCCCCCCCCCCATCCCAAGCAGCACTTTCCTCCAGGGAAACTGATCTCTGCCGTCTGGAGAGGAGCTTTCATATTAGGGATTCTCCAGGTCCCACCTAGAGATTGTCATCCCTGGAGATCCCACTTCTGAGGTTTGTCAAAGCCTGAAGAATATTTCAGGGTAAAATATTTCAATGGTAAAAAATTGGGAAAAGCTGTGAGAACTAAAAGTGAGGCCTGGCGCAAGGAGAGCTGGGGCACCACTTAATGCCCATGGGGGATGTTTAGAGAAGCTGCCAATATTCCCTTTTGCAAAATTGCAATGTGAAGCCCCCACTTTCCCCATTTCTACAAATCTAAACATCCTGTTCTTCCTGTTCATCGCCTTTAACACTAGTTGTAGTGTCTGACAGCCATCTAAAGGTACTGAGGGTATTGTGTTAAAAGTATTTCTGGCAATTGTACATGTCCACTCCAGTTTGTTAATTGACTTATTGAAAAGTGCATGGTCCTTGGACAAAGCTTTTTCAGATACATGTGGGAATGCACCGGTAACTGAGAACTGGGCAAATCAGCGTGGTGGTCTCTGGAAGTGCTTATTTTAGAGGGTGGGTTCCAAAACAGATATTTTTTTATAATAGAAAGAGTAGTTGGAGCGCTACTGAACAGATTTTTCTTTGCCACCCAGCAACCCCTTTCATTTTATGCACGAGTGCATTTCTGATAACAATTTGACTACCGAGGAAGACCCCTTGGGGTTGAGACTTGTTTGGTCCATTCTATGTTAGTCTAGTCTGCGCGTACAACAAAGTCTGACTCCAATAGTACCTTTTAAGACCAACAAAGATTTATTCAAGGTGTGAGCTTTTGAGGGCATGCACTCTTCCTCAGGCTGATGAACGACCATCATAACAATGGAAATATAAGACAAAAGCTAATTATGGTAAATTAGCAAACTGTCACAATATCCAAATTCAGCCATATGATGCTGTATGATAATTCTTAGCTGAAACCGCTAATCTGTCCCCTTGAGTTCAGTTGTAGTTCACAAAAACATTGGAAAAATAAAACTTGTCATAATCAATAAAACAGATAGTAGTAGTAGTAGTAGTAGTAGTAGTAGTAGTAGTAGTAGTAGTAGTAGTAGTAGTAGTAGTAGTAGTAGTAGTAGTAGTAGTAGTAGTAGTAGTAGTAGTAGTAGTAGTAGTAGTAGTAGTCTACTCTTCTTCTTCCAGAACCTGCAGCCCAGTCCCCCACCAGGAGCTCTGGGTGGTGCAGCTTGGAAGGACATGAGGAAGAACTGAACTGAGAAAGCACTGCTAGACTAATACGAACATAGAACTGCAAGCAAGGAATCACACTGGGATTTGCGAACTTATGAAGACGGAAAACTTGAAAAGCTTTGTAAATACAAGACTGTTGGAAAAATTTCAGAAACATTGGCACCTGTATCTGGCCTTCGTGAAGAAGCAGTTTAATATCGTAGCGTATTAATAATGTTATGGTGGATGCTGAAGCGACCTGATAATCATTCCTGTATTTAATTTAGTCAATGCTATTCATGTTAAACAATGAATTGTTATTGATGTTAAACAATGAAATGTCCTCCCAAAGGCCAAAGTCAGGAAGCACATCAGGGGAGGAACCAACCTGGGAAGCGCACCAAGCTCCTAAGCAGCTGTTGCCTGCCTCTTATTGTCTTATTGTCTACACCAGGGGTAGTCAAACTGCGGCCCTCCAGATGTTCATGGACTACAATTCCCATCCGCTGGCAGGGGCTTCTGGGAATTGTGGTCCATGGACATCTGGAGGGCCGCAGTTTGACTACCCCTGGTCTACACCCACCCACCTTTGTGGGGCCACTGCTAAGTCTCTCCTGAACCTTTAGCCATTTGCCAAGCGGCTGAGATGCAGAGTAGGCACCGCAAGACACGTTTGATGCCTGAATTGTATCTGTTTTTGTTCTTCTGGCTGTAGCGTGCTGTAACAAGAGCAAAAGAGGTTCCCATGTGGATGTGCTTTTGGTCTCTTTGTGAGAGCTGTACGAGTCTTAGACTTTCAGATCTTTCCTCTTGCTTGAACGTTGCTTTTTTAAAAAAACAGATTGAGGAGGTGGGCAACCGATCAGTGGCTATTCGTGACCTTGCAGAGCTCTGCGAACATAACTACATCTGCCGGGAGCGCATGGAGCTTTCAGTGTTCTTTGCCTTGTTTGACTGCACAAGCAGCTTGAGTAGAATAGCTCTGACTAACGATCTTGAAGCAGCCCTATGGGGGTTCCCCTGTTTAATCCTTAGGACACATATGCATCAAAGCGTTGAAGTAGTTTGAACACTAATTTCCTTTCTCTGGGGATTGCTGTGAAATATAGCTCTTTGAACGGAGCTGGCAAATCGCTCCTGTAAAATCTACTGTGCACTCATGCAAACGCTGATTTGTAATTTGTTGTAGTTGTTATGTGCGAAGTCGTGTCCGACCCATCGCGACCCCATGGACAATGATCCTCCAGGCCTTCCTGTCCTCTACCATTCCCCGGAGTCCATTTAAGTTTGCACCTACTGCTTCAGTGACTCCATCCAGCCACCTCGTTCTCTGTCGTCCCCTTCTTCTTTTGCCCTCGATCGCTCCCAGCATTAGGCTCTTCTCCAGGGAGTCCTTCCTTCTCATGAAGTGTCCAAAGTCTTTGAGTTTCATCTTCAGGATCTTGCCTTCTAAAGAGCAGTCATGGCTGATCTCCTCTAGGACTGACCGGTTTGTTCGCCTTGCAGTCCAAGGGACTCGCAAGAGTCTTCTCCAGCACCAGAGTTCAAAAGCCTCAATTCTT
Organism: Paroedura picta; assembly: GCF_049243985.1. Taxonomy (NCBI): domain Eukaryota; kingdom Metazoa; phylum Chordata; class Lepidosauria; order Squamata; family Gekkonidae; genus Paroedura; species Paroedura picta. The sequence continues at coordinate 165,305,347 of NC_135369.1, read as the reverse complement.
TGACACCCAGCCTTCCTTATGGTCCAACTTTCACAGCCATACATTGCAACTGGGAAGACCATAGCCTTGACTAGACGCACTTTAGTTGGCAGGGTGATGTCTCTGCTTTTTAGGATGCTGTCTAGATTTGGTTTGCAATAGATGTTTGCAATGGAGATAAGCATCCCGAAATCCAGTCGGCTGTTAGTGCTTTGCTGGCCCCTTCCATTCAAAGGAGGCCAGAGGCATGATTGCCTGGGCTGGAGATGCTTCAGCCTGTCGGAGGGCTTACTTGGAGCCCTTTGAACAAGGAGAAACCAGACATTGGCCAGCCTGCCTATTTTCCTGTGGGACGCAAGGGATTAGCCCTGTTACCTTATGGGGCCTAACAGGCATTCCTGGATTTCTTGCAGCTGAATCTAGTAAGTCATTGTTGCTCGCTTTATGTTGCAAGTGTGGTAGTATAAACAGCCTTGTCCTTATAGTGCTTAGCTTATAGCTAGGGGTGGCAGGAAGAGGATCAGTTGAAGAAGAAGGGAGAGGAGGACCTAACAACGTCAACACCATCCCCAGCATAATTCACTTGCTCTACTTCTAATATCATAAAGGTATCCCCTGTGCAAGCACCGAGTCATGTCTGACCCTTGGGGTGATGCCCTCTAGCGTTTTCTTGGCAGACTCAATACGGGGTGGTTTGCCAGTGCCTTCCCCAGTCATTACCGTTTACCCCCCAGCAAGCTGGGTATTCATTTTACCGACCTCGGAAGGATGGAAGGCTGAGTCAACCTTGAGCCGGCTGCTGGGATTGAACTCCCAGCCTCATGGGCAAAGCTGTCAGACGGCTGCCTTACCACTCTGCGCCACAGGAGGCTCACATTGGTCAACAATGTCCTTCAGTTCTGTACATTGGGCAAACAGGTCAAAACCTATGCCAAAGAATAAAGGTAAAGGTATCCCCTGTGCAAGCACCGAGTCATGTCTGACCCTTGGGGTGACGCCCTCCAGCGTTTTCATGGCAGACTCAATACGGGGTGGTTTGCCAGTGCCTTCCCCAGTCATTACCATTTACCCCCCAGCAAGCTGGGTACTCATTTTACCGACCTCGGAAGGATGGAAGGCTGAGTCAACCTTGAGCCGGCTGCTGGGATCGAACTCCCAGCCTCAATGGGCAAAGCTTTCAGACGGCTGCCTTACCACTCTGCGCCACAAGAGGCTCATATATGCCAAAGAATACATGGATACAAATCTGACATCAAAAATTGCAAAACCAGGAAATCTATAGGACAATATTTCAGCCACCAGGGCACTCCCCAGGTGACCTCAGTAACTGTTTTATTGCAAAAGAATTTCAGAAACAGACTGGAATGGTAGATTGCTGAATTACAAATTACAACACTCAGGACAAGGAAGCCCCCAGGGCTTAACAGAGATATCAGCTTCTTATCTCACAACACATGCTGTCACTCAGTTCTCAATTATACCAAGTGCCACTGGATTCATAGTTCTCCCATCTGTTATTAACACTTTTGTTACCCATATGCCAATCTAATGTTATGCACAGTTCATAACAAATGCATTATTCCACTCTTAGCTGTATTTATTGCTCAGTTACTTTGGTTCTAATTAGCCTTTCTGGGTAACTAATTCCTCCTCTACCTATATGTAATGTTTGAGGAAACCTGTTTCAATGCATCTAAGAAGTGTGCACCTGCACATGCTAAGCCTCTCCATTCTTGCTTATACCCAGAATTGAGCTTTGTTGACCCTGGAGGTGCCAGTGCACTCAAATTCAGTTTTCACACCTGTTTGTTAACTTGTGTATTTGTGGGCTAATTTACTGCTATTCCCTGATCTTCGGTCCAGAGGAGGTCTGGGCCGCTCTTTGGCTCCCCAGGTGGGTACACCTCCTTTGGACGGGACCCAGAGGCAAGGGGACCCCTTTACTAGCCTTCACTGGACTCCAACTTTGCTCAGCTGCTTCAGAACAACATCCCTACCCACCTGAAGTTATTGATGTTACAGCTGATGGAGATCAGCCATTCAATACACTGGCTTTAACCAATGCTCGGTTATTTCATGTCCATTTGGGAAATGCTAGTACTACAGGAAACTGCCTAGACCAGGGGTAGTCAACCTATGGTCCTCCAGATGTCCATGGACTACAATTCCCAGGAGCCCCTGCCAGCGTTTGCTGGCAGGGGCTTATGGGAATTGTAGTCCATGAACATCTGGAGGACCACAGGTTGACTACCCCTGGTCTAGACTACCATCTAGACTACTATAGTGTTTCGTGCTGCTTTTCAGCAGCCCAGGAATGGATCCATAGACAATATTCGTACATCACAGAAGTGAGCTTGTTGACATTTCATGGGGCGCAAGGCAGGCTTAGTAAGTTTGCAAGAGCCATTGAGGCTTTTCCAGGGATTTGACAGGCTGACTCAACTTTTGCAGTTGCTTTTGATACCCAGCTTGATCTAATTAACAACAAAAAGGTGCGGAGCTCGCACTAGGTAAAGGCCAAAAGGAAACCAAAACACCCAAAAAGGATAATAGATGGGTTTTTTTGACAGGCCCACTGGCCCAGTTGCAACTGTTTCAGGTCTTAGATGAGGAAGTACCAGATCTGGGTTAAGAAATGCCTGGAGACGTTGGGGGCAGAGCCAAGAGTGGGTGTTTATTTGGGGGTGGGCAGGGACCTTAAGGGACTATAATATTACAGAGTCCACGCCTCAAAGTAGCCATTTTCTCTAGGAGGACTGATCTCTGTCGTCTGGAGATGGGCTGTAAATCCGGGGCTTCCCCAGGTCCTACGTGGGGACTGGCATCCTTGTGAGGAAGTTATAGGCACACCTCCCTTTTCACACGGATATTCCACACAGGATCCTATTCGAAGTCTAAGGTCGGAAAATGCAGTCTTAATAAACCTTGCTGTTTAATACAGGTGGATGACACGGCGGTGCCCCTTCTGCCCCAACAGCTCCGTGATTGATTGTGGACTGGTACCTTGTCTCCTCTGGCTCATAAAGTTTCAAATTTCCAAGCACCTTTTAAGAAACCTTGGCGAGCCCTCCCGTTGCTGACCCAAGCAGTATGCATCCCAGGGATAACAATAATAATATATTAATTAATCTCCCGTGATAAATTGCCAACATTTAATGGCGTATGGGAAGTGAGAGACCTGATCTCTCTCCCCCCAGCACTGGAAAGTCAGAGAATGCAGCCGGCAGATTGGGGATCTGTTCAAATGGAGTTCTGGATTGAGAGCGAAACAGCAATTTGAAACTCTTTTTATAGGCAATATTGAGAATTAACACCACACTATACATGTTTACAAGATTAACTTTTGCTTAGATATTCCTACTGTTATGATGGTCAGTTCTTAGTCTGACGAAGGGTGCTTGCACTCGAAAGCTCACGCCTTGAATAAATCTTTGTTGGTCTTAAAGGAGCTACTGGACTCTGATTTTACTTTACATGTTTGTCTTCTTTTGCGCTGGCCATTGACAGACGGGACAGGCGTGTTTTTTAAAAGAATGCGAGATATTAAAGACCACGGTTCTTTTAAATTTAGTCCCTTTGTGGATAATATGGACACACTTCAGGGTCGTCTGTTTTGGCCTGCTGGAGTCCAGAGCCATATTTGCAATTCAAATTGTGAGACGCAATCATCAGAATGTGAACTTTTGTTGTGGTTAGGGTGTTATGTTCTTAATCGTATCTATAGCGTTTTGTGTGTTTTCAACAAGCTCTGGTGACATCGTATTTTTAGAGAGCTAGTTGAAAAATCTCATGTCTGTTCAACAAACCTCCTCCCTTAAAAAATACAACACACACACAACAGATTTATGTTTGGTGCGTTAGACGGTACTCAGCCTAAAGTACTGAGCGTTGTTCTAATATTTAATGTGGTTCCCTAAAATCCTTTTGTGATTGCCTTTTTCTTGCATATATTTGCTGCTTATGGTCATGAAAAACTTGTTTTCTCCTGTGTTTGCTCAATAATCATGGTTTCCTTTTTGCCTCAGTAGTAAATGACTGTAGCTTTTGGTCCTCACACCTATTTTAGTATCAAGGAAATTGACTCCTAAATGCTGGCTGCGATCAAGTCAAGGACTACCTGATTGACCTTTTCCACTCTGGACCCTGGGAGGGGGATGGGTCCACATTCCAATTATCCACTGTTGCTACAGAAAGCCTCTGTTGTCCAAGACCTGTCTCTAGGATATCATTGTTCCTATCTTGTCCTGGTTTTTTGGCTTTGGGGAAATGTCTTGTTAAATTTTTTAGGCCAGTTGCTCTTGGGCTCAGCTCCCTCCTTTAGGTTGCTAGAACCTGATTTCGAGTGGAGAGGAATGTGGAAATCTTCAGTCCGGAGGTACAGATGTACAAATAAGGAAGAAGAAGAAGAAAAAGAAGAAGAATTGTTCTTATATACTGCTTTTCTCTACCCGGAGGAGTCTCAAAGTGGCTTATAATTGCCTTCCCTTTCTTCTCCCCACAACAGACTCCCTGTAAAGGAGGTGAGGCTGAGAGAGCCCTGATATCACTGCTCAGTCAGAACAGCTTTCTTAGGGGTGTGGTGAGCCCAAAGTCACCCAGGTGGAGGAGGAGGAGCGGGGAATCAAACCCAGTTTGCCAGATTAGAAGCTGCCGCTCCTAACCACAGTATGTGTGGTGTGCACTCCATGCAACCCACCATTTCACATACTGCAGCTGCTGAGGCAAACTTGGAAACATTAATAAATTATTGTGGGACAATAACATTGATTAGATTTTTATATTGCCCTACTGGTGAGTCCATTACACTGAGGAAAGCGATGTCTTCTTTGGGGCACATGTGTTAGTACAGTGGTCTTCAGCCCATGACTTGGAAGCCTCACATGGGTTACTGGCCCTTGTTGGTTGAATCATAAACCCCTACAGAATCATAATTTCTGCAACTTCATAGAACTACCTAGATGGATATGAGCAAGGGTGTCATGCTTCCTGCCTTTAGCTGCACCGGCCTATAGAAGCAGTAGGACAATCAGTGCGATCCTAAGCAGGATTGTACCGTTCTAGGCCCACTGATGTTATGGGGGACGGAGATTTAGACTAGGGAGGCCAGCCCCATGAGGGACCTGGGCATCTCTCGGAATTACAGGTCATCTCCAGAAATCAGTTCCCCTGGAGAAAATGGCTGCTTTAGAGGGTGGACTCTAACACTGAAGTCCCTTCCCACCCCAAATCCCATCCACCTACAGCTCCACCTCCAAAGTCTCCAGATAGTTTCCAGTTTTTAAAATTTATTTATTATATATATTTTAGGCACCCCTCTCTAACAATGAAAATTCAGTTCATAAAATATAAGACTAATTACACTTAAAACAGTTTACTGCTTTTTCAGTAAAACCTGGGAAACAGGTGGAATCAAAAAGTATAAAATCCAGACTTAGATGGGGAGCGGAGGGAGCTGGGCCCCCCAATTCAGATGTCAATAAGTGTTAGCTTTGGCTTCAACTCTATGCCTGGTGGAAGAGTATCATTTTGCAGGCCCTTCAGAACTGTCAAAACATCCAAGTGGGCCTGGATCTCCACTAGCAATTCAATCCAGCGGGCTGGAGCCAGCACTGGGAAGGTTGCACTTTGAGCGGACAACTCTAAGGGATTCTGCAAGTGTCCATCCTGTGTACAGCAATCAAAGTCTTCGTAATTCCACATCACATGCTGTCAAATTTGAATCAGGGCGGCAGCATGTATGAAGAAGAGGATTTGGACTTCTGCCTGCACTGTTTTCTTGACTTAAGGCAATCCAGAGGGCGCTATTTGGCCAACTGAGGAAAGCTGTGTCTACTTTGGGGTACATGTAGGTTTATCCAGCATGCCATATAGAGCCCCTTTGGATTGTCTCAGGTCAAGGAACCAGCATGTGCAGTCCTGACCTTGATCCATGAGATCGCAACAATCGCCCATGCGATGACTGCAATATCACATTTTCCAGCTCAGTGGGTTTCATGAGCCCACCTGTAGCGGGGAGGGGGGGCTAAAGCTGGATCTTGGGTCTGAAAAGATTTGATCCACTGCTCCAATGTGTCTTTCGCGCAAGGAACAAATGCTGCCTTGGCTTTTAAAGCAGGCTGTGCCAAGTTAAGCCTTTTGTGAGGCGCAGTGGGGATGGATGGGGAGACTGTGGGTATCGATTGCTCTCCTGACCCACTAACACAAGGGGAACTGATCTCAATTGTCCGGAGATCGGTTGGAATAGTGGATCTCCAGGCCCCACCTGGAGGTTGGCAACTGCAGCCGTTACTCTGCTGCCTACAAGGAGTGAGGAAACAGCCCTGGTGGTTTTAGTGACTCTGTAAGGAGAGCCACACGGCAAAGGGAGCATGGAAACCTGATGGCCTCGGCAGCATTCCTGCAGGACGACCCTCAGCCTGCTGGGAGAGCTTGCTCTGACTGCCCCACTCACAGTGGCTCTTCCTTGTTACCATTTCACATTCTGGTGTGTGGTTGTGTGTGTGTGTGGGGGGGGGGCGTGTTTTGTGACAAATATGGTATTTAATTTGTCCTACCAATAAAAACTGAGCAGTGCATATAAGAGAGGATAAAGAAGTAGGGAGAGGGGGAGGCGAGCTACATATTTTTACCAGCATATCTTTAGAAATCACCCAATGGCTGTTCACTTTTTAAAAAAAGACAAGAAAGATGTTTGAAGCGCAGGCCAGTCAGGGTGCGCTTATTTCTTGTGATGTAGCAATAAGTTTCCTGAGACGCAAGTGCGTGTTTAATAATTCACCGGCTCTTTTGCTCAGTGGGGAGGGGCTACTCTTTTCAGTTTCATAATCGGTGGCGTTTGCGTAGCAAAGAAATGACAGGCCTGCCACATTGTCAGGAAACGCCGGAGACAGGCTGCTGCTGGGGTGTGTGTTTGCTTTATATCTTACTCAGAAGCCAGTAGGTGGCACTCAATGGTCACGGGAAAACAATTTACAATCCTACGGTCCCCTGTAGCCCCTTATTCAAGATGGACTGTTGCTAGTCATGTGCTATTAGTTGCTGAACCCTGAAAGGATGATAGTGAGTAATAACACACAAGTTATCATGACTTCCAGACCCTAATCTGAACTTATTTCTCACTTAATGGAAAGATAATTCCCTGCCTCCTGCCCACTTCCTTTCAACATCACCAACAGGTCGGGAAAGGATCATATTGAGGGTGCATCTCTTAGCTCTTCTAATAATTTTGTTCTAAACCACCTTTCCCCCCCATCTGATAATTGTATCGGCTTTTCTCACTCTTCTGGTGTCCAGAATCTCGGAAAGACACACATCACGGCACAGGTTACCTTTCTGTGTGATTACTGAATCTAATGGGGCCTCTCAGTCAGGTAAAGCATTTTTGAGTGAGGATTTGAGGAAGATGGCATCTTCCTCTCAGAAAACAGGCGCCTGATTGCCACAGGCCATAGAAATCTCATGACCAGAATATCTCTGATTTTGGATTTTACAAGATTCTGAAAGTAGGTTTAACAGTTTTTGGAAGCCAAGAAAGAGAAGGAGAAGAGTTAGATTTCTGTACCCTGTTTTTTACTGCCTGAAGGAATCTCAGCAGCTATTGTTAGACCCAGAAAAGGAATATCGGAAACAATAATACAGAATTGTGGAGGGATTATCCACCCATGTAAAGGAAACTGCTATGTCAGAGGTAGCCAAACTGTGGCTCTCCAGATATCCATGGGTGCCTGGTGGTGGCTCATGGGAATTGTAGTCCATGGACTTCTGGAGAGCCACAGTTTGGCCCCCCCTGTGCTATGTGATGGGTTCAAGGACAATCAGTTCTTGTGTTACAAGACAAGATAGGAAGTGGAGGAAGCGTAGCTAATGTGAACTGGGTCATGCTTACCTGGCTGTCTCTCCTCCTAGGATTAAACATTTCTTCATGATAGTCCTGCATTATACTCTGATGGTAAGGTTACTGGAGAGTTCTTCAAGCTTCTCCTAAATATTTGAAAGGTGTGGCTCTTAATCTGTGCTTTGGAAATATGAACTTGCTCAAGATATTGTAATGCCCATGGGTTCTGCGAAAGCCTGAGGAAAATTTGCTAAGGCTGTCTGGTGGGTGGAAAGAGCCCTTAATTAGCCACCAACATATGATGATGACCCTATAGGGCAGTGGTTCTCAACCTTCCCAATGCCGCGACGCTTGAATACAGTTCCTCATGTTGTGGTGACCCCCAACCATAAAATTATGCAAGCGATCTTTCACAGAAATTAAACCGAAACTGACCAAAGGCGTGAAGATCCATTGTTCGTGATTGTATATAAATAGTTTTTTTATCCGGGGTTTCTCAATTCAGTTCTGCCTCTTGTCCCACCATGCCGATCTCGCTTGTTTCTGCTGCTCCAGACAGCCCCGCAAGGCTGTTGCATGGATGGCACCCCCACTCCCAGCCAAGCTACTTGCCCTGCCACGACCCCTGTGAAAGGGTCGTTTGACCCCCAAAGGGGTCCTGACCCCCAGGTTGAGAACCACGGCTACAGGATTTTCAAGGCAAAAGATGGACAGAGGTGGTGGACCATAATCTCCCTCTGCATAGCAGACTTGGAGGCCTCCCAGCCAAGCATTAACCAGGAGTGGCCCTACTTAGCTTCTGAGATCTGATGAGAATGGGTAAGCCCAAGAACGAAGCTATTGACTAGAGGGGGTGGGAGGGGAGAACTAACTAAAATCATTCAAGGAACAATTTCCTTCCTATTTTTTCTCTCTTATACACCACATTACTATACTCCCCTCAAAACACATTTTAAAATCAACATCACATTATGGGCTGAAATAAAACCAACAAAAACAGCTGGTCTTCCTCAACGCTATGCTCTCTGGGGTTATTTTATTGTTGTTATTATTTTATTTTTATTTCTAGGCAGCTGCCTTCTAGCAACAGTCTCGGGGCACCTCACAACACTTAAAACTCCTTACAAAAGATAAAACCGTATACATTTTAAACAGTCAAATATGAAACAAAACAATAACGTGCTCCGTCACTAAGACCGGGGGACAGATGGATCAGAATTTTGTTTTGGGTGACAGGACACCAGCCCACTGAAATGGAATTCTTTCAACAGTAAAATCAGAATTCTATTCTAGTTCAGGCTTTATTCTAGTTCAGGTTTTTTCATCCACGGTTTTCTGAATGGGTAGGAGTGAATTCATCCTTATCCATGGTTCCTCTATATATTTGTGAAACAGCCTTGGGCGTGGAATGTGTCCGGCTGTCCAAGTTGGAATAGGGCCAATCTGGCTGCACCCTGATTGGCCCTGCCCCTACAGCTCCTGCCCTCCCTTACTGGACGCTAGCCATGTTCCTCTCAGCCGCGCCAGAGACAGAGAGAGACACACAGAGCCCTGCCAGACTGAAAACAAGCCCTCATTCCCTCCTATTGCTCCTGCTGTGAGGGAGGCGGAGAGAGAGACAGAGAGAACTGCCCCAAGCTGCCGACCAGCCATGCTTCCCTCCTAAGAACGAGCCCTAATTACTTGCTATGGCTACTGTTGCGACGGAGAGAGAGACACAGAGAGAGCTGCCTCAAACTGCACACCAGCCCTGCTTCCCTCCTAAAATCCAGCCCTGATTACCTGCTCTGCCTCCTACTGCGAGGCACACCGAAAGACACACAGCAAGAGGAAGGGAAAGACACACATCTGCACCTCCTGGTGTCCCCTGGGTCCTAGCCCCCATTGCATTCCTGGTTGCTGTGGGCTTTCTTGCTAGTTTTAGTATATTTCTTAAATTTGTTAAACATTTATCAGGTGATATGACCATATCTGTAAACCCGCCTCCCCCCAAAAAAACTAGCCAATGATGGACCTCGAACGTGGCCAAACTGTGGCTCTCCAGATGTCCATGGACTATAATTTGCATGTGCCACCACCAGGCACCCATGGACATCTGGAGAGCCACAGTTTGGCTATCCCTGGCCTAGCAGTTTCCTTTACACGGGTGTATAATCCCTCCACAATTCTGTTTTATTGTTTCCGATATTCCGTTTTGGGGTCTAACAGTAGCTGCTGAGACTCAGAGAATCGCAGAATCATAGAATAATAGAGTTGGAAGGGACCTCCCGGGTCATCTAGTCCAACCCCTTGCACTATGCAGGACACTCACATCCCAATCGCTCATCTACTGTAACCTGCCACCCCTTTGCCTTCACAGAATCAGCCTCTCTGTCAGATGGCTATCCAGCCTCTGTTTAAAAATTTCCAAAGATGGAGAAAGGCGTGGGAAACAGCCACAGGGAACTGCTTCCAAGCTATCTGTGGTAACTGCAATTAGGTCCAGGATCATAATCATATTAGTTGTGGTGGCCAATGTCTAAAGAAGCAGCAGCAATCAGAAAGAGCAATAAGCTCAATTAAAAATTCTGATATCCTGATGAAGGAAGCTGACAAGGGAGGGGCAGTCAGAGTCATACACAGGTTGGATGACATCCTAGATGCTGGGAAACACCTGCCACCACCTTTTACAAACCCCTATTGTTAGACCCAACAAAGGAATACCAGGAAGACTCCAATAGAATGATGGAGGGATTATCTACCCATATAAAGGAACAAATTTGTGTGGACATTCCAGGAACCTTGGCCAGGTGCCTTGCACACACAACTCTCAATACACAAGCATGACAACCTGGAATCTCAGACACCAGCACAATCACTATAGGGGTATCTGGTTATATGGACTCAATCCTCAGACCCTATGGCCCAGGGCTCTCCAATGACTTGCACGATATTACTCGCTTCCTGAGGAAATAATAAATGGACAGTATTCTGGGAAACACCATGTTGGCCAATTGGATGCTGAGTCTTTATATACTAACATCGCGCACAACACTGTTGTTACCCACAGCGACTTCTGATCTGGCAATGGCTTGTACCTTTAGATTTATGGCACAGCCATGAGTATTCAGTATGGTATAGTGGTTAGCGCCCCAGACTGGGATCTGAGAGACCCAGATCTGAATCCCTATTCAGCTATAGAAGCTGTGGGTTGACCATTGGCCCTGTCACACACACTGGTAAAACAGACAATCTGACCCCTCCTCAAGGGCTCCCTATAACATTTATTTATTATATTTATATACTGCCTTTCCTGAAGGCTCAGGGTAGTTCTGAAATGGTACTTAGCTTAACAGTAATACAGTGATAATGACAACTAACATGGGAGAACAATAGAAAAATATGGAGAACATTAAATTAATGCATACCAATAGCCCAGTGGGTTGGGTGGAGTTGTAATGGGTGCCATATGAAGTAGTGGGTGCCTCAGGCGGAAATAGAAATCCATTCTGTGCCCTGCAGGGCACTCGGAATAATGGTTTAATGGTGGATCCCAATGCAACTTGGTTGTTAAACTGAGAGAGGGAACTAATATTAATGGAAGAACTTTCTTAGAATCATAGAATTGGAAGGGATCTCCTGGGTCATCTAGTCCAACCCCCTGCTCAACGCAGGATACTCACAACCCTCTCGCTCATCCACTGTAACCTGCCACCCCCTTAAGCCTTCACAGAATCAGCCTCTCTGTCAGATGGCTATCTAGCCTCTGTTTAAAAATTTCCATATTTGAACCTTCTGCGGTGGTCCTGAAATAGGAATAAGACAGTGTTCAACAGACGTGGAGATGGGGAGAGATGTGTTAGCAGATCGATGTCTGACTGGCACGTCCCACCATCCAATCAGGAAGCTTGCAGTATGTGCCTTCTGAAAAACATCATCCCTGATTACTGCTTCTGTACAGCGTCTCTCTCTCTCTCGGGACCCTGTTATACACAACTCACATGGAAACAAACAAACAAGCGCTAACACCAAGATTTAGTCAAATCCTGTTCTTAAAAACTCTGCCTTAAGTACCCACAACAATTGTTTAAAAATATGCTCTCTGATGCCTTTCTAAATTAAGATCTCAGCAGGAGAAAAGGGCAGAATACAAACATATCACTCTGCTGTTGAGAGCCAGCTTGGTGTACTCAGTAAGAGCGGCAGCATCTAATCTGGAGAACCGGGTTTGATTCCCCACTCCTCCTCCACATGCAGCTAGCTGGGTGACCTTGGGACAGGCAAAGTTCTTTCAGAACTCTCCCAGGCTCACCTACTTCACAGGGTGTTTGTTGTGGGGAGGAAGGGTAGGTGTTTGTAAACAACTCTGAGACTCCTTCAGGTAGTAAAAAGCAGGGACACACACAAAACACAACAACAACCCAGATCTTCTTCCTCCTCCTTCTCCTCTTCTTCTTTTAATGTCCTCTAAAATGGGGCCAGAAAAGTCCTTCACGTGATAATTGAAATCACTGAGAATTTACCAGTGGGATGGAAAGAAAAACAGAGCTTGAAAGGAGTCAAGCCTTTGCCAGGGAAGGGGTGGCCAATAAATCTAAATAATATTGATCATGTCTGTACAATAAGGACACTTAGCTCTTGTCCACCTGAAATTTAAGAAGAAGGCCTTTGGCGCGGGTATAATCCAGGGGTAGTCAAACTGTGGCCCTCCATATGTCCATGGACTACAATTTCCATGAGCCCCTGCCAGAGACCACTGGCAGGGGCTCATGGGAATTGTAGTCCATGGACATCTGGAAGGCTGCAGTTTGACTACCCCTCGTATAGTCCCTGAGAATTTCATTCCGACTGAGAGGGGTGAAAAATTGGAAAGCTATTTCCCATTGAAACCAAATGGAAACCACTGCCAAATTGATCTCCTAATCCGAATGCATGTTGTTATAATATTAAGGACTCCGTACAAAATTACAAACTATCAGAACAACCCGAATCTATATCTGAATAAAATGTTTGTGCTGTGCAGATCCCTAAAGGACGCTAGTTATTTTACCGAGGAACCGGCGTTCGTGACAAGACAGATATAATGAGAAATGTCTGGAAAGATGATATCACTTAAAATATATATATATACTGCAGATCAAGAGGTTTGGAAAACACAGTCTGTCTGTCTGTGAAAAGTGCATCTGTCGGCTTTAATTTAAACTCTCTGCTCATGATGATTCATAGCCTCATCATTACCATATCCTAATAGCATTACTGAAAAGACCAGTGTAATTATGATCACTATCTGAGGTGATATTTCCTGGGGAAATGTGCACAAGGAAAAGAATACTGATAGAACAGTCATAGAACCGTCCTCTGAATTGTGTTTAGATTAGTGGCAGGGGACTCAATAAAGGATCTATACCATGACTTAACATTAGTCATCTGTGTACACAAACAGGCTTTGTGGTATGGGTTGCCCTTTGGGATCTGCCTCTGTGCACTATGTCATGTTATACAGAATCGGAAAGGGAAATCTCTGTGTCAATCAGGAGCTGGGATTTTCAAGCCCTTGCCCCATAACATATGGCTGGTATTATCAGTTGTGAAAGCACTCCTCACTAGGGTGACCAACAACCAGGAGGGGGGGGGATGTGTGTCCCCTTAGGGAATTTCAAACAATATATCAAGACTTGCGCACCCAGAAAGTGTATGTGGTGTGTGTGTGTTGTATTCTGATCCCTCCATGCCCGGCATCCTGCCCACCCCTGATGTTGTCAATCCCGTGTCTTTACTGCTTGAGTCCAAGAAAGGTGCAGTATTCCTTTACCTTTTCCCCTGCAGAACTTAGTGCATGTATGATTTTGCTTGTGTATGTTTTTTTAACGTACCCCAATATTTTCCCCGTATAAATCCCTTTGAGTGCAAGCTTAATTGTCGTCTTCATTTAAGAAGGGTTTCTCCCAGGGAACAGGCCCCATAAAAATGGGTAGAAAAGATCCAGCGTTACCCAGCCTCTTGCTATGTTCATGATTTCCCACAACTCCCTTTGAGGGATCCGATTTGGGTAACAGTTGTTTGTCATCAACTCATAGATGACTTACGGTGATCCTGTAAGGTTTTCAAGGCAAGAGATTATCCAAGATGGCTTTCCATTGCCAGCCCCCATGTCACAACCCTGGTATTTCTTGGAGGTCTCCCATCTAAATGCTATCTGGGGTGACCTTGCTTAGCTTCTGAGATCTGAAGAGGTCAGGCTAGGCTAGACTATTCAGGACAGGGTGGATATATCCCTCTTTTAGGAAATGTTATTTTGGAACCTTATTCCAACAGCCGTGATCTATACCTTCTCACTCCAATATTTTATTCTTGCATTAGCTCCAGGTGGCATTGGTTCTGCTTTAGAAGACAGTTCTCAGATCACACAGGAGCATGTATATCCTGGGCATGATTCCTCCCGTCTATTATTATCATCATCATCATCATCTAATTTATATTCCGCCTCCCCCTGGAGGCTTGAGGCGGATCACATCAAACCAATCCCCTAAAACAATAAAAAACAGTGGTCCCCAACCTTTTTATCACCGGGGACCACTCAACACCAGGGACCACTCAATGCCTTTTACTGAGGCCCGGTGGGGGGGGGTAGTTTACTCCTCTACTCTCAACCACTGCCCTAGCGCTCTCTGATTGCTATGGTAATGTTTAAACATCCCTTCAAAATAAGATACAGACACGCCACAACAATGAAGTGAGTTGTAAAGGGCTGGGGGGGGGGATGAAGTAATGGGCTGGGGGGGGAGAAGGTGTCCTTCGGGGCCCACCTCCAATTACTCGAAGGACCACATGTGGTCCGCGGCCCACAGGTTGGGGATCACTACAATAAAACATAATACAATTAATTACACAAGTTAAGACAAAAATGGCGGCAAGATTCAATATAACTAACCCAATTCCACAACCCACCAAGAAGGGAAAGGGAGGGGGCAGATGACAGGCGCAACCGTCACATTTGTTTTGGCTGGTTCTGCTGAAGACCCTCCCTTTGCCCCTTGTGCTGTTTCTGAGGGTCCTTTGGCATCCCAGGAACAAAACCAGGGCGGGGGGGGGAGGGGGTAGGGAGAGGGGATTGCTGCAGGAAGGGAATACTTTGCATGCATTGGGCCAGCTTACAGGAAAGATCCCCAAGGCCAGAATGTGAAAAAGTCTTAGGATGGTAATCTGAAATATTGGCTGCCAAGCCACTTTGGAGAACTTTCCAACCAAGGCCCTACAAAAACCATCCCGTAGCAGAATGGATGGGGACCACTTACCTCTAACAGCTGCTCATCAGTCTTCAAGCAGTACTGCTTGAACGATGAAGTCCTCAGATTCGTCTCCTTTCCGGCCCCATTTCTGGGAGAAGCTGTCGCTGTAAAGAGCTCAAATAGATGTTTATGGGATAGCTGAAATGTCAGGTTTTGAAATTGGGATTGTGTGCACTGGGGCTCCTTGCAGCCTCTATCGTTTTAAATCACGCACTTCGCACAGGGAGCCGGGCGCAGTCCCTCCATCGGATGTGGCTCCCAGGTGGTCCTTTGAAGTTCCAGGAGAGAATTCTTTTTGTAGACCGAACAGCAGTTAGCAAAATCCCCAGCGGCTTCTATAGGACCCTCTATCATGTCAGGTCTCTTTGCTGAGACCCCTCACATCTAACACCGACCTCTCTGTTAAAGCCTGTCTCTCCGTCCACTTACATAGCCCTGCGCAAAGTCATAACGGAATGCAAGACTTAGCCGTTTGTGATCTCACGTTCATTTCCACATCATTATTTCATATCGGTGGGTGGGTGGGTGGAACGGTTCTCATTGTTCAGCATTCATCACACGCTGTCAGTCCGTCTCAGCGATTCATTCGTGCTACGTTTCGGTTCAGTTTCACAGCCAAGGCTCCAGTCCGGAGGCTCCTTCCAGAGCTGCGAGACTGAATGCTTGAACTCCATAGGCGACCAAGACTGAATGCACCCCAAGGAGCCTCTTTTTGATTATTGGGATGCACCGTTAAAAGGGACAGGTCACTTACAAAATAATAGTGTGTCGTGTTTGTGGATACATAATGCAAGCTGATGCTATAAACTTGAACAGAATTCTCAAAACAAATTATTTCCTTCCTTCCTTCCTTCCTCCCTTCCCTTCCCTCCTTCCTTCCCTCCTCCCTCCCTCCCCTCCCCTCCCCTCCCCTCCCCTCCCCTCCCCTCCCCTCCCCTCCCCTCCCCTCCCCTCCCCTCCCCTTCTTCCTTCCCTTCCCTATCTCCCCTCCCCTCCCCTCCCCTCCCCTTCCCTTCCCTTCCCTTCCCTTCCCTTCCCTCCTTCAATTTATCGTAGTGGGTAACAAACGTCCAATAAAACCCCCATTAAAACGTACAACAAATAAAACCCAAACAAGATGGCAGTAACAAGTCCAAAAAACTCCCCCATTCCCCACCTTGCCTCCATCTCTGGAGGGATAGAAAGAGGGGTCAGATCATAAGACTAGCTGCTGGCTGACCAGGAGGAAGAGGAGGAAGGAGGAAGCAGCAGCAGCGGTGTTTTTATACATGGCTTTTTACTACCCGAAGGAGTCTCAAAGCAGCTTCCAATCACCTCTCCTTCCTCTGCCCACCACAGACCCCCTGTGAGGTAAATTGGGCTGAAAGAGTTCTGGGAGAACTGGGACTGGCTCAGGGTCACCCTGCTGGGCTGCTGGTGGAGAAGTCGGGGATCTAACCCTGGTCTCCAGATTAGAGGCCCCTGCTCTTAATCCCAAATGCACACGGGAAGAGAACCTGGAATGACTGGCCAGTTATCAGTTGAGGTGGGAACACCTGCCCATCACACCCTACCTGTCTGTGTCCTTACTGATGCTAATGGGCATGCTTACTTACCAGTAACTGATTTTTTAGGCTTGCAACCTGTTTGGCCTGATTTCCTTCAATACGTCCAGAAGCCTGACAATGGGGACATTATGGCAGATTGAGCCTGTTGCTCAGTCTTGAGTCTCTGCCAGCTATGCTGCTCCGAGGACACAGATGAATCTGTAAGCAGCATTTAATGGTGTATCGCCATGTTTCATTTACCCGACAGCAGCCTTTGTGTGTCTTAAGATGCTGGCAATTTGTTCTGTTTACCTCCTGTTTTCCTTTTGTGGCTCATAAGCCATTCAAATTCTCTTGGCGTGCATCTCGATAAAGTTGACACTGCTAAAACGGCAAAACAGAGGACGTTATTGAGCTTTAGAGGGATCACTTGGATTTGCAGTTGGCTCACTGTTCGCCACCAAGTCCAGCAACCCCAGCCTCTCATTTCCCAATGGATTTTACATCCCTGAAATACTGTCCTCAACAGTTGCAGAATAAATATGAATGGACAGGATCCGCTTGGCAGAATTCCGCCTTTAGGACACTTCCATGTGTCACTTTTTAAGGATTCAGTTATCTCTCCTTCCCCGCCCCCCATGTAAAATGCTACTAAACATACATCGAAACTATGGGAGTAAAAAGTATTTTTTCTACATTGTTGCTGGAATATGCAATATCTATAGTGTGCATGGTTCAAAAGGATATAAAGGATATCCTACAGGGGGCATCACAGCATGCTTTAGGATGCTTAGGGCTGATCCTGCGTTGAGCAGGGGGTTGGACTAGATGGCCTGTATGGCCCCTTCCAACTCTATGATTCTATGATTCTATGATTCTGCTTTAGGATGCTTAGGGCTGATCCTGCGTTGAGCAGGGGGTTGGACTAGATGGCCTGTATGGCCCCTTCCAACTCTATGATTCTATGAGGTGTGTATTTAGCATAGTTAGATTAAGAACTTCTGGGTATTTTTAAAGTCATCTCTTCCTAGGGCTCATTTGGAGGCTTCCTGCTCCTTTGAACACACATCCTCTCTGCTTGCTCTGCTCCAGAACAGAAGAATGAAGCAACAGAACAGTTAGCTAGTTAGATTGCTGGGATTTTTTCTCCTTTTCTATACAAAGTTGTTTCTTCTCTAACAAAAACTATTTTTTCCCTTTTAAACTGCCTGGTGCTGCACCCCTCCTTTGCATAATCGAACGTGTGCATTATGGGCTCAATTGTAGTAGTTGAGGTGGTCTCTGCTCCGGAGAGACAGGTTTGATTCCCACTCCTTTACACGCAGCCAGCTGGGTGACCTTGGGCGAGTCAAAGTTTTTAGAACTCTCTCAGCCCCATCTGCCTCACAAAGTGCCTGTTGTGGGGAGAAGAAGGGAATTACGATTTTAAGATGCTTTGAGACTCCTTAAGGGAGAGAAAAGCAGAGCATTAAAAAAAACACTTCTTCTATTTATCTCCTTTGTCAACCTGTCCTATGGTGCCCAATGAGACCCTTATTCCAATTTTGTGTCCCTTTGCTATGGAGAAAGACCACAACAATAAAGCATTCCCCCCCCCTTTTGGGATTCGTGGTGTTTTGGTTTCTATTTACATTCAGGTAGATTTGTGAGAGGCTGGCCATGGTAACTGGACGGGTGCGAGGGCGGGAAAACTCTAGTGAGACTGTCCCATGTTTCTCCCTCCACATGGGCTTGCCCCTGGTTGCTCCTCGATGTGAAGCACAATAAGGAGTGGAAAATCTGGCTAAAACTTGCACCAGCCGCTGCACAGTCTCAGGTTGCTGATGACGTCATGTGGAAGCAGCACTAAAACCCGCCAGCAACGAGAGGCTGTCCAGGGGCAAATTCCTCATACAGCAACAGTCTCATATTCTACTGCATTGTGATTTCTAATTGCACCTTTGTTACTGCAGTTTCCTGGCTTTACTGATGATCTGTTAGTAAACATCTTACTTGCAGATAAAGGGGATTCCATTTCTTATACGGTGGCAAAATTGTGATATATTGCCAGTAACTTGCAGCAATCCTTGGTTGATGTTAAGTGACTTGGTTGTTAATGTAATAACACTGCTAGGCTAGAATTAAAAAACTCTTTTTGTGAATGTAGAGCAAATTGCCATTGATAAAAAGCTAGAAAAATGTATTGCGTTCTAAAGTACTTAAAAAAAAATACTTTTACAGGTTTTCCTCTTGGTTTCAGGGGATAATAACTGGAGTCATTGTACAAATTTACATTACACTCAGCCGGTAGTGGGCTGGGAAAGTAAAACCTGACAGGCTGAGTGGATTCTGTGGTGTAGGACGCCAGATTCTGTGGTGCAGAGAAGCTCGCCTCAAATCTGACCAGCAGTGCCGAAGATCCACAGCTACCGTGCAAAAGTAGACGAATGGTGAGTCAACACCAATTTTTGGCATCCCTGGTTAGGTCTCAGCTGAGTGCTCCCCGCAATGCCCACAGAGCTACTGAAGCTTGGCTCTGCTCGTTGCTGACTGGCAGCAGCCCTCCTGGAGAGGACCCTGCTGAAGCATGCAAGATCTGCAGTGTGCGTGACTGAGCGGAATATGACGAGTGTCCTGCAGGGGGCACTGCAGGAGATTTGTTTTTAACATACCGTATTTGCTGGCGTATAAGACGACTGGGCGTATAAGACGACATCCAACATTTCCACTCAAAATATAGAGTTTATTACATTACATTACAGTACTGAAGTGCACCCGGCGTATAGGACGACCCCCCACTTGGAGGCATGTTTTTCAGGGGGGGAAAGTAGTCTTATACGCCAGCAAATACTGTAGTTGGAATAGGTAATGCCTGTTATTTTTCACACCATCTGCTCCAGAATCCTGATTGGCTCAGGTGGAGACTTCTCTGTCCTGGCCCCCACCTAGTGGAACAAACAAAGAGATCAGGGCCCTGGTCAAACTCCCAGAATTCCACAGGGCCTCCACCAGGCATTCGATTGAGGTTAATCTGACCTAAAAACATCCAGCAGTCCCCCTCAAACCATACCCTCCATAATCTGAAGGTTTCTGACCTCCCTAGGGGTTCTGTTAAAGTTGTTCTATTGAAAACGTTCAATGAGTTAATTATGGTAACCTGTTAAACTTATATGTATTGTTAGAATTGTTACTGACATGTTGTTGTGACTGTTATTAATGTATGACATTCTGTGTATCCCACAACATTCCCATGTAAACTGCCCTGGGCTGTATGGAAGGGCAGTATAAAATCTAAAAAGAATGATTGATTGATTGATTGATTGATTGATTGAATGATTGATTGATTGAATGAATGAATGAATGAATGAATGAATGAATGAATGAATGAATGAATGAATGAATGGGTCTTCAGAGCACAAGAGTAAACACTTGGGCACACTGTAGTGGAATCACGTCTTCTCATTTTTAGGAAAGAAATATATGCTGGGGTTTGTCAAATGGCTGTGTATTAATATTTGAGACTTGTCTGCAGGTTATTGATTTGAGATGTCAATTACCATATTTGTATTGTGGAGGCTCCCAAGTTATCAAAAAGTCCAGTGGTTTGTAACCTCTCCTGGAAAGTGTTACCCAGCTTATTCCACATGAAATCATTTTTATTCATGATTTTGAGAAAACATGGGATGCTGTGTATCGAATTTTAAGCTCTTAAAAAACAGATATAGAGAAAACAATGCCAGAGCCTACGTGATCTGTGGTGTTTTGTTGGCAAATCCACATACACAACAGTAGCTGTACTCATACCATGTCTTGCCAACCACTGGTAAAGTTCTAGAACCTGATTTGTGGAATCATAGAATCATAGAGTTGGAAGGGACCTCATGAGTTAGTAGAAGAAAGAGTGTACCCAAATATGTGGAGGCGGGGCGGGTGTTGCATTTGATTCCCAAAGATGACTGCCCAATCCAGGAATTAAGAAATATTCACAGGGAGTTTAAAAGGGATGGGTTGAATCCAGTCTTCATCTCCTTCCTGCTAGTTCCCCTAGTACTCTGGCACAATCATACATTAAGCCTCTCACATGAAAGAACTGTTTGTAAAACCTGGACTGGTCTCTGCCTCTCGTACCCGACTGTGCCTTTTCTGAAACTTGAAGCACCAAACGACAACTACAAAATGGTGTTTGCAAAGAAGTTGGTTTCATCATAGCTGTGGGTTTCCTGTGATGACATAAGATGCATTTGGGCTCATTATGGAGTCTTAAAAATAAAACACTTGCCAGTCCTCCGAGGCACTTTGCCAGACCTTCTGGCTTGCTGAAAACAGAAGAATGACTCATGAAATATTTCCCCATAGTTTTCCGTAGATTGCATCCAATTTGACATCCTGCTGAACAAGTTTTTGATGGAGTAGAGAAACCCATGCCAAATGATGTTGTACTAGAGGCAAAGCCCGGTGCACCCAGGAATGCACGGGCACCAGGACACACGCCTGGATTGTGGCCTTCGTGGGTGGTGGCCACATGGCAAAAGCATAAATCATGGTTTTGACATCCTCCTCCCCTGCATCTCACTCGATCTTAAGACTCAGTGTGGTGTGGTGGTTAAGGAGTGGCCGGCTCTAATCTCAAAAGCTGGATCTGATGCCTCCTCCACGTGCAGCCGGCTACATTGCCAACCTCCAGGAGAGCAGAGAAAAAAGAATCAATAATTGGCTGTGCAGTAAACTCTATTTAGAATAAATAGACTTTATCGCACAGCCGATTATCAATCTGTTCCTTGGCTTCGACTTCGTGGGATCGACGGGCTTTTCTTTTTGAGCAGCAAGGCTGAGCTATCCCTATGGAAAGGGAAAGTCTACATCTTCCCAGGCCCACCCACAGCATTACATTCCCTGCTGCAGGTGCCTGTGATGGTTACCCCAAAAGCATTCCTCCCTTCTGGGATTGCAAACTGTAAACCTCACATGACTTATTCATGAGGAAACATTCCCAGGGCTTTCCTGGCTGTTCTGGGTCCCAGAGGGCTGGCAGGGGGGGCATTTCTGGGCCTTCCACAGCCCCTCCCTCCAGAAGGTGCCCAGAGGCAGCTCGCTCCGCCCCCATGTCCTCTGAGTTGAAAGAAGCCAGGAGGCCAGGGCAACTTACTGGCAGCAGCCCATGCTCCCAGGATGACTCATCTCCCACCCAACAAACTTCTGAACCTGGCAGGACGTTGGAGGCAGAGAGCGGTCCACTGATTTGCATTTCCTGGTTGTGAGCTTCCTCCTGAGTGGGGATAAACTACCAGGGTGGGACACTTCTGGCTGAGAGCCATGGTTTACTCATGAGTAGACGTTCCCAGGGGAGCAGCCTTTCCTGGTCACTCTGGGGCTCAGAGGACTGGCAAGGTGGCCATTTCTGGGCCTCCTGCAGCCCCCCCTCCTTCAGAAAGCATGCAAAGGCTTCTCCAGGAGACAGGTCACCCCCCC
This sequence comes from Paroedura picta, assembly GCF_049243985.1. Lineage (NCBI taxonomy): Eukaryota > Metazoa > Chordata > Lepidosauria > Squamata > Gekkonidae > Paroedura > Paroedura picta. The sequence continues at coordinate 165,283,292 of NC_135369.1, read as the reverse complement.
TCCCCTTCCTCTAAGTTGCAGGAGGCAAAGGGATCACTGCAATTTACTGGCAGCAGGGCATGCTGTGAGGCTGCTTCCTTTTCTAGCTTTTTTTTCTGACGCACATGAGATACACTCTCAGCACAGAATTATATAATAGCGAAGAGCGGTGACCCTACGCATATGGCATAGGAGGTGGTCTCCAAAAAGGCTAAAATTTACATATATTGGTTGGAGCCATAATGTACAGATCCCATTCAACCACTCAGCTACACTTTATAAAGAGTTTAATATAAATATTTTTTTATGTAGAGTGTATTATCACAGCTCTGACCCCTGAGGAAGACCCAGTAGGGTCGAAACGTGTCTGGTCTTTTGTGCTGTTAGTTCTGTATAGTTTTTATGTAGTTTTTATTCTGTTTTTAATTGTGCACTATAATAAATAATTAACATTTTTACATTATTTTATTGTACAGCTCAACTTCTGAGTTCTCCCCTGTAAAGGTTGGGTTGTGTTCCTTTTTTGGTTTCGGGTTTGCCTCCTTTTCTAGTCAGCAAATTTCTGAAACTGGCAACATGCAACTAATGCAGCTGCCTCAGCACAGGCTGGATATGGACCCTCCAAGGTGCTCCCGTGAGGACCCCAGCAGCTGCATTCTGTACCAGCTCCTATTTCCAGGTCAGAGACAAGGGCTGGCCGGCGTGGAGCGAGTTACAGAAGTCAATTCTAGAGGTGACTGTTGCATGGATCACCATGGCCAGGTGCTCTGAGGACAGGTAGGATGCTAGTAGCCTCACCTAGCATAGTTGGTAAGCTTACAGCCTTGACTCTCCACACCAGAAGAGCGTTAGCCTAATTATATTTTCAAGTGACTCACAAGAACGGACTAGTTTTGCCACTGAGAAGCACTGAAAACGGGAAAACAACCGTTCTGGCAGAGTCCAAGTGTAAATAAAAGAGATAACAGAGACTCTTAAACTTTTGATCTTTAATTAAGCCACTGGACAGATTCTTTTATTCTGAGCCAGTGGCATAACAAAAGAGTGATCATCCGGCAGAGCCGCAGATTAGAAGAAGATCTTATTCCCCAGATCCTGCACAATGGGCATCAGCATTGTTGTTTGTATCATTTACTTTCTTTCTGTCAAAGGAAACGGAAATGGGACTGGTGGGTGGAGGGTTTAAGATTGGGTTGAACCCAGGGTTTAGGAGTGGGTGTAGTAGGCTAATCCACTGAAGCTTAATCCTGACAAGACAAAAGTGCTACCGGTGAGCAGATCTGATCTGGGATTTAAGATGTCACCTGTTTTGGATGGGGTTGCACTTCCCTGTGAAGGAGCAGGTTCATAGTCTCAGGACGATCTTAGACTCAATTCTTTTGCTGGATACGCAGATGGTCATTGTGGCCAGGGATGCCTTTTACCAGCTTTGACTGGTTAGTCAGCTGCTGCCTTTCCTGGACAGAAAATATTTTGCCACCGTGATGATCTAGAACAGTGGTCCCCAACCTTTTTTAGGCTGGGGACCAGCAGGGCAACTGCCCCGCCCACGCATTGCACATGCACGGCCGCGCATCACGCGTGTGCACATGCGCACAAGCGCCATGCGCGGCTGAAATAACGCATGTGCAATTTCGCCCACGCATGGCGCATGTGCGCATGCGCGGCCAGGGCCCTGATTCCCTCTCCCCCCCTCCCGCAGTAAGAAGTTTCCCGGGCCGCAAGCTTGCGGCCTGGGAAGTTTTTTACTGCGGGGGGGGCGGGGAGAGGGAACCGCGGCCCGGCGCTGCCGGGCCGCGGGCCGCAGGTTGGGGACCACTGATCTAGAATACATGCTAAACAAAACAGCGCATGCTAGCAGGGGCTCATGGGAATTGTAGTCCATGGACAACTGAAGGGCCACAGTTCAGCACTCCTGCATGGCATTTATGTAGCCCAAACTTGCCCTCCCCAGGCTCCACCCCCAAATAGCCAGGAAATCGCAACCCTAAATCTATGCCCCAGTGTTAAAACTCTGGATAACAGAATGCCCTTGGAGCGCCTCCGTTGTTCAAGAGGATTCACACCTCCCCTCCTCAGAGGGCCAGTTCCTTAGAATGAGAACAACAATAAAAAAGAGATGAGCTCTCGTTAATGCTACCACCTAGTAGGTGGGCAACCCGAGGCACATGGCACATGGCACATGGGCATACATGCAAAAAGAAACAGGCCTTTAGCTATGCAAATCTCAGCAAGTAGGTGCATGACTCTTACTGGTGGTCTTTAAGCAGTGGCTGGAGAGATACTAATAGAGGTTGCCTTAGACCAGGGGTAGTTAACCTGTGGCCCTCCAGATGTTCATGGACTACAATTCGCATGAGCCCCTGCCAGCAAATGCTGGCAGGGGCTCATGAGAATTGTAGTCCATGAACATCTAGAGGGCCACAGGTTGACTACCCCTGCCTTAGACTGCTCCTGCATTGAGCAGGGGGGTGGATTAGATGGCCTTTGTGGACATTCCAACTCTATTTCTATATAATAGGATTCTATTCAATGATTCTATGAGATAATTGAATCTGACACTTCTCAGGCAGCCATTCATAGGAGTGTGGCTGGGGGAGGGGGGAATAGAATTTCGGTGTTTACAAGAATCTCTTCCTGGAAGTCCTTTTGTGCTGTACCTGAGGTATTTTTTAAAGGTCCATGCAGGCAATCAACCTAGTCTTGACATATACAATCTGGTTTTCATGCGCTTGCTTTCTCGCGCATCTTCCATTTTACAAACTTCTCCTGCTATTTAACATAAAGAAATTGGATATTAATAGCACATAATTCACTTCATTACTGAATGTGATTTCTGGTAATTGATAGCCAGGAAACCATGTACTATATAGGTCAGCCCTGAATTTTGTGGCATATCATTTCATTAAAATTGTATCTGTGTTGGGTGAAATTCACATTCAGAATTAATGCAGTTCGGATTTGAAACTGTGAAGATAATTTCACCTTCCGTCATGCAAAATTGCTCAAATAAGTCAAAATACTTCATTCTTCCCCTTATTTGTTCATCTAATTATGACGGGTCAGTTTCTGCCAGTATTTCGCAGCTACAGAATGCAATTCCTGGGCAGACTCCTGTTGCATGAACAAGCATCTAGAATATATTGTATATTAACTCATTAAGAGTCTGCGGATAGACATAAAAATGCAAGAACTAGAGGTATATATTAAGGTGACCAGATTGTCCCACTTTTGGAGGGACATCTGGGGGTACCTGACAAATTGTACTTAAGTTGAAATTAAAAATATAAATATTAAAATAGTATTTTTGCGTTCTATGCATTCTATGAAACATTTTGTTGCTCCATATAGACCAAATTTTTAATCAAGACCCCCCCCCCGCCCCCGGTCAATGGTGTCCCACTTTTATCAGTGTTAAAATCTGGTCACCTTAGTATATATGAATATTTTCATTGGCCAAGCCAAGAGAGATCTTTGTGTTAACTGCTGACTCCCTGTTTGCAGAGTTTAACTGTGCAAGAAAGTGAAGCATCAGGTCACTTAAAGAATAAAAGAGCTTTTATTGTAAATAGAAACAACTATGTATAGAAAGAAGTGAAGGAGAGAACTGATTGTTGTCTGCAGTGATTCTTCTGTTCAATTGCTGTTCCGGAGACAAACAGAGAGGAAGTATGTTCAAAGGAACAGAGGTCTCCAGTTCAGCCAATCAGGCACAGGAGGAGAGTATTTGAAAATTACCCAGAAGTTCCTGTTCTAACTATGTTAAATGTACATCTCCTCTCATGCCCCCTGCAGGACACTCTTTGTATTCTGCTCAAGCATGCACAATGCAGATCTTGCATATTCCAACAAATCCTTCAGCAGTTCATGGGTAGTGTGTGAGGCAATACAGCTTCTGAAATGCTGGGAGTCTGGGCTAGCATGCCGTCTAGGGCTAGGCCTTTGGTTGGCCTCAGAGTGTAGGGAGGAGGGGGGACTAGCGTATACCACTGGCCACCCCCTCCCTTGTTCCAGGCAGGGAGCTCAGCTTTCTCTCCTCCCAGGCTTACCTGCTGGCCTTCTATATGCTTGCTTGAACCATGCTTGCCTAGTAGAGATTGCCTCTCTCTTGCAGCAAGGAGCACCACCCCTCACTTGAGAGAGGTCAGATGTGAATACTGCAGCCTGCCACATTTACCCCTGAGCCGTTTGGGCTGAATGCCCCTGCCTTTTGAATAGCATTGGATCTGAATGCGGCTCGTTGAAGGGCCACACTGAAACTGGCCTCAATCCAACCTGGGTTGCTTGCAGCCATCCAGTAGCCGTCCTCTCCTGCAGCCCCTGTTGCCCCCACTGCATGTGGAAGTGGGGATGGGGGGTGGAGGGAGAGCCATCCTGACTGGTGCTGTAAGACCAAGCCAGCCATTTCTCCCACCCTGTTTGAGAAGAGCTGTTTTCTGTACCCCACTTTTTTACTACCTGAAGGAGTCTCAAAGTGGCTTACGATCGCCTTCCCGTCCTCTCCCCACATCAGACACCCTGTGAGGCTGAGTGAGCTCTGAGAGAACTGTGACTCACCCAAGGTCACCCAGGTGGCAGCATATGTTGGGAAATGGGGAATCAACCCCAGCTCGCCAAATTAGAGGCCGCTGCTCTCAACCATTACACCAAGCTGGCTCTCTTCTCTTGTAATACAGTCACTCCTTTGAACATTATGATATCGGAATAAAGTTTAGTACGTATATGGGAAGAACGATTCTGGGTTCATGTTTGAATGGGAGCTTAATCCCTGCACTGTTTTCAAGAGGGCGAGAAGGCGGCAAGCTTCAAGTGTTAACTTGGTGTTTACTGTGCAGACCAAGATATTAGAATTGAAGCTTGGCAGGTGAATTCCACTATGACCTCCATGCCTATTTTCCAAATGGACCAGGTAATTAAAAAAGGCCATGTAACATGCCCCGTCCCTGGAGACTGAGGCTTATAAACAAAAATCGGTGAACAATATGTGGATTTAAGTATGGACCTCCAGTGCATATGTATAAATGTTTTCAAGGAGGCCCCCGAAAGGTCAAAAGACAATACAAGAGTTGGTTTTTATACCCCACTTTTCACCCTGACCTGTGCTGTGAGACCAAGCCAGCCATTTCTCCCTCCCTGTTTAAGAGCTGTTTTTTTGTATCCCGTTTTTTTTACTACCTTAAGGAGTCTCAAAGCAGTTCACAATCACCTACCCTTCCTCTCCCCACAACAATTGTGAGGTAAGTGGGGCTGAGAGAGCCCTGAGAGAACTGCACTGGCCCAAGGTCACCCAGCTGGCTGCATGTGGAGGAGGAATGGGGAATCAACCCTGGTTTTCTTGATTAAAGGCTGCCACACTTAATTATGACACCTAGCTAGTTCTCAGTGCAACGATGCATCCTCGCTCTAAAACAGGGGTAGTCAAACGGCGGCCCTCCAGATGTCCATGGACTACAATTCCCAGAAGCCCCTGCCAGCATTTGCTGGCAGGGGCTTCTGGGAATTGTAGTCCATGGACATCTGGAGGGCCGCCGTTTGACTACCCCTGCTCTAAAACATCAGAATGAGCCTTGGGTTGTACGTTCAGGAGAATGTGCTGCAAAAAAGTGACATTTTGACAGCCATGCCTGTTTTGAAGGAGTGCACAGGGTTTCTCAAATACCCAACCATCCATAGACTTTACAAAACAGGACTTTCCCATTTCCCTCTCCCACTGTAGTCCAGTTTGCTCCCTGATATTTTGTTCATGGGTAGGGGAACAATCCCTCACAGCATCAAGGGATGTATGCCAATAAAGGTTTTCTGAGTCTGAGCATCAAAGGAGAAGCTGGGCTACAGTGTGCGAGGACAATCCCTGCCTCATCCAAAGGGTTTAAGTAAATTTTGGAACTGCATGGCTGGATACCTGCCATTGCTCGTCACAAAGATTATTATTTTTATCAGCATTTAGTCATCTCTCTAGGGCCTATTCTGCACACAATAGATAATGCACATTCAACGCACTTTAGAAGTAGATTTTCCTGTTATGCACAGGAAAACCCAGCTGCCAAAGCGCATTGCAAGTGCATTATTCTGTGTGTGTGGAATGGGCCTAGGTTTGTTTTTAAAGCTAGCTTTACCAAATTAATCTTCACATCCCCCCCTGTAAGGTAAGTCCTATCTGACCAATGAAGATGTGAGACTTCGCAAGGCAACAAAGGATATGGAAGAGTTTGCTGTTTGTACCTTACTTTTTACTACTCAAAGGAGTCTCAAAGTGGCTTATAACTGCCTACCCTTCCTCTCCCTGTGAGCTAGGTAAAGCTGAGATAGTTCTGAGAGAACTGGGAGTGGCCCAAGGTCACCCTGCTGTGAAGGACTGGGGAATGAAACCTGATTCTCCAGTTCAGAGGCTGCCACACGTAAGCAGTACACCAAGCTGGCTCTCAGTCCTTAACAGCTGAGCGACTTGAAACCTATACTCCTGGATATTGAATCCAACTTTCACTTTGGTGTTTCTAAAGATGTGGAAAAGTCTGACAGTAAATTCCCAGGACGAACATATGAACGCATGAATCTGTCTTATACTAAATCAGACCTTTGGTCCATCAGAGTCAGTACTGTCTACTCAGACTGGTCCCATCTCTCTAGTGTCTCCGCCAGAGGTTGTTCTCATCACCTTCAACCTGATGTGTAACTGGAGATGCTGGGGATCAAACCCAGAGGTGCCACCACTGAGCACAGCCCTCCCTCAAAGGATCCATGGCATTTGTTTCAAAGGGCAAACATGAGCCCAAACCCACCTACCTCTGAATAGGTGCAGTCATATATCTATAACTCATTATAAGAGTAAAAATGGGAAAATCAACTTTTGAACAAACGCCTGTGCTCTTGCACCCGCCTGTGTCAACCGCACAATTACATCATAGGTGGCACGATTAAAGCCTTGCACGATGCTCTTAGGCCCTTTGAGACAAATTAGTCTCTCCTCCCATATCTCGATGACATCCGTTGTTCTCTCCCAGGTGGGCGGAAGGAGCCTAAGAATCTAGTGAAATCGATGTAACAAAGCACAAAGGATTTGCTCGTGTTATTGTCTGAAGGTAGTGATTACCTCTTGGTGCACCCTATATTTTGCATGCCATTGCCCCATCTGCACTGTAATTTTCTCAGCTGCGGGACTATTCGCCCATACTGCTCATTTCCATGCAATTGAGCAATATCAATCAAATGCCCGACAATGGTTGGTGATCAACTTGATGGCCTTTTCGGAGATGTTTCTGATATTGTTAGCAGCAGCCGGCCGGCCCCGCCTGCTGTGAACCTGACCACGAGTCTAATTATCCCCCCAATCCAAACAGTTTATTTCGGTGGAGCCGAAGAACGTGAAATCCAAATCAACAAAGTGGTTAGCTGGTATTTAGAGGGAAGATTAGGATTCCAGAAGATCGGCTAGTTTGTCTTTCGGGTCAGGTGGACCTAAGGGAACACCACACATCTGTCTTTTGTGTGAGTGTGCGTGATTATCAGGCCAAGTTTGAACACAAAAGCATCAAAATAAATTGACTCGTATCCATGTAAGTCCTCAGAGACTGTGTCAGTCCACATCAGTGCTCCCGAATCTGTTATGATTGTCATCAAGAGTTCTGCTACAGATGCATTAATTTTGAATCCTGTTGAGAGTAGAAAAGAGTATTTTTCAGGTATTATATAGTTAAATAAGCAATAATTAAAAATATTTAATGTTTTATTTTTAATTAAGAATCTTAGCCTGTTTCTTTTTGTTTGGGAGTTGCAATTAAAAATAAAGCATTAATTTTTGAATGAGAGGCCATCTTGGTGGCATCCGGAAAAAAGAACTGGGAGGTAGTATTTTAAGGCCTCCCGGCTCAAGTTGTAAAAACCCAAGTTCTTTCATAAAAGATTGGGGGGGGGGTTTAGAGACACTTTCTAATGATCCATTATGAGAGCTGCACAGAACTGGGCCTTTACTCTTATAAGCTGGAGGCTTTCGAATAATATTCTAGAAGAGCTGTCATCTGAGAGCAAAATACACTCATTTCAGAAGGTATTTGATTAGTGAATGCAAGTTATACATTTGGCTTTTGAGCTAAGAGCTAAAATATGCTGACTTGGTATTTTTTTGGTCTTGAACTACAGCATGCTCGTAGAGTTGGATTCTTCTTCTTTTCTTTTTACTGTCTTGATGATTCAGTCTTTGGAATTAGTATTCCTGTCACTCAACTTGGACCTGTAGAAAAGTGGAGGGGGGGGGGTTGTGATTAACAGAAGAATAGAAACAGAAGGGCTGTTTTTTATACAGCGTTTTTCGCTACCTCAAGGAGGCTCAGCCTTGCTTAAAATTCCCTTCCCTTCCTCTCCTCACAACAGACATCTCCTCTGACTGTCAATCCTGGACCAAGGAGGCAATGGGGAGGCGCGCTTTGCGCACCTCCGCATTACCTCCTTGGCCGTCGTTCCCTCCGCCTCGATGCGGGGAAAGGCGCAGGGCCGCCGCGTCGAAGACACGGCGGCCCTGCTCCTTTCCACCCGCACACCCGCCCAACTCTGCCTTCTCCCGGCCACAGGAGCGGCCGTGCCACGTCACAGACGCGGCGAGGCCGCTCCAGCGCCCGGGAGAAGGCTGCCGCTAACTAGCCGTCACCGTCGGGCCCCGCAGCCTTCTCCTCGCTGTCGCCGCCACTCCCATGACGCGCCATGTGGCCGGCCGCCAGCGTCCCCGCAGCTCCCAGCCCATGAGGACACGACGCCGCCGGAGACAGGTAGGCCGCTTCCCCCCAATCCAGCACTGGCCCCGCTTCAGCCTTCTGTCATCCGCTGGGGGGAGGGGGAGCATTAAGGCTTCTGCGGCCCCACGGACCCAGTCCAGGCCTACGCAGAAGCCTTTGGGAGTCGGGCCCGGGTCCTATGGCATCTATTTTCAATTAAAATGGGCTTTAAATCTAGTCAGAATAATAGAGTTGGAAGGGGCCCCCTGCACTATGCAGGACACTCACATCCCTATCGCTCACTGTAACCTGCCACCCCTTTGCTTTCACAGGATCAGCCTCTCCGTCAGATGGCTATCCAGCCTCTGTTTAAACATTTCCAAAAAAGGAGAACCCACCACCTCCCGAGGAAGCCTGTTCCACCGAGAGACCACTCTAACTGTCAGGAACTTCTTCCGGATATTTAGATCGAATTCCTTTTGAATTAATTTCATCCCATTCATTCTGGTCTGTCCCTCTGGGGCAAGAGAGAACAATTCTGCTCCATCCTCCACATGGCACCCTTTTAAATATTTGGGATAGCTACTGCCGAACAATAGCAAGCAGCCTACTTGAATCACGGAAGTCAGGTGGCATCAAGTCACTCAGAGGTTGCTGCCGGCATCCAGGTGAATTTTAGAGACCCCCCCATAATTACAAATAACTCCAGACATCTCTCCTCCTCAAGGAAATGTCATCATTGGAGAGTATAATCTGTGACATAATACCAGGTTGAGGCCTCTCCCCGCCTTAAGTGCTGCTTTCCTCAGATCCCATCATGAAATTTTCTGGAATTTCCCAGATTGGAGCTGACAACTGTAGCCAGGCCTGGCTCCCGTGAGTTCTCCCTCAAAGGCAAAATAAGGCTGGGGGAAGGGCCCTTCAGCCTCCCCTTGCCTTTTACTGATAAAGCCAAGCCTGGAATGCTGTGGTTGCCTAGCAACAGCCATTGAGGGATTTTGTGGTTTAAAACTACAGCTACCCCATTTATCATTTTTTAACCTGCCCAGTGTCTGTGTTTGTGTAACTCTTCCTAATGGGGGAGTTCAAATCAATAAACGACAGCACCTTTATGTCTCGACAAGTTGGGAAATGGCTTCAAAAGTTAAAAAAAACATTCCAGACATTAAATAGTTTTCAATAGAACAATATTGATCATCAACCCCAGAACTTTGGAACTAGATAAAGAACAAAATCACAATGGCCATGAGCATAGCAACGTTAATGGAAACAGAATCTTCAGTATCCTTCCAAAAGGGCACTCAGAACAGAGCCGGTCCTGACAAACAATGCCCAGTAACACAGGAGAAAGAGAAAGTCCAAACTTATAGTAGTGCAAGGTTGATGTTTCTTATGCTTCTTCAAGGGTTCTTGCAGCTCCTGCTACAGCTCATGAGTTCATTCCCTGGTGTGGACTTGCAAAAAAAGGGTCAAGCACATCTGGTTTGGTGTTTCTTAGATTGTGTGTTTCAGGTACTGAAGGAAAGATCATCTGGAGTTGTGTAAAACGTGTGGTCTGCAACCACATTGTGTCTGCGTTCATTTCTTATGGTTTTATACGAGTGCCATTTCACAAGAAAAAAAAACCTTTTCAATGTGTATCAGGGATGTTTTCAGTGTATTCGGTTGCTGCCCTTGCAAAGGGGCTGCAGATCTCTCTGGAGATGATCTGTACGTTGAAAAGAATCCCCAGGTCCCACCTGGTGGCTGGCATCCCTAAACTGGATGCTGGTGTGGATATTCTGCCTCAGTATCAACCACAAGAGATCTTTGGGACCTCCAAACCAAGCTTTCTCAACCAGGGTTTCATGAAACCCTGTGGTTTCCAGATGGCCTTAGAAGGGTTTATTTGTTTGGTTGGTTATTTGATTTAGGAGGCTCAGGACAGTTCACATGAAACATAGGTACATGAACAATACGGAAAAATTTATAAACATAAATAACAGCAGAAAAGAAATAAACAGTGAGAACAGTCAATTGATAACCATAACATACAATGCACCTGTAGTTGGTCGATTGAAGATATTGAAGTTCATGGACCTTCATGGGAGGGACGTTTGGGGGCCCAATGGAAGCTGTTGGCTCCTCTTTCACCCAGCAAACTTCTAAACGGGTAGGAAATTGGAGGTGGAGAGCTGATTCCTTTTTAAGCCCTTCCTGGCTGTGGGCCAGGATACTAATAATAATCCCAGTCATGAATTATTACATAACTAGGGGCCAAGCCTGTTGCATTCAGGAATACAACACACACTAGATTGGGGGGTTGGGGTGGAAGAACTCTGCAGATGGCCTCCTCCTCCCCACAGGGCCTGGAAAGGCCGCAGGCAGCTGTTAAGGAACTCACCAGCAGGGGCAGGTCTCATGCAGCAGGGATCTGCAGCCTCCGAGCCTCATAGGGAAGTGGAAGGAGGAGGGGTGGTCAGGGGTGGGGGATGGAAGGTGATTGGCTGGCCGCTGGATAGACAGGCAAGCCGGTTGGAGGAGGAGGCACTCAGGTGGGACAGCTGCCATGAGTGGGTGTTAAGCGCTGAGTGGCATCATGAGACATGTTCCTCCTCCAAAACCCTACAGGAAATATATTATGTGGAGGTTCATAATTGGCCTTTGTTTTCAAAGTACTTTCAAATAGGCAAACTGAAATATACTTGGTAGAATATAGAAAGCCTGACCTCTCAAGCAGCAGCCACTGGGAAGGTAGAACAGAGCTGCATGGGTGACTCCTCTTAGGCTGACCATGGATCTGAGGACTGGAGTAATGGGTACAGAATGGTGCTTCCCATCATGAGGGAAAATACTGAATCTTCTCCTTGTGACTGACTTGTGTGTTTGTTATGAACTCACAGCAAACAAACAAAAAATGGACCCCCCCCCCCACACACTATTTTTAATGGTTGGGGTTTTAAAAGCTGAAATAGGCTTATTTTGCACTTCCTACCCCATCTGCGATGCCATGCAATGGGCCTCTGGGGCCCACAGTTTCATTCCTCAGTTCCCCGCTTTGTTCTATCGCTTCTGAGGTTCTTGAAGACGTTGCCAGCTACAAACTGTGCAACCAGCATGCGTTGACAAAACCTAGCTCTGTGTTGGACATGAATACCATATCATCCTATGACAAAGCTCAAACAGAGCAGCCATTTATAGAGATTAACTAGTTTGCTGGATTGCCCTGCAAGCTGCAGTTTAATGAGCTGGAAAGTCTCGTTTTTACAAATGCTAACATTTAAAAGGACTAAAGGGACAGAAGACTATATTTTATTGATGTTTTCCTGAATAAAAAGCATACATCTCATTGACAGCTAGTGTTAGCCTCCCAATTTATAACACGCCTGCACACCAAATAGCCACTTAATTTGAACATCAGTCAAAGTTGTATGTCAGGGCAGATTTTCCTGCTTCCTTGTATAGTATTCAAATGTTAGAATTAATCTTCCCGTCATACATGCATGGAAATGTTTTTGCATCATTTATATTGAGCCTAACGTTTTATCAGGTTCAAAAAAAAAAAAAGCGCCGGGAGGGGAGGCATTCGGATAAGGCGTGTGGTGTAAATCACCAGTTCTGTCACTAAGGAGGGTGGCATTTGCTCTGATTCAAATGTGTCTCGAATCAAATGAGACCGGGCTCCGTTACATTCCACAGAAGCTCCGAGATACTAATTAGGTGACAGATTGTTCATGTGTTCTAATAATTTGTCCTGTGCTAGGAGTCAGCATCGCAAAGCTGTGCTCAAACAGCCCGAGTGGGCGGCGGATGACAACTCCGAGAAGTGAGTCGATGTATTGCTGCCTTCATTGCACTTTCCACCTCCTCCTGGAGACGGAATACATCACACCCTCTCATAAAGAGATAAGTGCGGGAGGCACGCTTGTGTTCCCAGAAATGTTTAGTGGAATGGAGCTATGTAACCAACGGTAGGGATCTGCTTTCAGATCAAACTGCGGCCCTCCAGATGTCCATGGACTACAATTCCCATGAGCCCCTGCCAGCGACCGCTGGCAGGGGCTCATGGGAATTGTAGTCCATGGACATCTGGAGGGCTGCAGTGTGACTACCCCTGGTCTAAGGCAGTGGTCCCCAACCTGCGGGCCTTGGCGCCAGGCCGCGGCTCCCTCTCCCCGCCCCCCCGCAGTAAAAAACTTCCCAGGCCACAAGCTTGCGGCCCGGGAAGCTTCTTACTGCGGGAGGGCGGGGTGATGGAATCAGGGCGCAGTCCGATGCGCGGGCATGGCCCACGCACGCGGCCCGTGTCAGCGCGGTCCGTGGGTGCGGCCCGATGCGCGGCCATGGTCCGCGCAGGCGCGGCCCGATGCCCTGCCGGTCCCCAGCCTCAGAAAGGTTGGGGACCACTGGTCTAAGGCATGTATGCATGCACGTGTACACAAACAGACACCCACGCAGCAGCTATATCTAGGACATAGGATTTCTCTGTCCTCTTCCTTGGAATTGTTGTTGTTGTTAGGTGCGAAGTCATGTCCGACACATCGCGACCCCATGGACAATGATCCTCCAGGTTTCCTTGGAATGATTTACCTCAATTCAGGAAGGTAGTGAAGAGTCTGGATTTAATTGAGACACATGCTTCTCGGCCTTTTGGCTAAGATCAAGTGTGTATGTGTGCTTGTAAATACGGCCTATATTTGCAATACTAAAGGGAAAAATACTTTGCGACATCATACTATGTATTCTCAATGAGAAACACTTTGTAGGCTTTTTTTTTGTTAGAAGTCAGCTTGGTAGAATAGAACCGTGATCCCCAACCCCTGGTCCAGGAACCGGGACTGGTCCGTAGATCAGTCGGTACCAGGCTGTGGCTCCTCCTTGTCCTCCTCCCCATCTGCTGCCTTGGAGGCTGCCCTGCCACTCTGCCACAGGTTCACCTTTGGTGCTCTCCAATGGCTGCCATGGCTGGGGCTCCCCCTCGGCGTGGCAGCTGCTGCTGGCAGCGCCCCCCAGTGGGTGGTGGGAAGTCAGGGGCACCGGCGGGAAAGCAAGTGGAGGAGGGGCCCAGGTGGCGGCGATGTCCCTCGGCAAAAGTCTACCCCCCCCCCAGGCCTCAGTAAAATTGTCAACCATTGACCGGTCCCTGGTGAGAAAAAGGTTGGAGACCACTGGAATAGAAGATTCATAGTCTGTACAATGTTACACAACCTTGGAGATAGAAGGGGCCTCTGTTTTAGACAGGAGGAGTGCATAGGATAATCGCCTAAGCCACATGAGAGTAACACCGAGAAGCCTGAAAGAACAGACTCTTGGAGTAAGACAGAAGAGAAAGGTGGTATAATATTCATGCTCTAACTTTTGTTTGTAAATAATTTGAAATGTATAAGTATGGAGAGCCCTCCCTTTGTCTGGTGAACATTTTCTCTAGCCTCTGTCTTTTGTTTTTTCTCAGCTAATAAACTGTGAAGAACAAAAGAGACCTGTCCCCCTTGCCTTATTGGAAACTTGGTAAGAAGCCAGGGGCACAACAAAATGTTTGATTTTTGAGCCAATTTGGTGAAGGATAAATGGTTTTTGGCAGATCTGGCTGGTGCTCTTTTTATCTTGCTGATTTACAGACTGCTGTAGTTTGATATCTTTCGCACCTTTTTTTGCTGCTTATTAACTATCTTGAGGCCCAGCAGGTAAGGCAGGATATAATTCATTTAAAGTGTACATTGATTCCCAGTGCAGACTTGGTAAATGGCCAGATTTCACTGCACTTAAATACGAGCAATGCATAGAAAAAGACACACATGAGCAATATGTTAATTCTTTTACAGGACTTTACAAAAAGAAATCAGTCTTTGAAAATGAAATCAATTATGAAGTTCACATCAAAGCAGGGAAAAGTTTTAAACCAAACAATAACAATTCAGGAAATGTCTCAGGCAATACAGAAATGGAAAAGAACAACGATGGACTAGCAGCAATGTATTACAAACACAGGGCCAAGCGGATAATGGGGAGTCGTGCGAAGCGCAGCTCCCCATTGGCTGCTTGGCCCGGCCTCGCCTGGGCCAGCCGGGGAGTCACCGCTCAGAGGAAGAAGCCTTCCCCGACGGTAAGTCCGCCAGCCGGCTTCCCCTCGCCCTTGGGGTCGCTGCCGGGTGGGTGGGCAGCAGCCTTGTTCCGGCCCTGGGAACAGCCTCACCGCGTCGCTGCGCCCCCGCCTAGCGCCCACTCTATTAAGCTTACAGCGGGCTTAAATTCTAGTCTGGGAATAAATGTGACTGGACAAAGCAGCAATCTTTTAAAAATAACTATCAAAAGATCTAGAAATTGATACAAGCAGATCTATCCCAATGAAAAATGTTTAAAATTTCCTAGTTGGGTAACATTTTCTAGTTGGGTAGAATTTTAGCAATAAAAATGAATATATTTCCAAAATTAAATTTACAGATAATATATGCTAATGCTCAAGGGAAATTTAAGTCGTGGCATGATATTAAAGATAAAGGATCTAGTGTTTAGTGTTTATTATATTATCAATCAATTTCAAAATTAAAGAAAGCAATGAATATGGAGGGCAGAGCCTTAAGAGAAAAGACTGAGTTTGAACAGACAACAACAAAGCAAAAAGATCATCAACTACGAAAGAAACAGAAGAAGAAGATGAAAAAATGCATGATTGAATGGATGCAAAAATACCTATGTCACAATGGGAACTGTTATAGGAGAAACAAATCAAGTTTACAGGCAGTTAGATGTTACAAGAAAACTGGTAAAAATGTTTTTGGATGGTATATCACTCCTAAACACACTGAGAAAATGGATAAAAACTATAATGGAATATATTGGAAATGTCAAGAAATAGATGGAACATTTTATGATATGTGGTGGACCTGCAAAAAAAGCAAAAACATTGTTGAAGGAAATACATGGAAAAATGCAAAATTTATTAAAATGAAGAAGAAGAAGAAGAAGAAGAGTTGGTTCTTATATGCCGCTTTTCCCTACCAAAAGGAGGCTCAAAGCGGCTTACAGTCGCCTTCCCTTTCCTCTCCCCACAACAGACACCCTGTGGGGTGGGTGAGGCTGAGAGAGCCCTGATATCACTGCTAGGTCAGAACAGCTTTATCAGTGCTGTGGCCAGCCCAAGGCAAGCTCAGCTGGCTGCATGTGGAGGAGCAGGGAATCAAACCCGGCTCACCAGATTAAAGTCTGCACTCATAACCACTACACCTATTTCCCTATGGACCCAAAGAATATTACCCAACAGACTACGAAAAGTTTTGGAAGCAATATTTAAATATATGGGACTGCAACTAGAACTATTTACGCAGCAAAATGGAAAAGCGTTGTTTGTCCAAGTTTACAAGATCGGAATGCTAAAATGACTGAATATGTAACTATGGCTAGATTAATGTCATATTTGGAAAAACAGATCAGCTTTGAAATTTGAGGAAAGATGGCGAGCCTACTATGAGAACTTAAATTGATCGTGAGAAAGTTTATAAAAACTGTACTAATATTTACTTTATTGTTTTCCTCTTGACACCTGATTTGTGCTGAGTTGGGGTTCTGAATTATCATGTAATAATGTTTTAGTTTAAATGTCATTGTGGATTTGTAGAGACTATAAGATATGCATTGGAATAAGTAGTAATAATCAAAGTAATTGGCATACAGGTAATATAGAGTTAAATATTAAATAATGTTAAGATTCAGAGAAGAAGGAGATGGGTGATTTATGTTAAGAATTTGAAGAAGAGGAGGAGATAATCTAGATGTTTATTAATCTATTATATAATGAATAATGATTTGCATATTGTTATGTTTCATCTTTTCTTCCTGCCTATTTTTCCTTGAAAAATAAAATATAATTAAAAAAAATGGGCTCAATGAAGGCATGGCATGGTTGTGCACCTTAGAACAACTCTCTATCCGTAAGAGAAGGGGAGGAAAGGAGCAAGATAATCCCCATCCCCTCGTTACATTTCTGTCCCTATGCAAATGTAACCCATGTCATTTTTGTTTTAATAATTTCCATCAGTTTAGGATTAGGCCTAGGGAGGCAAAGGAAGTTTGGTTCAGTTGCTTGCATATTAGTTACAAAAGCCCCACCCCTCAGTCATTCTGGCCCCAGGAGAGAGAAGGCCCAGAGCATGACTGAGGGAAACTGCTGATTCTTTTGCATGGACTTGGTGGGCATAATGGCCAGGGGGAGGTTGTGCCTTAGAATTTCCACTTTTCAGTTTTGTGGTGTGAGAGGATAAGGTTCTTTGCCCCCTCAGTCAGTCTGGCCCTGCAGCAGGGGAGAGAAGGCCCAGAGCTGGACTGGGGGAAACTGCTACTTCCTTTGCAGGTACTTGGTGGGCCTAACAGCCAGGGGGAGGTTGTGCCTTAGAATTTCCCCTTTCCCCCCTTTTCAGTAGTTTGAGACTAAGGCTCTTTCCCCCTCAGTCAGTCTGGCCCTGCAGCAGGGGAGGGAAGGCCCAGAGCTGGACTGGGGGAAACTGCTGATTCCTTTGCAGGCCCAAACCAGGGAGTGAACTCCTGAGCAGCAGCAAGTCAACTCCTGGATTAGCAGGTAAGAAGCAGCAGCTGTGCACTTCTGTAAGTTCAAGTTTGGATTTTCTTCTTTCAATGTTTGTTAGGACTGGCTCTGTTCTGAGTGCCCTTTTTAAAGGACGCTGAATATTTGGTATCCATTAATGTTGCGATGCTCATAGCCCTTGTGATTTTGTTCTAGATCTAGTTTTGCAGTTCTGGGGTTGATGATAAATATAATCCTATTTAAAACTATTCAATGTCTGAAATGGCTTCTTTTCTTTTGAAGCAATTTCCCATCTTGTTAGGCCACCAGGATGCTGTCATTTATTGATTTGAACCCTCCCAATTACAAAGAGTTACACATAGCTGAAGGATTCTGTTGCACAGACAGAATTGTAGTACAGGTGTAGTGGGATTAACAAATTGATCCCTCCCCCCACTCCCCCGGCTTGTCAGGTCCTCTTGGCTATCAACAGGGAATTTATTCATGTATTATTTCATGTTCTTTCTTGGATCTATATGCCACCGCTTCCAGACCAGCTGGCCCACAGCATCTCACAACACTGTTTCCATAAAACCACAAAACCAACAATATTAAAACCCTTCCCAACCACCCTCCCACACCCTCTCTTACCAGCTGCAAAATTGGCACTGTATGTATGTGCCTAGGGAGATGTAATACAGGTGGGGCCTGAAGGCACTAGGAGAGTTTCAGAATTGGGGGTAACATTTTGGGGGGAAACATTTCAGAATTGGGGGACATTTTGGGATGGAACCTGGGGATGACACAGACTTATGCCATACAATGCCCTAGAGTCCACCCTCCAGAGCATCCATTTTCTCCAGGAGAACTGATCTCTCTGGTCTGGAGATGAGCTGTAATTCTGGGGAACCCCAGGTTATACCTAGAGGTTGACATCCCTACCCATACATCTTTCCTTGTATATCATGTACATAATTTGATGTAAAAGTAAACTCGAGGGCCTATTGACAGAGCAGTAAAACAGAATCAGAAAACATATGTGTTTGCTTTAGTGTTCTGAAGACGTGAAGGATGTATCCTCTTGGCCTCAATTTCCACCCTCCAAAATTCTCCCTTACAATGTAGGGAGAGGAGGTTACAATATCTTCTTCTATGCAACTTCCCATTAACCTAGTCCTGCTTTCAATGCTTAAGGTCAACTGGACTACAGTGGGGGTTCAAAACTAGATAACCAAGATGCTCTTCCTATAGCCCAGAATCACAGAATCATAGAGTTGGAAGGGGTCATACAGGCCATGTAGTCCAACCCCCTGCTCAACGCAGGATCAGCCCAAAGCATCCTAAGGCAGAAGATTAGCTGTGTCATAATATTGAACAATGGGGAGTTAGGAGAAGAAAATTTCCCAGTTGTTTGTTCCCTCCCTCTTAATTCTTCACATCCCCAGGAAAAAGAATCTTTCACAACTTGGTTGAGAAAGATCAGCCCGTAGTTTCTGACAAGAGCAGGTGAAAACAATTTGAAGAACACTGGGGGTATTTCTCACAATATTTAGCTAGATAGGTATATATGTATTAACTAAATATGTATTAAATATTTAGCCAGATTGGTATATATGCATTAACAAATATGTTAGAAGGGTGAACTGACTTGTTATTGAACTATAATCTTTTGTTCTTTCTTTGTTCTGTTATTTTATCTCTGTTATTTTCTTTTCTAAAACAAAATAAAGGCTGGAGTTATCCAACATTTAAAAAAACAAAAAAAAGAGCAGGTGAAAACAACTTCACTGGAAGATCTTGAGTGCTTGGCTGGAGCTATTGACTAGCAGCATCGTTAAAAGTGGTGAGGGCACCTGGCTCTGATGAGTAGGTGACAGTCAAGTAATTGGACATCCTGTGTGGATAAAAGACTGAAGGCACAGTTGAAAAAAGGTTTGTGAAACTGGTACTTCAAAACAGTACTGCTTTCTCTCATATGAAGTAGTTAATGGGCTTCTAGCGCCAACAATGTGATAGGCTCATGGAAGATTCAAATACCAAATCCCTTAAGTTTAGCCTTAAAATTCCACCACTAATTAATATGCTGGGTTAAGTACAAACTACAATGGAATAGCTTCTGATTAGTTATTTTATATCCCTGATCCTTTATCCATAACTGAATAATCCTATTCAAAAGTATTATATAGTCGCCAGATGTCTTCATGATCTCTTGTGTTTTTTTACCACAGAGATTGGGCAAAAACCTAGAGTGTCTGTGGTATCATATCCAAGTTCAGTACCCTCTACTGGCAATATTAATACAGGTTTATTATTGTTGTTATTATTTTTAGTAGTAGTAGTAGTAGTAGTAGTAGTAGTAGTAGTAGTAGATTTATTTCCGGCCACTCCCTAAGAGACTCGTTGTGGGTAACATTAGTCTTGACCCCATTAAAATTCCCATTAAAAGACTTTAAAAATCCCAACATGACGGGAAATAAAACCACATTACCACCCCCACTAAGAAAGCAGCAGGGAAAGTGGAGAGGAATGATGTATACTTCCAATCCCAAGGGGGGGGGGCATGACTCTAGTTCGCTAACCCCAACCTCAACCATAGACCTGGTGGAAGAGCTCCATTTTACAGGCCCTGCGGAAAGCTGACAAATCCCGCAGGGCCCACAGCTCACCCGGGAGCTCATTCCACCAGGTAGGGGCCAGGACCGAAAAGGCCCTGGCCCTGGTCGAGGCTAGGCATGCTTCCCTAGGGCCGGGAACATAAATAACAGCTTGGCTCCATGGGATGTGTTCCATTAGCAGAGGATCTTCTGACAGAAGCAGCTTCCAATTCAAGAGGCTCTGCTGGAGAAGAGCACTTCCGCTAACAGGGTATCTTCCAATGAGACCTTCCAATGTCTTATTTGACCCGATAACAAGGCAAGGCCTGGACACAACCCATTACGTTTGTCGTGCAATCCTTTACAGTTACGATCTTCTCAGTCTTTTGGAATCAATGGATTTAGGAGAGTGTTTAGGATTGTATTGTCAAAAACCCTTTGCTGCTTCAGATTCCTACTTTTAGATTTTGTATCCCTGATAACTGTACAGATGATGAATTAGTTTGGTTTAATGCCGGCCAGATTATTTGCATTGCTAGCGGGATGATATACTTTGTTGACAACCAGCTTTTGGCCTGGTTGTGTTTTTAGTATTTTTACTATATTTGGCAGTACGGTAAAACTTGACTGATGGAATGACTGGTGACCTCATTTATCACTTTGTCCTTGGTTTTTGGCAAGGCCAGATATGGGATTTCTTCAGGTTTCACCTCGAGACTTGGGTGACAGTGCAGCCTTTTTCATTTCCCCCTTACTGTTCATGATGACAGAAAGAAAACATGATAAAGGTCTTGGTAGGGCAGGAAATCACTCATATCAAGGTGCATATATCTGGCCCTCCGATTGCCTTCGGTACAGCGTTCAACCACCTTCCGAAACAAGGTTTTCTCCTCCTACAGCTCAGTAATTAGGATCTGCAATATCCTTCCTTGGTGGAAAATCTCATATTTTATTAGGATATGACTGCTTCCACAGAGACGACTGCACAGGAAAAAAACTGCACAGGTGTCTGTGAGAGAAAGAACATACTTTTCTCCCAAACAGGACACAAAGCCGCTGACAATAAAGACACGTACTATTAGGCACAATAACATACCATTTAAATAGACTACAACAAAGAACAAGACAAATTGCAAGCAGCAGCCGGACTGGAAACCAGCACTGTTGCTGGCCTTTACCCAAAGATTGAGCCACAGGCTAAGAGGCAAGGGTGGGGAGCTTTTTTGGCTGTTGCTCTTTGCCTTGCACCCAAGGCTTAGACCTCCTTGTCACACCCACAATAAACTCCTGAAACAGGAAGAACAGCACAAAAACAGCCCATGGACTACAATTCCCATGAGCCCCTGCTAGCATGCTGCTAGCAGGGACTCATGGGAACTGTAGTCCATGGACATCTGGAGAGCCACCATTTGGCCACCCGTTATGTAGCAGGTGTTTTGTCCAATCTCTCCCCCCCCCCTTATATAGATGAACCTGGTGATATCCCATTGAGCCTTGCTTTAAGGGGTGCCAGATTAGACTGAAGTGAATTCCTTTCCCTTGTTCATAAAGATATATTCACAATTTCTCTTGTTAATGAATGTTAGTTTTAGACTTCCAGTTTTCTCTGTAATGAATGAAGGGTGCCAAAGTCGTAGTTCACGTACTGTACAAACATTTGAGCTGGCCCTGAGCAGAGTCCACCTATTTAAAAACCCTCTGGCAATAATAATTTTAGCCAAAAAAAAGGAAACAATGGAAGAATCTGAGATGGGAAGAGGCCATGGCTCAGGGGTCCCAGGTTCAAAGGACCAAGCAGTAGGGGACGTGGAAGCCCTCATTGACCATTTATGCACTGGGAACTTCACTGGCCCACCCCACTATCAGGAGCACAGATAGGGGGTGGATAAGGTGCACCAGGCCAAATGCTTCCCCATGTGGGTTCAGGAAGACTTGGAGCAACCTGCCATGACTAAAACTCCTGCCTGCAGCCTGGCATGAAACCTCCAGTGCATAAACGGTCTTCCTGAGACCCTGGAGAGCAGCTACCAGTTTGAGTACTGACCTTGATGGAGAGGACTCTGGTTCAGTATCAGGCAGCTTCATATGTTCCTGTTGGGAGTCAAAGACACCACGCAGTCTCTTAGCCTCAGACTTCAGAGGGGACCACAGAGATTCAGAGAGATAGAGAGGCCAGGACACTGAGCATCCTTGCTTTCTGCTGCCCTGTAGCTTTGATGTGTAGATTGCTATTCTTAAACTTCCTTCCTGCCATTTTTGGCACCTTCTCTCCATGCTGTGCCAGATCTCTCCATCTTGGCACCATGAGGGCAGGGGATGGATTCCTGCACCTTATGATGGCCTAATGGGGCCTTTTAGGGTTGTTGGCCTAGGGTGTTGTGCCCAATTAGAATGACCACTAGGTTAGACAACCTTTCTATTCAACTGGAGTAGAATAGAAATATAAGTTGACATGACACAGGTGGGACAAGTCCACAAAAATGTACCTGTGCATAGAATAATTACAATTACATAGCGTTACATACCTTCCCCCAGGATGGGCAAGTAACCTGGGGTCTCCACTCATTAATGCCATCTCCTGGGACCACCCTGCAGCTATCGAGCCCCCCACCCCCCAAATAAGCTGCTGACAAGGTCCAAAAAACTGCTTGTAGGCCTCCCCCTGCAGCTTCCAATTTTTTACACAAGTGGTAGTTACAGATATTTCCTCCGTTCTTCCTCCCTACCTTGAGATTAGGTCAGTTTGACTCCATAAACGTTTGCTTCCGTGCACAAGCATATAAAAAAACTACATTCCAAAGGACAGCAAATTTTATTTTCTACAGTAGAGCAGGCCTGCAGAATCAGAAAACAATTTTGGATGCCAAGTAGCTACTAGATGAGCAAAATTCTTAGACATTTGTCACCCTTCACCCCATCATCTATCCATCCTAGTTTGACTCGATTTTAATGTGCTCTCTACTCCATCCTGTCTAGAAGTGGAGTTCCTTTCAATAAGGGACTCGTGTTAGGGTGCAAAGATAAAGAGTCTCCACTTGTTGTTGTGTTTCTTATCAGCACACACTAGTCGATAGACTTCTGCTGCGTTATGTGCCTCAAGCACTCTGCTCATACGAAGCTTCCAAGAGTTGACACTCTAGCCACACACACCCACACACACATGGCACGCAGAAACAACTGCATAATAGGCTGCTTGCAATCTCTGATGTCCCAAAATTTTTCTTCCTTTTTGCCTCTCATAGACCATTTACGCACTGGGAACTTCACTGCCCCAGCTCCCATGCAGGAGCACAAATAGGGGGCGGATGAGGTGCACCAGGCCAAATGCTTCCCCATGTAGCTGCCGGAAGAGGTGGGGCAACCTGTTACGACTAAAACTCCAGCCTGCAGCCTGGCATGAAACCTCCAGTGCGTAAACAGTCATAGATTAACTGATATCTAGCAATAGTTTGGCATGAAGACAGTGGCATTTTTTAAAAATGTATAAGAACCTGTACTCTCCTGGATTGCTCAGCTTCTACTCTGTGGCTGCAGGGCACTGGAGATGAGATCTGGGGCAGAAAGTGAGACCTAAGTGTGGATAATTGGATGGGAGGAGATTATCCTAGAGCAAGGATTCCCAACAAGATGTCATTGAGCCCCTGCGGGGTAACAGGAGGTTCAGAGGAGGTCCATGGCCACCCCCTTCCTGCCTTTATGGATTTGGCCATAAGCTAGGGAACTGGCTATTTCCATCTCTCCCATCCTGCCTCCCAGTTGTCTTGTGGTTTCTGTGCCTGGGGCAGAACTAGTTTACCTACTCCTGTCTTAAATTACTTCCTGTCTCTTCCTCCTTTTGTCCCCCTTGAGCCTGTCTGTCAACACAGGTGATGATGTCACTTCTGGTGATATGTCACTTCCAGGAGCGTGGCCAGCTGACATTTTTGGGGCTCCTTGAAGCCAGAAAGATTATGACAGGGGCTCCTCCATGGTCAAAAGGTTGAAAAAGACTGTCGCAGTGGGGGAAAGTCAGCCTACCCATATCCAGCAACTAAGTATCTTTAGGCTTTCAAGAAAGATATTTTGACCGGATTCCAGTCACTAGGCAAATATGGGTCAGTAGATTTTCTGTCATATAGTTTTAATATATCAGCCAGATCATTCTTTGATTAAGAAAGCAAGACTATGGCTTTTGTAAAAGCATTACTGTAATGCCTTAATAATATGTGATGGAAGCCATCCAGAGAACAAATAATGCATTTTCATCCCCTCCCAAAATTTCAAATGGAGCAGTGCAATGAATATGAAAACTTGCGCACACGTAACTACTTATGGGCATTCTGATCCTTATTATGGGAAAATAAAGGTTTGTGTTGCCTATTCAGGTTCCTTTGTGGGAACTAATTGTAGGAAGAAGAGTGTACTGAAAATAATGTCCACACTTCTGTTAAACAGAACAAAGATTGGTCATTAGTACAGTGTGAAAGAGTAAACATTGCTTCTGCATCAACAAAAAGCAATTACTGTCGCAATTATTTGTTTAGCAAGAACAATGTGTTATAATATTTAAAAGGCAATCCATGAAGCAGGGTTCTTCATACAGATTAATTTATTAGATGTGGTCCTTAGGTGCAAAAGGGTGCTGAATATTTGGGGGGGGGGCACAGCCAGTATCTGAAACTATAAGACTGGTAATCCTTATGGGATCTACTCTGTGTTTGCATCTCCTAATGCCATTGACTGAGCTGTTTTCTGAAAATGAGTACATCAGGCCTATATAGAAACAAGAAGACGACTTATGAAGAATTACAGTGAAAGGAGACCCCATCCACTCACTGGCCTGTACTTTCCTTATGTATGGATTTGTTGGAAACCCCATAATGCCATTCATGACCCCACAACATTTTGGCAGTATGTATTCTTGCGTACATATTTCTTCTTCATTTTTCAATTTTGGGAATTTTCTGCAACCTGTGGGTTTTTCCAGTTTATAGAAAAATCGTCCATCTCCTTAACAAGGCCCCCTGTGTGGATTTTTTTATCCACACTCCAGGGTGAGTTTGAAGTGACCTATCTGATTTTCACTGGCATATAGCAGTCAACAATTCTAAAGTAAGAAAGAACCAATTAATATCCTATTTCAGTAAAAATTCTGTTAAAGGCCGCATAACATTTCCAGGTAAAAAATTAAACAAGGGCCTAATTTATCCTTATAATGGTTCATTCAAAGCCTCGGTGAAGGGTAATTTTCCTCTTTACCTTCAGATCCTTCAGGCCTGCTGCATAATATTAATCTTCAGCTCTTCCTATATTTGTTCCATTTTTAACAATTAATCTGTTTCTGAAACATTCTTATTATATTAAAAGTTATATACCAGAAAAAGTAAAAACAAGGGAAGAAAATTCCCATTCACTTTCCTAGTGGCTATCAAAAGATACCAAAAACCTTATCTTTATACATGGCTGTCTATGCAGCCATTTCTTAGAGCAGGGGTTCCCAACTTGAGGCCCACGGGCCAAATTCGCCCCCCGACCACTTTCTGTGCAGCCCTCTAACCTGCTTTTCTGCTGCTATCACCCTCAGGGCATTTTCCCTTCAGACCCATACTGTTCTTCCTGCCTCAAGAGGCACCATCTACCGCTGTTCATCCTATCCCTTTCTTGCAAAAAAGACAATAGCAACATGGCTTGTTTTGGTCACCACGATTCCCTCTGTCAGTTGCCTCTTGTTCTTATCCTCCATAATAGCAATTTGGCCATTCTAGGTCCTTTGCTAGCCAGCAAAGATCAGGCACCCATCCCACTCAGCTTTTTAACTTCCCCTCTCCATGAATTACCATGTTGAAGCTATGTATGCATATAAAGAAGGTAAAGTCATTGTGCGAATGGTTTCAGGAGATGTCAGGTCTGCTTTTGCAAAAAAAAAGAGGGAAAAAGACAGAAAAAGACCTGGAATTTTTTGCAAAAAAAGGATATAAAGCGTTTTGCATATTGATCATTTCTAAAGGCTCCACCCATCAAAGCCAGTTTGATGTAGTGATTAGGAGTGTGGACTTCTAATCTGGCAAGCTGGGTTTGATTCCGCACTCCCCCACATGCAGCCAGCTGGGTGACCTTGGGCTCCTCACAGCACTGATAAAGCTGTTCTGACTGAGCAGTGATATCAGGGCTCTCTCAGCCTCACCCACCTCAC
This sequence comes from Paroedura picta, assembly GCF_049243985.1. Taxonomy (NCBI): domain Eukaryota; kingdom Metazoa; phylum Chordata; class Lepidosauria; order Squamata; family Gekkonidae; genus Paroedura; species Paroedura picta. The sequence continues at coordinate 165,257,345 of NC_135369.1, read as the reverse complement.
AGGATGTCTGTTGTGGGCAGAGGAAAAGGAAGTGCTTTGAGACCCCTTTGGGTAGAGAACCAACTCTTCTTCCTCTTCCTCTTCCTCCTCTTCCTCTTCTTCTTCTTCAAGTAGCTTCTAAAGTTACTGGTAAGGTTGATGCTTTAATAAAAAGCATTTTTCCTTCTACAACCAGAGCTGTTTGCTCTGACTTCTGGCCTTAGTTGCTTCTGCCTCTCCTCCCTTCCTTACTCGAGCTAGGAGTCTTCTTATGCATCCATATTTGCAGGAGCTGGTGAGGGGCCCATTGAGTACTCTTTTTAGCAGGGAAGCTTATGGCATTCCCCTTCTCACATCTTCCTCCAGCCAAGTTCCCCTTCCTCTGGCTGCCATTTTACTTCTCATGATTGAGTCTTGGCTGGCAAGCAGTGATGTTTATGTGCACCCTGCATATTATTTGAAGCCAACTCAATGGCATATCCTCTGTTCCAGGTGGAAGACTGCCCTCATTCACTCTTTCTACTTGCCCTTTTTTTGGAGGGCCCCTAATTTTTAATGTAAAAGAAAACAGCCACAAAATTTCACACTGACTAGGTAAGCATGTGCAGCTAAATAAAAGGATTCCACAGTAAAATATTGTTCCGAAATTGATTGCATTAAGGTTAACATTTCTTCATTTACATTTGAATGTTTGCTTTTGATCTAAATAAGCAGGTTAATAATTTTGTTCCGTTTTGGTTTAAGATGTGGCCCTCTTTAGGCATTGGGCACACTAATGAGGCCCCCGTGTGCCAAAAGATTGGGGACCCCTGTCTTAGAGGATTACAAGCTGTGTAATGTGGAGAGCCTTTAAAAAAATCTTGTAAGTTGTAAAGCAGATACAAGCAGCTTCAAAGGAAATGGAGGAGAAGGAAAAGCATAAAGAGTGCTGAAGTCTAGTCCCTTAAGCATTTGAGAAGCAGATATTGCTAAGGGCATGAGGGGAGAGCTGCAGATGAGAACACCTAGGCCAGCAATAGACCTGCTGGAAGGAACATGTCTTTGCTGATTACCTTCACCAGGAAAGTTACAGGAAGATTCCATTCCTGTTCAATCTTCTGGACTAAACACAGGTGAGAGCCTATTATCAGACCTGCTCTGGGGTGGTAGCGATGGCAGAGAAGCAAGCTCACTTATCTGCCTCCATTGTGACTGTATGATGCCATCTGGAGTTGGGAAGGAGCCCCAGAGGATGGTGTTTCAGAAGACATACAAGTTTGCTATGATACTTTTGCAAAGCTTTTTGCAGACCCATTTGTTCACATCTGCCACCCTTTAGTCACCAATCCTAGACTTTCATCTGGAGAAGTGGAGAAGGTACATTGACGAATGTTGCCTACCATGTACAGTTTTCCCATTGCTCCTCATGGCTAATAGTATGCCAGGTTGCATTGGTTGACTGAGTCCAGGAAATAATACATGCCTTTCTGCAAGAAGGTGTGGTTACAATCACTTCAAAAGAGGTGCTGGGAGACTGCCATTCCCAGCCACATCTACCTCCTGTTTATCCTGCAGTAGGTCTGGTCCAAGAGCATCCCCAAATTGTGGACCTGTTCCTTCAAAGGAAGTGCAACCCCCTTCACCTTAAATCTAGATCAGACTTCCTGTTTATCAGTAGAGCGTTGGGGTTGTACGAAGTTTCAGTTTATTGGCCCACATCTACTTCAAAACTCTCTAGGCCCTCCTCCAGGATTTATGCCATCTTCCTAGGATCAGCAGGAAACATGTGACAGAGCTGAATGTCAGCTGCATATCGGTGACAACCCAGCCCAACTCTTCAGCTGATGTCACTTATTGGTTTCCTGAAGTTGTTAAAGAGCACAGGGGATACGATGGAACCTAGTTAAGGTCCATACGAATTGGTTGCTGACAAGTTGAGATGTTTCGGTACAAATGTGAACAATCAGTCCTGAATTGGGCTTCAAATCATCACCGCTATTAAATCCATTGTATCTTTACAGAGAGTTTCAGTGCTGTTGCTATGGGGATGCCAACATTCTGTTAACAACAGCGTTCTTCTCCTTTGCAGTTTTCCAGGTTTGACCCAAATGGGTGTATTTATTCTTGACTTCGCAGACACATTTGCATCTAGTCACAGAAGAAAAGGCACAGTGAAGGCAGAGTCAGAAATCTGTAAAGACTTTGACACAAATTACATAGCGGAGAATAGAATTCAGATCTGGGGAAATGGTAACTTGGAATGGCTCTTGTCGTGATATAGAAAGCAGTCGATTAAAAAATACATCAAAGGTTCCATTGATCTGGTCAAATGGATGGAACAATGTCTTTATTTTAAAGGACATGAAATGAAAATATGATCTGTTTGTTTATTAATATACAGTATCTAATTCTCAATATGGACCCGTGTGTGGATATTTAAACACAGCAACTGGAGCCTTGGACAGACAAGAAAGACCTTTCTACAAACCTTAAAAATACCCCATGTCCACAGAAAAATCTGAAATACACATGCAGGGGTTAACCCCCCCAGATAATAGAACAATGCCTTAAGAAAGGGGATCTCAGTGGCTTTGGGGGTTACTCAGCAACAATAACAATGTTGTCAGCCTCCAAACCATTGTTTTTGTCAGTAAAAGGTAGTGCATCCCTGCTGCCGTTCTTCCTGTTCAAGAGGGAGAACTTTCTGGGGTTGGGGCCAGTTGCATTTAATGGGCAACTTGCTATTAGGCATATGCATGCATAATAATTTGGACCATTTCAGATTTATCCCAAACTGATTTGGGTCAAATCCAAAGCACCTGAAGCACTCTTCACTTTTTCAGAAGTCATCCCCCCCCCATCCAAATCTTTGTGAACTCCCTGCTCATTTCATTTACTTCTTGGCTGCATTCTCAGTCTAAAGCAGCCCTTTTCAACCTTTTGACCATGGAGGAGACCCTGAAATAAATTTTCAGGCTTTGAGTAACCCCGGAAGTGATGTCAGCTGATCAAACCTCCCAGCCATGTCCCTGGAAGTGACATAACCCTTCACTTTCCTTTTGTTCCCTCCACCCCCCTGCTACTATAGTGACTCTACCTCATGCAGACCAAAAGACGGGCAGGAGCTAAGAACACAGCTCAGACCCCCCCCCCCCCCGCATACCACTCCACAACTGACTACCCCCTTTGGAGGTGGCCAGTTCCCTAACTTGTGGCCATGTTCATGAAGGCATAAGGGGAAAGGCCGCAGACCCCCTCTGGATTGCCTGAGGACCCCCAGGGATCCAAAGACCCCTAGTTGGGAATCCCTGATCTAAAGGCTCCTGAGGTGAATTGCCAAAAACTTACTGAAAATAAAAGCATGAAATTATAAGTTAAGAAAAGCAACAGCATTTAAACAAATAAAAAGCTTCAGCAGCTGTCAAATAGTGTTAAACAATGCAATTCTCTGCAGTGTTACTCTAGCCTGCTATTGATGTGGAACATCTACTGGCGCGCTCCTTCAAATGGAAATGTAGATGGATGTAATGTCCTTCATTCCGTCTTAGGGACCACCGCGAAAGTGGTGGTGCCAGAACAGTGAGGCGTTCTCATTGCTCTGGCATCACCAGTGCTGCCAGTCTTCCAAGGCCGCTCCCGCCCTCCGCAGAGCAGAAGCAGCCTCGGAAGACTAGCAGGGGTGGTGGCAACAAGCATGCTTAAGCGCTGGGGCTTACTGGGCTGGTGCCGCCTCCACTTGCCTTCTGAGTCAGCTTCCGCCCTCAGGAGAGCTGGGGAAGCCTCGGGAGACTGGTGGGGGTGGGGCCAGACCAGCGAGTCATGCCAGCAGATAATGACAGGGAGTGGGGGTGGGGTGGAGGGGAGAAGGGACGGGGCAGGGGACAAGGATTCTTGCCTCTTATGTGGATGTTCCACATAAGAGCAACAATCCTTGTTGGTTGATTTTCTTTAATGGACTGGAATAACTCTGTATAGGTTTGCAACTGAAAATAACTATAGGGATGCATGGAACACATTACATGAAGCTGTAGCACTTGCCGAAAGGATTGTTAAAAGATAACAGAAGAATAAGATAATACTGGTGGGAGAGAAACAAGGACATATGGGAAGAAGGAAAATCCCGTTCATGCCTTCCTCCACCGGCCTCCATTTCCTCACTGCTGGCTCTCATCCTCCATTTTCTTCTCAGTACCAAATGGCATGGATTGTCCTATGTTTTCATTTGGAAGAGCCTCTTGTGGCGCAGAGTGGTAAGGCAGCCGTCTGAAAGCTTTGCCCATGAGGTTGGGAGTTCAATCCCAGCAGCCGTCTCAAGGTTGACTCAGCCTTCCATCCTTCCGAGGTCGGTAAAATGAGTACTCAGCTTGCTCAGGGGGTAAAACGGGTCAGACATGACTCGGTGCTTGCACAGAGGATACCTTTACCTTTCATTTGGATCTAGTCCTTTACCAACTGCACAATTTATCATTTCAGGCACTAAATTGATGTTTTGTTTTTTGCAACAATCCCGAACGAAAGCCACATAAACACGCACATAAACTAAAACAAGAACACGAAGACCTTATTTTGGTGGCACATCTGTGTTCTTATAAATTGCTTTCTGACACTGAAACACTTGTCCCTTCCTCGTTATACTCTTGGTGGCCAGTAAATATTTTATTATTCAGTTTTCTTATAAGTATTACATTGTGTTCACCACCCATAAAGGGACTACTTGACATAAATAAGTTTTCTTAGAAGGAAATCAGGGTAGCTTAGAACAGCTTTCTAGACCCCTCTCAGCATAATTTTATATTTTATGAGCGGAAATCACCCCTAAAAACAGTTTTAATCATTAGTATTCATTTAGACATTGAATAGCTTCACTCCCAAGTGAGGCCACTTCGAGAATTCCCTTTTCTAATGTCTCAGTAAAGCCATAATCTTGTTGCTGCCTTGTTCTCCCGTTTTCACTCCCAGAGGTTTTTCATAACTGCTCTAAATGATTTGGAGGCAGTTTCTCACACATTAATATTAATACTTGGCTGTGTGAACATCAAACTCTTTAATTGCTTTCGTAGCACATGCTTGATGTGCCCGGGTAAACATTCCTTACTTAGAATCGTCGTTGTTCCATCAGCAGCAATAATTATAGTACCCTCTACAAATAAATTCCTCAATTTAATAACACTTAGAGACTAGATAGATGAATATCAAAAGCCTGTATAAAGACAAAGGAAAATGCAGCAAATCACGAGGAAAGGTTATGCAAATGAGACAAGCAGATACTGAAAGTATATAGTGCACAGAAGATCTGGAATTGAGCTATGCCACGTCCAAATTATAAATGGAATGCATGCCTTTTAGCTTTCTTTTCACAATGCATCCTCTCTGCTTATGATGGTGTCAACAGTATTTTTGCTTAGGGCTGATCCTGCGTTGAGCAGGGGGTTGGACTAGATGGCCTGTATGGCCCCTTCCAACTCTATGATTCTATGATTCTAACAGTATCATCATCAGTCAGTAAACCTTATAAAGCCAAAACATACTGCTCACCCACTCCCTGACTGACCCTCATTCAGGAATGGCCCTCCCAGGTAGTTTAGACCAAGGAGGTAGCCCTCAGCCAGGAAGGGCTCTCCACCTCCAAATACCTGCCAGTTTCAGACATTTGCTGGCTGGAAGAAGAGCTGGCCTCAGAGCATGCCCGGCTGCCAGTAAGACGCCATGGCTTCTTTCAGCTCAGAGAACAAGGGGGAGCTGGGGCAGCATTTGCTTGCCTTTTGGAGATGGGAGGCTGAGGGAAGCCCAGAAACAGCCCCCCTGCAGGCCCTTTGGGACTCAAGATGCCCACGAAAAGCCTCTGCCATGGGAATCACGTAAGTCATGTGATGTTTATAATTTGCAATCTGAGAAGGAAGGAATGCTTTCTGGGTAGCCTTCACAGGGAATTGCAGCAGGGAGAATAATGCTGATGTGGGTGGGACTGGGAAGACGTAGACTTTCCCTTTTCACATGGATACCCACCTTGGTCTTGATGCAATCTTTCCAAGACCATCACAACAAAGCAAATGTGAGACCAAGGGCACGGAAGATGGGAAAACTGTAGAGAAGGCACAGAAGGATTATGGGGATGTGGAGTCCTCCAGTAGTTTACCAGTAGCACCGCTCTCTCTCTCTCTCTCTCTCTCTCTCTCTCTCTCTCTCTCTCTCTCTCTCACACACACACACACACACACACACACTCACTCTGTGCGTTGCCAGCTCTGGGTTGGAAAATACCTGGAGACTTTGGGGGTGGAGGTGGGTGTAAGCAGCTTTGGGGACAGGGAGGGACCTCATTGGAGTATAATTCTATGAAGTCCAAAGCAGCCATTTACTCCAGGGGACCAGATTTCTGTTGCCTAGAGATGAGCTATAATTCCAGAGGATCTTCAGGTGCTACCTGGAGGCTGGCATCCCTACAGGGGAGAGAGGCAGAAAATCAATTCCTTTCTTCCTACATGACTATTTGTCTTGTCATTTTTAATGCATGCAGCAAATTCCGTGAAATAAAGAGACGGGCTGGTGGCAGAAGGGAAACGGCATGGTTTGTCTTCCTAGCATTTCAGCGTTGCCCATTTTGCAACATAATCCCCAAAGCCATGTGTGTTTGTTTTGATTATTTTATGGTTTATGGCGCTGCCCCATGGGATCTGTGGTTCTGTCTGGTAAGAGGAATGCTGATGAATGGGGTGGACTGTGAGCAATTATCCACAGCCTGCCGCCATGCTGTATGCGCCCACTGTGCAGACACCAAATGACTTGGAATGCAGTTCAGTTTGGATTGCACGAAATTCACTAAGCTGGTCATAGGAGCGCCTCAACCAAGCTTTGTTTTCGGACACCTGCTTAGCAAACTCTGAGTGCTCTCTGTGCCATCCAGCCCCAAGAAGCTTTTCTCGTTCTGTTGGGCCGTTCTGGTCTTCCTTAGAATTCATGATCACTTGAGCAATTATTATGTGTGACCGAGGTGATCGTGCTGCTAGTCAGCAGAAGTTCTTCTGAGATAAAGGTGAATGGGGAAATCATTCTGCCACAGCTGCGGAAATTGCTTCTGATTGCGTATGATCACAGGTCGTAAGTTCCACTGGGCCTTGCGTTTCGGTGTCCAGCGTAAGGAGTCTGCTCACGGAGCCATAACTAAATGCATTATGTGGCTAAATCTTAACAAACTTCAATGTTGTCTTTAAGACAAAACATATGACGTGTGGGACAGGAGTCTGGAGAACTTATCTGTCCACCTGAAAGACCCGAGCTGAGCCAGCGTGGTGTAGTAGCTACCTGTGGCAGCTTCTAATCTGGTGATTTCCCCACTCTCCCACATGCAGCCAGCTGGGTGGCCGTGGCCTTGTCACAGCACGGATAGTGCTGTTTTGACCGAGCAGTTCTGTCAGAGCTCTCTTAGCCCAGCTTACCTCACAGGGTGTCTGTTGTGGCAAGAGGAATGGAAAGCGATTGTAAGCTGCTTTGAGACTCCTTCGGGGAGTCAAATTCAGGGCATAAAAATAAACTCTTCTTCCTGTTTACTAGTACTTAGGCCTGGGTGTCAAGGCTACAAGCCTTTTTGTGTGAGTGGAAGGGCAGGTATTCAAAGTCTTGGCACTTAATCTGTGGTATTGAATGAATCATTCCAGTGGATTCAGGCCTTGATACCCAGGCCTAAGTACTGCTTTCACATGATCTTCTTGTTGACAAGTTGGTAAAATGTGGTATGAATCGTATTACTGTATTACTGTTAGGTGGATTGATAACTGGTTGACAGCTCACACCCATAGGGTGCTTGTAAATGGTTTGTCATCTTCTTGAAGAGGAGTGACAAATGGGATCTCTGTCTTGGGCCCTGTGTTGTTTAACATATTTACAAATGATTTGAATGAAAGGATAGAGACACTAAACTGGGAGGGGTAGCAAACACACCAGAAGACAGAATCAGAATACAAGATGATCTTGACAGGCTGGAAATCTGGGCTAAAATGAATTTCAATAGTGATAAATATAAAGCTTTGTATTTAGGTAGGAAAAATCAAATGCATCATTAAAGGCTGGGGAAGACCTGTCTTGGCAGTAGTATGTGGGAAAAGGATCTACGGGTCTTAATGGATCATCCACTGAATATGAGTCAGCAGTGTGACTTGTTCCCCCCTTACACTGTTCTGGTTAGACCTCACTTAGAATACTGTGTTCAGTTTTGGGCACCATAGTTGAAGAAGGATGTAGACAAACTGGAGGGTAACAAAAATGGTGAGGGGTTTGGAGACCAAGACATATGAGGAAAGGTTGAGGGAGCTTGGTCTGTTTAGCCTGGAGAGGAGACGACTAAGAGGTGATATGATAGCCAACTTCAAGTACTTGAAGGGCTGTCACATAGAGGATGGAGCAGAGTCTTAATAGACCATACACTGAACATGAGGCAGCAGTGTGACTCGGTGGCTAAAAAGGCAAATGGGATTTGGGGCTGTATCAAACAGAGTATTGTGTCCAGATCATGGGGGGGTGATGGTACTGCTTTACTCTGCTCTGGTTCGGCCTCACTTGGAGTACTGTGTTCAGTTTTGGGCACCCTAGTTGAAGAGGGATGTAGACAAATTGGAGGATGTCCAGAGGAGGGTAACAAAGATGGTGAGGGGTTTGGAGACCAAGACGTATGAAGAAAGGTTGGGGGAGCTTGGTCTGTTTAGCCTGGAGAGGAGACGACTGAGAGGGGATTTGATGGCTATCTTCAAGTATTTAAAAGGCTGCCATATTGAGGATGGAGCAGAGTTGTTCTCTCTTGCCTCGGAGGGATGGACCAGAACCAATTTCGTTTCAATATCCGGAAGAAGTTCCTGACAGTTAAAGCAGTTTCTCAGTGGAACAGGCTTCCTCAGGAGGTGGTGGGTTCTCCATCTTTGGAATTTTTAAAACAGAGGCTGAATAGACATCTGACGGAGAGGCTGATTCTGTGAAGATTCAAGGGGACAGTGGATGAGCTATAGGGTTGTGGGTGTCCTGTATAGTGCAGGGGGTTGGACTAGATGGCCCAGGAGATCCCTTCCAACTCTATTACTCTATGATTCTATGATTCTGAGTTGTTTTCTGTTGCCCAAGAAGGTAGGGCCAGAACCAATGGGTTGTCATAAATTCAAAAGAATTTTCATCTGGAAGACATTCCTGACAGAGTGATTCCCCAGTGGAAAAGGCTTCCTCAGGAAGTGGTGGGTTCTCCTTCCTTGGAAGTTTTTAAGCAGAGGCTAGAAATGCTGACAGAAATTTCCTGACAGAAATGCTGATTTTATGAACTTAGGCAGATTGTAAATGGTTGGGCAGAAGGGTCTGTGTCCCTTTCTTGCATGCCCAGGGAAATGCTCATCACTGCTTTGGGGTCAGGAAACAAATTTCCTCCAGTCCAGACTGGCCAGGGATTCTGTTGTTTTTTTGTTTTTTTCGGGGGGGGGGGCACGACATCATCTGGGCATGGAATTGGGGTCACTGTGGAAGGGCAGGTATTTGTGAATTTCCTGCATTCTGCAGGGGGTTGGACTAGATGACCCTGGTGGTACCTATCAATTCTATGATTCTGTGATTTAAATCAAACTTTTAAAAGCCCATTGAGAAGAAACTTGAGGTCAGAATGCACAAAGAAATGAATAGATGTTCTAGAGAACTGAGAATTCAAAAGGATGAGGAGCCATAGTAAAAAAAAAAAAAAGTATCCCTTTGTTGAGAATACCAGAGTTGAGGCAAACCTGAAACATGCCCTCAGGTAGACCGATGATGGCAAATAAGCTATTTAAAGCATACGGACTCCATAAGCTGGCTCTTTCACAGTCAATAATCAGAACAAGCCCTGGGCTTATTACTTCGGACAGACATGTTTTTCCTCAGAACTTATTGTCTCCCCTCAGATCTGACTCAGGAGCTTCTTCAGTTATCATTGCCCATCATTTGTCACTGTTCCTGCAGTGCCTTTGGGCATCAGAGATTACTGGGTTGAAATACAAAAGGTGTTGAATTAATTTTAGGACGTGTGGTTATTCAAGGCTTTTTTCTGCCCTCTTCCTTCGCTCTGTACTTACCTGGAATGTAAGAAGGAAGGGAAAATGCTAGTTTCATCTAGTAAAAAATATTTGGGTGGTGGGGTGAGAGAACATTTAAGCCAGCTTGGTGTGGTGGTTAGGAGTGCGGACTTCTGATCTTGCGAGCTGGGTTTGATTCTGTGCTCCTCCCCTACATGCAACCATTTTGGGTGACCTTGGGTTCACCATGGCACTGAGAAAGCTGTTCTGACCGAGCAGTGATATCAGGGCTCTCTCAGCCTTGCCTACCTCACAGGGTGTTTGTTGTGGGGAGAGGAAAGGGAAGGCGACTGTGAACTGCTTTGAGACACTTTTGGGTAGAGAAAAGCGGCATAGAAGAACCAACTCCTCTTCTTCTAATGACGGCCATCTTCCACAGGGACCTTGTGCTGGGGGTTCACGTGCTGCTATGATGTGTGAAATTTTACCTACCTGGATTTTGATGTGCCAAAAGAATGTATGTGCTAACCTTAACTTGGCTATGAATTCTGCATCCTGCAGCCACATGAATCAGCATCAGTTGACCAAATACATAACTGGCCTGGGTTGAGATGCTACTAGGCTCTCAGTGGATAGGTTGTGTTGCTTAGCGTCATCACCATGGTGGGGCCTGGCCAGACGTTTCATCCAGGTGATATTTACTGATCATCAAGGTTGGTTTAAAAAAAATGTTTCCATAAGACTCTATGAGGCAAAGTACCCCTGATTTCTCCAAAAGGATTATGGGTATAGTAGCAGGCTCATCCCGTCTTGCTAATTTGGCCTCTCTGCCTGCATGGTTCTTCTAATCCTCAAGGCCAGAGTTAGGAATGGGACAGCTGGTTCATCATGAGACCCTGGGGCCCACAGGACAGGAGGGGGAGAGTGATGAGGTAGCGGGTTCCAGCAAGATTGGACTGTCATCATCACCTGATGCCAGTTGACCCAAAAGCTATAATTGGGCTAAGAGCCAAGAGAAGAAGGCTAGTTTGGATTATGATGGTTTAAAGGCCTCGGTGATTATATGCTTCTATTGTGATGGTCAGCAATGTCGAGAATGCTTCCACTTTGAAACTGTAAGATTGTGCCATCTGATGCAGATTTTAAATATGATCGTTCAGGTAGAGTTTCTTGTTTTCTTTGCTGTGTGATTTTAGGGCGTCGCGTTGCCTAGAGATAAAACTATTTAAACAAACTATATTTGTTTTCTTGTGCACAGTAGCTCTGGGAACCCACAGGGTTCAGTCAAGGGATCCTTGACAGGCTCTGTGGTGTTTTGTCTTAACAGACTAACACATCTCCTAGTATGCATAAATACCTACCACCAGGCTTTTGGTTGAGGCCGGGGTGGGTGGGAATCTCAGGATTGATCCCATCTGACTGACTATTGTTCTACCATATGCCACTATGGCGTGATATGGGTGGCGGCGGGGGGGAAGTTGGGGAGTTATTTTGGGGTTTTTTTGTCCACCATCTTGTTATTGCTGTTGGTTTGGGTTGACTGTTTTAATGGTGGGGGGGGGGAGAGTATTGATTTTACTCTTTTAATATATTGACTACTGTAAAGGCTATTTGCCCTTTATTTGTAAGCCGCCCCAAGCCGACTTGTCGGGTGGGGCGGGAAATAAACCTAACAAACATAAACACCATGGGTCGTGTCCAGTCTGCCGACAGAAACCCATTTTTTAAACGATTCTTGCTCTGTTTGCCGGCCAGTTTATGCCTCTTCAGCAAGACCGTATTGCTTCCTAATTATGTAATACAGTTCATGGGTCTTCTTACAATGTCCAGTTGAATTCTACTGCCTCCCCCCTGTTTGGCTGCCACTCTGCCGATGGACGGTTAAGTCAGTCATCAATCAATGGAGTGTTGAAATCAATTCCTGCTGTTGGTCTAGCAGACCTTGGGAAATTCTGTGGCTGTTCAGATCAGCAGCATTTTTGCACATCCACAATTCTGAAAGAAAGCCAAGGCAAACCTGTTGTGAGCATTCAAGTTGTTCAGTGCTGAACAGCACACAGTTAAATGAGATAAATTTACCTGCTGAACATATTTGACATGAAGTCTGTAGCGTTCCTAATGGTTTCATTTCTTGAATCATGAGTTATCTTGGACTGCTTGCTATTTCCCACTATCGTTCAGGTACCCTGAAGTGATAAGAGGACTGACCCACATGTGTGCTTTCATCTCTCACTCTCTAGCACCAAATACCTGGTCTCCTTTCCATGACAATATAAGCCTGTACATATATCAAACTAGAGGCAAAGCCCGGTGCACCCAAGAAAGCACCAGGTGGTAGAACCACGCCTGGATTGTGGCCTTCATGGGTGCTGGCCACATGGCAAAAACATAAATCATGGTTTTGACATCCTCCTCCCCCTGCTTCCCACTTGATTTTAAGATTCAGTGTGTTGTAGTGGTTAAGGAGTGACAGACTCTAATCTCAAGAGCTGGATTTGATGCCTCCTCCATGTGCAGCCAGCTGGGTTGCCAACCTCCAGAGGAGCAGAGAAAAAGAATCGGTTTTGAATAAATAGACTTTATCGTACAGCCAATTATCAATTTGTTTCTTGGCGTCTACTTCATGGAATCGACAGGTTTTTGTTTTTGAATCTCATGGGACAGCCTGGAGATCTCCAGGAATTAGAGTTCATGTGCAGATGATACAGATCCAGCTCCCCAGGCAAAAAGGGCAGCTGGGGTGGAGGGACTTGGTCCCCACTGAGGTTCACGGATGCAACTCTCCAGGTGTGACCTGAGGATCCTTTGGAGCCACAGCTCTTCTGCAGACCACAGAGATGAGTCCCCCTGGAGAACATGGCTGCTTTGGAGAGAGGAATACAGGTGAGATGTGGAGATGGCCCAGAATTACAACAGCTCTTTCCTGCAAAAGGCAGTCATCCCGGAGAAGGACTGCATGGCATAGAATTGCAGGTGCCAGAAGGGGCCTGAGGATCCTCAGATGACAAAATTGGCTGCTCTGAAGGGGGAAATCAAGAGGAGCAGACTCCAGCTAGGTCCCTGTCCACAAAAAATCATATCCACAAGATGGTGCAATTAGCCCTTCCTGGCTGAGGAATCTCTCCTGATTGGGGCTAAACTACCAGGCCATTCCTAGCTGAAGGCCGTCTTTTAATTGGGTAAATTTCTCGGGTACGGGCAATCACGTAGAGAGTGAGTGATCTGCATGCAATTTGAGGTGATTGGCCCTCATTGGCAGAGTGCAATTTGAACTGATTGGTCCTCATTGGCAGAGTGCAAGTTGTGCTGCTTTGCTGTCATTGGCAGAGTGCGATTTGAGCAGAGTGCAATTTGTGCTGCTTTGCTGTCATTGGCAGAGTGCGATTTGAGCTGATTGGCCCTCGTTGGAAGAGTGCTCTGTCTCTATTGGGGCACATCCCCCAGGAGGGCCAATCAGGCCTGTCCTTTTGCAAAATATATCGTTTTCTGATGATGTGTCATACTGAGTCGACTTTTCTTGATAGGAAATGAGAATGAGAGCTCCTGTTCCTACTCTCCCCTGAGAACAACTAGGCTTGTTGCAGATAAATCTCCATCCTCAACACCAATCCCACATTTTTGAGAAATAGAGGAGCAGGAGAAAAATCTACCTCCATAGAAACACTAGGAATTTCCCTGTGTCTCAGTGGTCTTTACCATAGCAAACTGGAGGAATACCTAGAATGTCACCAAGAAATCATGGTATATCTTTCACAAACCTCACCTTCTATCCTCAAAACCTCCTGCCATTTGACAAAGCAGTGCTGGCAGCTCTAAGAACAACACCTACAGTCAAGCGCTTTACCCATGTGATGGGAATAGTGTGATGTTCTTGATTATTTTTATTTATATTTATCTTTGGATTTATATTACTGTCACTCTCAGCAAACTGGCTCATAGCGGTTTACAGTCTTATAAACACGCATCCAGTACAAATACATATACAATACAAGAATAACCATATAAACAATCCCCCGTCCTTATCCATGGTTTGCTCTATATTTATTTATGAAACAGCCTTGGGGGTGGAACGGTCCGGCTGCCTGACTTGAAAATAGAGCCAATCAGGGTGCAGCTAACTGCACCCTGATTGGCCCTGCCCCTACAGCTCCCGCCCTCCCTTACTGAGCCCTCACCCCTCGCCTCACAGACGTGTCTCGCTGCTACAGCCACCATGTCTGTGAGTCTCTGCGCTCCAGGGCCCCAGGTAAGAGGGCACAGGGGGGAGGGAGCCCAGGATGGCTTCCCCCCGGGCCGCGAAGCACAACCGCAGCATGCTTCACGGCCCGGGGAGAAACTGCGTGGCTGCAGGGGGAGGAGGGCGAGGATGGCTTCCCCCCCGGGCCTGGAAGCACACCTGCGGCCTCGCACAGCCCTTGTGTGTGCTTCACGGCCCCAGGGGAAGCCGCAGTGTCACAGGGCGGGGAAAGGGGTTGAGCCTTGCTGCCTCTTGGTGGCAGGAGGGGGGGAAACCCTCTCAAAGCCCGTTCTTATGAACGGGCTTTGAAGCTAGTTAAAACATAATTCTAACAACTCAGCTATACAGGGTTGGAGTTTACCGATATGCAGTGTGCAGATGAGGTAAATACACATAGGTGGTACGTAAGCTGAATGCTCACTTCCACTATGTACAAACGGCCCTTTCACAGGTGTCGCGGCAGAGCAAGCAGCTTGGCTGGGGGGGGGGCGCCATCCACACAACAGCCTTGCAAGGTAGATCGAGAGAGCGTTCATCTGTCTGGAGCAGCAGAAAAGAGCGAGATGGGCATGGTGGGACAAGAGGCAGAACTGAACTGAGAAACTCTCAGGAAAAAAAAATTACATACAATCATGAACAATGGATCTTCACACCATTGGTCAGTTTTACTTTAATTTCTGTGAAAGAACACTTGCATAATTTTATGGTTGGGGTCACCACAACATGAGGAACTGTATTAAAGGGTCACGGCATTAGGAAAGTCGAGAACCACTGTCCTAGATGTGTTGTTGTTGTTAGGTGTGACCCATTGTGACCCCATGGACAATGATCCTCCAGGCCTTCCTGTCCTCTACCATTCCCCAGAGTCCATTTAAACTCATTTAAACTAGCCAAGTCCTAGATGTACCTTATATTTAATTGTTTTGTTTGCAATGTTCAGTCCTCGGTAGCTGCTTCATGCATTCATGTTGTCATCTGACATTACATCAAGTGGATTATGCACAATTATCTTTGAATCAGCCCCACTGATGCAAAGAGGGGGGGGGGAGACAGAAAACAACTTATAGTGCAATCTTGCTTTACTAGATGGATTTTCTGACCTTTCTAAATGAGTGAGTAAGATACTGGCTAGCTATAAAAACTCATATAGTTCTGAGAAGGTTCCTGGTTGCATGAAAATTGATATCCTTCAATCAAAGGGAAGGCATAGATCACAATTCAGGAAGGGCAGGTGGGACACAGACTTTATCGATGGCCAAGGAAGAAAACGTTTTCATAGCCATCTAGTTCCCTTTAATGGTCGTGAATCTGCTTCGTGAAGATGACATTGTGTAGTAGAAGTTAAAACTGAAAGTAATTTATCTTCCTTTAAACTCATTTGGGCTAACTATCTTGTTCTTGCTACGTTAGGTGGTTGGAAAAATAGAACAGAGCTTAATGGCTTAATATACTTTCCACCATTTGTCTTAATATAAATAATTTCCCCCTTTCTATCATAACTCACAAAATATGAAATCGAACAAGTCAGACTGGGAACAAAATGTGTCTTCCTGATGGAAGTTAGATATGCAAGGCAGGCTGGGACTGTTCTTAGAGGGGCTGTTTATATTCTTAGAGGTTGAAACTCATGCAGCACAATTTCTCCATCTCTTAAAAGAAGAGCTTTCCAGAAGAGAAAACTTATTTTTAAAAGCATCAAAGTGGACACGTTTGCTTTGACAAACGCTGGCGTTCATATTGCAATTTAACTTTTTCAGGGGAATCAATTTGTTTTTTGTAAATCTTGATGTTTCTTTTGGTCTCTCCCTTAGCATTCTTCCTTTTTTCGCAAGTGCCATGAGTAAACGGGACACGAAGTTGATAGTGAACGGAGAAGACACTGGAACAGTGACAATCAAATGAAGAATTTTCCAAAGTGACTCACTGTCACCTCTGCTCTTTGTCATTGTACTAATACCACTCACAGCCATTCTCAGCAGTACGGGCCTTGGATACCAGCTTTGAAAGACAGGCCCAAAGATCTCTCACTTCCAAGAGTTGCTTGAAACAGCACGAACCCTGTGAAAACCATCTGCAGTTTTCAAGAACTTGGCTGGACCTTGAGTTGCAGAACATCATCTTCCAGGCAAATATCTGATTGTAACAAATAATAATAAAAACAGAATCAGCAGCATGCGGAGGCCCCTCTCGGTAAACTGATGAGATCTGTTTAGTCACACTCTCTGAGAGCTGCTTAGCAAACATAGCAATAGAGCAGTTCATTTTCCACCCTGGTGTTTTGGAAATGAATCAACTTGCAGTCCATCTCTGACTTTATTCCAGGATAGCTTTTGATCTGAAAGCTCCCTGCAAAAAGAAGTTCACATGCCTTTTAGAGGTCACTCTTGAAGCTTGTGGAGGGGAAATGAACTTATGCTATCTGACAAGCATGTGGTGACTTTTCTTCCCCCCCTTATCCCCTCTGGGCTCAATCTTTACTTTTGAATTTTGAAAGGAAGTTTGGAGCCGAGTTCCCGAACCCATCGCAGAGCAATTATCCTTGGTGCTCCAACTCCCTTGCTGTTCTTTTCATGAAAGCTGGCACTCCACCTATGAATCAAGAAGGGTTCACCTTGAAGCCAGCCATTCATCTATTTAGATTAGAAAAAAAAATCAGCTGTGGAGAGCAGTGTTCGTGGGCTGCGTGTGGCACATTCGGGAACAAACATTTTCAGTGTGTTCAAAGCAGAAGCTGACGTTGAATAAACGCCTGTGTTGAAACCCAGACCAAACCTGATTCTTTGTATCCCAGATGATGACTTGTCCCACATGAATAAAATATTAGAATTGCTTACACTGAATGGCTATGGCAAGTGTTACAATGTCGATTCAACTTCAGAGACCCAGCCCTTTGATGGGGAGGATGAGGATCAATTGTGCATTGTCTTGTCAGTACCCTTGAAATCTCTGAGGCTTTCCCTCATTTTTAAAAGCTGAGTACACTTGCTGTCTACAATGCTTGCTGTCTACAGGTGTAGGACTCGGTTGACCTTTAGACTAACTTTGGACTCAAATATCTTCTCATGTTTGAATTTGTTTGCTTATTTGCCGCAATTCACAGATCTTGATTACTGCCTTAATCCAATCCCAACTATTAACACAGAATCTCACCTTTTAACACAGAATCTCACTCATTTATGCATTTTCACCCTAGCCAGGCCCTCCTGGCTATTAAGCTCCCCCACAACACACCTATATATAATGGTTGAGGATATTCTGCTTCACTGTATCTGAGGAAGTGTGTTTGCCCACAGAAGCTAATCCGTAAACCATATATTTTCCAAAATGACAAGTCGCTCCCCTCCCTTGTAGCTGTGTCTCTATTGGGAGGGAGCTAGGGAGGCTTGATAAGGAGTCAGCTCTCCGTCTCCAACTTCCTGCTGCCCTCAGAACTTACTGGGTGGAAGCGGAGCTCGCCCCAGTGAGTAGCTGTGGTGTGGAAGGAGGGGAAGCAGAGCCAGCCCCAGTGAGTTGCTTTGGTGTAGTGTCATGGGGAGAAGCAGAGCCAGCCCCAATGAGTTGCTCTGGTGTAGAAGTTGGGGGGAGGAGGGAAGCAGAGCCAGCCCCAGTGAGTTGCTCTCAACCAGCCATTTTCTCCAGGGGAACTGATCTCTGCAGTCTGATGAATAACTTCTTTTTGGGGGATGCCCAGGTCCCCACTGGAGGCTGTCATCCCTGGATCTCTGTGGGGCACAAAGCCTCAGAGTACCCCTCCAAAGCAACTCTTTTCCCAGAGGGACAGATCTCTGTTGTCTGAAGATGAGCAGTCATAGCAAAATTTCCCCTCCAGAACAGCCATTTACCCCGGGAAGCTGATCTCTATCGTCTGCAGATGAACTCTAATACCAGCAGGTCTCCAGGCTGCACCTGGAGGTTCTGAAACGTTCTTCAGGCTTCAAGAAACTCCAGAAGTGGGATCTCCAGGTCCCAGCTGGAGGCTGGCATCCCCACTACTGGTCAGGGGTACCAGCCTCCAGGTGGGACCTGGAGAATCCACGGAATGGAAGCTCCTCTCTATACTGCAGAGATCAGTTCCCCTAAGGAAAGAGCTGCCTGGGATGGGGACAGGGGGCTGTGTAGCACTCCCCTCTATACACACACACACACACACACACACAGAATGAGAGAGAGAAAACACAGAAATCAAAAGCATTCCATCCCTCTCAAATAACAAACCTTATTAATCACACAATCATCTCTTCATCTAGGAAATACCTGAGTGTTTCCCTCCTTGGATTGCTTTGAGAAGCCATTGGCCAGAAGGTCCAAATTTAAAGGAAAAGAATCCCATAACAGTCCTTCTCCCACAACCTTATCCCACAACAGCTTCTGCCTGCGGTCTAGCTACATCTCTTTCAGGCAATGGCCATTCGTACAGCCTGGTGTAGTGGTTAAGAGCAGCGGCTTCTAATGTGGGAAGCTGGATTTGATTCCCTGCTCCTCCACATGCTGGGTGACCTTGGGGTAGTCACAGTCCTGTTAGAAACTGTTCTCTTGGAGCAATTTCTCCCAGAGCTCTCTCAGGCTCTCCCAAGCAGCTGTTTCATCTTCAGGAGCCTGGAGATGTCATTGCAGAGTCCCCTCTCCAATACAGCCATTCCCCCCTTGGGAGCTGATGTCTTTAGTCTGCAGATGACCTCCAATTCCAGGAGATTTCCAGCCTACACCTTGAGATTGGTGACCCCTGAGGTTTGGAGGCAGAGTCTCAAGAGTCTTGGGGGGGGGCAGGAGAAGGAATAAAGACTGCCCACCATCCCCATGGGACCCAGCTTGGCCTCTCCTCCTTCCCTCCCTCCCTCCCTCTTTTCTCTTCCTGCCTTCATCTACCTACCTTTCTTCCTTCCTTCCTCTCCCATGATTTATGCTTTTGTCAAGTTGCCTGCCCCGAGGAAGGCCACAGTGCAGGTGTGCATCCTAGTGCTCCTTGTTTCCCTTGGTGCAATGGGCTTTGCTTCTAGTTATATATAATTAATTATCAGCATGACTAAATAATATCATGCTACATTTCTTCCATGCAAAATAGCAATAATGGAGCTACAAAGACTAACAGAGTTAGGGTGTGATGAATTTATTGTGGGGTTTATTATTTAAACATCTCTGATGCCAAAGAAGGGTCCTTGCCGAACATCTGGATATAGTGGAGTTTTGCAAGGGACCATGGGAAATGGCCGTGCTCTAACTATAGAAACAGGCATTAAGTTGCAGAAAAGGAAAGGCCCCAGAAGCCTTCACTATAAATATTTTAATTTGTGTGTCTGGAGAAATAGAGAATCACATTTCATGCTCCTCGTCACACAGATCATGTTCCGCAATTGAAATGCAGAGATTGCACATTGTAATGTCATGCTTTCTAGGCTGCATGCTCAGCTGCTGTTGCTTTTGAATTAAATTACTAGCAATAATATCAGTCTGAATGATCTTACCCTGAAATCCCAAGAGCAGTCAATCTGAATTGTCCAGGAACGAACTGGATGTTAAATGGCAAGACCTTGGGGAGATGAAAATATATGTAAGGCAGGACATTTTATTTAACCTTCGAGGAGTTAGTTTGCATCGCTAGCCTCAACATCTGAGAATGTCGTAAACTGGTTAGGAGGATGAAGATAGACAGCCAAGTGTCAGAAGAAGAAGAAAAAGAGCTCGTTTTTTTGTACCTCACTTTTTACTACCGTTTCCACACTGGAAGCTTTGGGAGAGGCTGCAGGCTGGAGTTTAAGTCAGGGCAGGTTGTCCTGCCTCTTCCCGCTTCCACATGGGGGAGCATTTGGCCCAGTATGGGAGCTGGGGCAGCAAGGTTCCCAGTGCAGAAAAGGTCAAAATGGCTTACAATTGCCTTCGACTGATCCACAGAGCGGTACAGCTCCCCGGAGCGAGGGGTTGGGGACCACTGAGCTAGTGTATATTATTTGTCAAAGAGAATTGCTCTACAAAGGGCATGAGCCAGAAACTTATGTGGCAGTGTTGAGTCTTCTTTTTCCCCAGCTGTATTGATGGCGGGTGAACAAAATGTGTTGATTTTTTTCCCCTCTGCCAATAGGCTACGCAACACAGATTGGCCACAAATGACATTACAAATCACACAAATTTACTAGACAAAAAAAAAATGTGGATGAGAAAACAGAACATGACCCAAAAATATAGACTCAAATTCCCAAACTGATATGTTACTATTTAAGTCCAAAGGGCAGGGATGAGAAATTTGAAACGATCGCTGTTGTGCATAGAATGATAAAAATCCCTGCGTATTCTGGGAGACTGACAATATCCTAGCTGACCGTGTAAACGATGCACTCAGACTTCTGCCGAACCCCTGTCGATTGTTTCCAATATTTCTTTCTGGAGCACTAATGGCTAATTCAGAGCACAACATTGATTTCTGGAACTGTATCAAATGACCTGTTAAGGTGAGTGGCTGTTATTTAGCAAACAGCTCTGACTAATTAAGTCATGTATGCACCTTTGGATGAGCAGTGGCATTGTTACCAAGCCCAGTTTATGGGGGTGGGAGAATACAGAGCAAGAGAAAATTGTTTTTAAATTGATTCCCCCCGCACATTCTTATCCATTCTCCCTCCACCTTGCCTATGCATTATGGTTAATCTTGCATGTACGTGCATACATCTGTTTGTAAGGAAGAAGAAGAAGAAGAAGAATTCTTATATGCTACTTTTCTCTAGCCGGAGTCTCAAAGAGGCTTACATTCACCTTCCCTTTCCTCTCCCCACAACAGACGCCCTGTGAGGTGGGTGAGGCAGAGAGCCCTGATATCACTGCTCGGTCTGAACAGCTTTCTCAGTGCCGTGGCGAGCCCAAGGTCACCCAGCTGGCTGCATGTGGAGGAGCACAGAATCGAACCCGGCTCGCAAGATTAGAAGTCCACACTCCTAACCACGACACCAAACTGTGTGTAACAAAGAGTTCACATTGCAGCTGAAATCAGGGACTAGTACCTGGGCAAATGCGCAGCTTATATCACACCTTCAGTGGTAGGAGGGACATGGGACATAGACTGAATTTTTGTACATGGGACATGGACTGAGTGTGCCTCTGTACTGCCTTGTGAACAGGGATGCAAACACTCAGGGGACCTGCAATATCACACAAATGAATGGGCATGCTATGTATCACTCTTTTGTTCATGCACAGGCATGTGCTGATTCCCTGTTGAGGCCGACCACCAAAAGTTTCCACAAGTGGAGCACCCCTTACTCCTATTGCCAGTTTGGTGCAGTGGTTACGAGCGCGGACTTCTTATCTGACATGCTGGGTTCGATTGGACTAGATGACCCATAAGGTCCCTTCCAACTCTATGATTCTATGTTTCTGCACTCCCCCCACATGCAGCCAGCTGGGTGACCTCTATGTAACTTACAGTGCAGCCCTATGCAGAGTTACTCTCACCTAAATTCAGCGAAATCAATGGACTTGCTCAAGTTTTTTACCATTGAGAACCCCCTGAAACATTCTTTGGAGTTTGAGAAATGCCAGGGGTGGTGCAGTCATTGGGGAGCATAGCTTACATGCCCTCCCCCCTGCAATGCCCCTCCCCTTCCCACCTCCTCCAGGCCCTTCATTGGCCATTTGGGGAGGGGGGGTCGCCATGACCAACCGATAGATGTTTAGCACATAAAAAATAAATTAACTCCCACCCATTTTGGGAAACCCTTCCAGGAACATCAAGAAACTAGTTGATTGGACTAGATGACCCATGAGGTCCCTTCCAACTCTATGATTCTATCAGCTTAGGGCTCAGCCTGCGTTGAACAGGGGGTTGGACTAGATGGCCTGTATGGCCCCTTCCAACTCTATGATTCTATGATTCTATGAAACCCCAGGGTTTCATGAAACCCTGGTTGAGATACATCTGGTTTAGAATGTAGCAACTCTGCATAGGATTGCACTGTTATGTACAAATGTGGATGGGTTTGCAGTTCTTGATCTCAAACACAAAAGCAACATCAGAGGGAAACTGTTCTGGATCACTAAGCTAAGCAGTATCTGTGCGTCCATGCTTTGTCTTGTTCAATAATTGAGTGAGCTCTTTCTTTGAGCAGGGGGACAACAAAAAACATGGATGTTAGGCATCAGGCCAGCTTATTTACTCATAGTATGCTCTCTCTCCACAAGAAAGGTTGTTCTCTCAGGCTAAAGCCACATGGGCTTGTGACACAGCTGCGGCAGAAGGTGGATCTTCTCCAGTTGCCACAGAAATGGAGTGGGGTTGCTACATGTTTATTTATTGAAAATGTTTTATATTCTGCTTTTCTCCCAATCCTTGTGACTGCGCTCAAAACTGGGCAAAAAGTAGGGTTGGGGAATGCCAAATCTTTCCTTGCCAGTGGATTTCTCCCTGCAATGAAGCCATTCCCCAGATATCAGCATTATTAGCTGAAGAGGAAATGATGTGGTGTGCATATTTGTGATGAAGGAAGACGTTCTAAAGCAGGGGTAGTCAACCTGTGTTCCTCCAGATGTCCATGGACTACAATTCCCATGACCCCCTGCCAGCATTCGCTGGCAGGGGCTCATGGGAATTGTAGTCCATGAACATCTGGAAGAACACAGGTTGACTACCCCTGTTCTAAAGGATGGCAATTTCCTATGTGATAATTTTGTAGAAATTCCAATTAGCTCCGCTGATCTGGCACACAGGGGCTGCAGTGGAGTGCCCAGTGCCCAAGGAGGGTCACATCTTAAATTAAAATGTAACAAAATTATTAACCTGCCTATTTAGATCCAGAGTAAACGTTTTGATCAATGAAGAAATGCTAACTTGAATGCAATCCATTTTGCAACAATATTTTACTCTCTCATCCTTTTAGTGAGTTATATGTACTTACCTAGTCGGTGTGGTTTTTGTGGCTGTTTTCGGTTAGCCAAGGCATTCGTGTCCAAGTCAAGGATTGTGACAGGCACCTGAAAATGGCGTCCAAATGTTCATTGGTAAGTTTTGACCTACACCTAGATTTCGTCATTTTCATCATGGAAAAAGTTTGCTCTCAGATTTATGTGGTGCCAAACGCAGAACATGCCTGCAGCAAATTTCTTCAGCTTGATAAATATATCAGGTAGACCAGAAAAGAAATCTAACAGACTACTTTCTTTGTGAATCTGAGATGATCACTGGCCTGCAAAACAATTAATTCCATTTGAAAAAAAAAAGTTACTTGCAACTTCTTGGGGTACTTCAAATGGATTCTGACACATTCTTATTTCCGTTCTATGTTTACGGCAAACAGTGAATCTGTTCTGGAATTCCACCAGCAACAGGCTCGGTGCTTTGAGGTGTCTTTCAACATTGAATTGTAAATTCCAGTATTTCTTACATTTTAGTCCATTGCAGCATGAGGAGTTTGAAAAGTTACCTTCACTAACTAGCTTCACAAAAACATTGGGTTTTGCTTCAAAAGCTTTCAGTTCAGAATACCATGAGCTTTGTTTTTCCCTTAGATTCAGTGTGTTCATCTAATGCCAAAGGGGAAATTGTCAAAACTTTTTGCTTTGACAATCAGTGATATCTGCAGTTCTTCTAGTTCTTCAACATACCTGGTAATTGTAGATCCAGACAAACTGACACCTTTATCAGGGCATTTTCCTCCATCTCTTTAACCATGCACTTCCTAACACATTTGTCTTATCACTCTCAGCAGTACATTTGCCAACATGATAGCTGGCTGTCACATTAGAAAGGTTCTTCTCAACATGCCTTCTAAAATTTTGCTGTAAAAAACACTGATTTTTTAAGAGACTTCATCTTGTTCACTCACATCTCGCCTTGATTGTGGGGTTGCTCCTGTGCCAGTATTCAAAGTGTGTTGAACAACGTATTCCTTTAAAACTCAGTTTTTAAAATCTTCATTTAAAACAAAAAAAAAAGTAAATTTATCATTAAAGACATGGTGATCATCTGCAGTTTTCCCCCTTTGAAACAGCACTCCCTTTTACAGACACCTTCTTACAGAATTTTTAGCAGAGCCGCAGCTGCAGAGTTTCAATATAATCCTTGAATAAATAAAAATATGAGGATAGTTTCAGGGGTTTAACTCTTCCCTTTCCTATAAAACCCACCCCGCTCTAGCTGCCGCTAGTTGGGGGTTTTCATTTCAGCCATGGCAAAGGAGAGAAGAGACCCCTGCCTCCCTGTACACTATAATTCTCAGGAGTATTGGGCCATATGCACATGCTAGGAAGAATTATTAGTCTGAATGAATCTGAACTACCAGATGGCAGAGTGACAGTCCTAAATACATTGACTACTATGAGATTTGTTTCTTAATAAACACACTGCCGTGCAGTTTGCATCTACGTGCTAATGCTTTAAACATTGGGGCCCCACCATAAAAGGGCAGGTAGAAAGAGCAGATGAAAGGGTAGCTTCTCAGATGGAGCAGAAGATATTTTATTATTTTTAGTTATCCAATGTATGTGCTACTTTTCCTTGCGGGCTCAGGGCACCTTACAACAGGGGTAAGTCAACCTGTGGTCCTCCAGATGTCCATGGACTACAATTCCCATGAGCCCCTGCCAGCATTTGCTGGCAGGGGCTCATGGAAATTGTAGTCCATGGACATCTGGAGGACCACGGGTTGACTAACCCTGCCTTCAACAACATGGTGAAATGAGCTCATTGAAGAGCTGAGCGCCCTGCAGGAGCTTTCTCAGTTCTGCAGGGCTTGCCAGGTGGAGCTCTTCCACCAGGTATTTAGTAGAGGCCAGAGCGATTAAGATCTGTGGCCCCTCATCGGGATAGTTATAGCATCAAGCTACCGCTCCAATTATCCCACCGAGGCACAAGATGTGGTGGGGGTCTGTCAAGTTCAAGTAGTGGGAGGGGGAAGGGGGACTGTTGCTGCTGCTTTTGTTGTTTTTAAAGGTTGGGGTGTTTAATGTTTTATTGTGGGGAATCTTTTACTTGTAACCCACCAAGAGCTGGCCAGTCTGAGAGTGGTGGGTAATAAATCGATAAAAACCAATGAATATAAACAAACAAACTCATACACTTTTGTCATGACAGAGATAAAACATTTTCACATTAAAATCAAAATCTAACATTAAAAACAATTAGCATTAAAATCTTAGATTATCTAATTTGTTTGGGGAAGGGAACAAAGTGATGCATAGTCGGCTGTAGATGCTATTTCCACATATTGCTATGTTTGTTTGTTTGTTTGTTTATCTGGAGGCCAGCTATTGATGGTACTTCTACAGGCCTCAACCACAGGCCAGGTGGAAAAGCTCTGTCTTACAGGCCCTGCAGAACTGTTTATGCCATTAAATCTTTTTCCAGATTTTTTTTTTGATTCGGTATAAGTCAGTTTTTCATACTTCTGTAGAGAAAAGAGAAGGAATTCTGCTGAATCTCTAATGAGAAAGTATAAGTCTGCGGGTTCAGTGATCACAGACTCCAATTTTTCAGAACAGCTCTTTTTATTTAGCAACTCCAGCAACAGACTACAACTACTGAACAGAGAAAAACAGGCAAACTCTTGCACTTTTATACCTTTCAGGCAGCCAGCTGCTGCCTCTGATTGGCCCTAAGCAGAGCAATCCGATTGGCCCTAAGCAGAGCAATCCGATTGGCCCTAAGCAGAGCGACCAGGTTCCTTTGATTGGTTAGTTCCTTGGCTGGCAGGAGCCCTCATTTGCATCATTGGCCAAATGCCCACAGACATAACAGAATTAGTATGCAAAATCGTTCCTGTGAGAGGAAAGGAAGAAACCCACGACATTTTCACGTCTTTGTATACCAGTTTACGCATCTTTGAGTCTTTGCAGTGCTATGCATGGCTCTGGTGTTCTTCAATCAATTTATCTTTCTCTTCTTCTTCTTCTCCTCACAGAAGTGCAGGCATTTCTGACCCTTCAACTCAAAAGGTTTATTGGAATGGACAGAAATCTATTTTGGCACCGGGCCAATGTGGAACAGAGTAAAGGGCAAATCCCTCCCTCCCTTTCCTTTCTTTCAAGTCAGGTAAACAAGCTTTCCATATGCAGACCCAGCCAATGGAGGATAATGCCAGAGATGGGAGAAGGCCAATCAGCTTTCATGCATGTCATTTTAGGGAGCTGCTGCCATTTTACCATATTCGAGTTGTGCAAAGCTATCTGACACACGAAGATAAAGAAGGTTATTTGATTCAGGATATTTTTGTCTTGTCCTTCCTTCAAGGAGCCCAGAATAGCATGCAGGTTTCTCCACCCCTGTTCGATTATGTTCTCACCACAACCCTGCGGGGTAGGTTAGGCCAACTGAGAATAACCTAGCAAGCTTCCCATGGCAAAATGGTGCTTCAAGTCAGGAACCTGAATGGAGAGCAACAAATTAATATATATTTTGCACAAGGATGCACTCAGGATTGAATCTTGGCTGTGGATACAATGGGGATTCTTGATTTGGCATAGTGGTTAAGAGTGGCAGCTTCCAATCTGGCAAGCCGGGTTTGATTCCCCATTCCTCCACATGCAGACAGCCGGGTGACCTTGAGCTAGTCCACTTTTGATAGAGCTGTTCTCACAGAGCTGTCAGAGCTCTCTCAGCTCCACCCACCTCACAGGGTGTCTGTTGTGGGAAGAGGAAGGGAATATAGCAATAATCACTAAAAAAAACCCACAAAAGTTTCCATCAACACAACCAACCCATGGTCATAATTAGAGACCTGAGAGCTCAATAGTATGACTTTCCATAGAATCAGAACCAGAAGAGCTCAGGAAACAGTCTGCTGAAATAATATGGCCTTGCAAGGTTGCAAAACCAGGCTAGAGTTGGGGTTCTTCACCTCTTGACCAGCTATTCCTTACCATAGGTGCAACTACAAAACATGCTAAAAACCCTGTCCCAAAGAAGGCACCTTCACACAAGAGTTTCAGGCAGATCAAGGAAGGCCCTTTACCCTTTCTGCAATCAACCCAACAGCTTTCTGGAGGATTCTGCCTTGTTCTCAAAGGTGGCCAGCTTCCTGCGTAGCATCCGTGCGGAGATGTCTGGAACTAAAGGAAACAGTAGGTCTCCTGCCTCTCAAAAAACCTCTTACTGATGTTTGGGACTTGCAGCAGAATACGTCCTGGACGATTGTGCCTGGATGCTGGATATTTCTAAGTGGAATGAAGGGCAAGTGAGATTTGGTTAACCAAGGCATCCATAGTGGTTCCCAGTGATGTGAAAAACATTTGTTGTGGCACAAGAGATTAAAATGCACTTCAGGAAAAGAAGAAAACAATGTATAAAACATTTCCTCCCCTCCTCAGGGACGAGTTCAGAAGCACATAAACAGGGAGCGCTTGGGAATGATTCAAGTCTATTCTTGACAGCCCACTTAATGTTGCTCAGGAGAAAAGTGTCCCCATTACCTTTGAAGTAGGAGGAGAGGAAAGAAAAAAAATGCATACGCAAGGAGATACGGAACGCACAAGGATGTTTCGTGGCTTGCCCATTGGCACAGATTATTTTGCAACGGGAACTGCTGAATCGAGGGAATGTTGATTTAGAAAAATGGTTATAAAGGTGGCTTATGGGCATATATGCATCTGTATCTATGTGTATGTATGGGAACACCCCAAAACTGTGAACCCCTCCTGGGCTGCTTCTTAGATCAGCTTTGATCCAAAGAGCAGTGTGACGGCGAAGGTCAAAGTTTCAGTTGCAAACTCTGCCTGAAAAGGATTTTCTCGCATTTCTAAATCATAGTAATTACTACTTGGGCTGCATCGACACATTGCTGGAAATGGTGCTGTTGTTGCACTACAGTTATTTCTGTTTGCCTGTCCATACGTATGTCTGCCTGTCTACCTACCTATTACTTTTTTTATAATGCCCTCCTTTGCACCTCAGGGCTGTTATCCACAACCAGATTTCCTTGACAAGGGCAAGTTGATCCAGGAGATGAATGACTGCTATTAAACAACGATGGTGCTATATTCAATCCCATGTAGGCAAATCCTTGAAACCACAGCCAGGACAATCCAGTGCTCTCATTCATTCATTCATTCATTCATTCATTCATTCATTCATTCATTCATTCATTCATTCATTCATTCATTCATTCATTCATTCATTCATTCATTATTTCAACTTATTGCCTGCCACTCTCGTAACTGGCTCGTGGCGAATTACAACAGTCCATTAACAACCCTGTTAAAACACTTCCGGACATCCATCAGTACAGACTCCTAAAAAACAGTCTCCTAAACGAGTGGTCCGCAACCCTTATTAGGCTGCGGACCAGTGAGGGGGAGGGCGATCTGGCTGCTGTGCATACGCAGCAGCCCATGCACAAACACGCATGCACAGCAGGTCCACATGTGTGAGTTTGCACTTTCGCTCATGCATGCATGTGCATGCGCGAACCTGCCACGCATGCACGTTGGAGCTGGCAGCCGCGCTTCCCGCTCCCCCCCCCCCTTCCACAAAAAGAAGCTTCCCGGGTCGCAAGCTTGTGGCCCGGGAAGTTTCTCACTGTGGGGGGGGGGAGGCAGGTTGGGGACCACCGTCCTAAACCAATAAAACCGTGGCGGTCAATAACCCACTAGCCCCTCGAAATCTAATATAGGGGTTGGAGGAGGGAGTGCAGATCACATGGCACGTGCTTACAGTCTTAATGCTGGGGGGCTCATCAGATCTTCCTTGCCACGCCGGCCTCAACCATAGACCTGGTGGAAGAGCTCCATTGGAGCCACAGTACCACAGAATTCCCAAGGCCTTGAAGACCCAGAGGCAGTCTTGAGGCCTACCAGGGGTTTAAAAGGAATTCTGACTCAATCCAGAGCCAAGAGACTGCAAAGCAAAAGGGTTTTTGGCAAGGTAGCACAAGTAAGGCAAGGCAGGGGTTTAGGCTCAGCTTGTTCAAGAGCTAGACAAAGGTTAAAAAAAAATAATATTAGATTTATTAAGGTGCACATAGATAATTAATGTACTAAGCAGTGAAAAATAAGAACATTGTCAAATATCTCTTGCTGACACAATATACTCACAAGGAATGGCAGAGTTCGGAGGCAGAATTTCAAAAGTCCAGGGTCCATCGGCACAGCACGGTCAGACCACAAGCAGGTATAACAAAGGCTCGACAAGTTTGACAAAAGTCTGACTGGTTTGATAAAATTGTGTTACAAATTAAGATTCTTTAGGGCTTTTCCCCACGTGGGGTTCTAGACACATAAACCAATCAAAAGTAGTTACCAGTTTAATAATAAGCCAATGGAATTAGTGATGCCAGGACAGGAGGCACAAGAAGAGCCAATCCTAGGCCAGGAGATGGAATGCTGACTTCATCTAACTCGAAGCCCGAGTTAATTGGGGGACATCTGAAGCTTGTTACCTTAGCAGTGTAAGCGGATAGTGTTAGCCTTCTGGAGGGCACAGGTACAGACCTGATGGGCAGTACGAACTTGTACCAAGAAAGCAAAGATCTTTTGCGGCCTACTAGAAAACTCACAGGCCTAAAGCCTGAACCAAAGTGTTACAGAACAAGAACTGAAACCATTATTTCACTGTAGAGGCTCAGTACATAAGAAAAACTGCTGGGTTAGACCAATGGTTTAGTATTACCAGGATCAGGTAGACATATTTCTGTAAACCTTTGTGTCTGGCTGAGTGCACATCAAAGGAAGAGTATCAGGTGTCTACCCAGTGCTTGTGAATTCTGTCTATCACGATATAGACCCAGGATATTTACTGACACCTCTGTGTAACACAGACTTTAATTTAACCTTCCTTTGCTGTAAAAAGTTTTTCGTTATGAATATTTATGTACGTCTGGATCTGTAATTAACCTCTGAAGAAGATCCATTCTGGATCGAAATGTTTTAGGTCGTTTTGTTATCGAGGCATATTTTGTGTCACTCATGGTATATTTTCTACTTAGATTTTAATGCATTGCTTTTACTTGACCTTTAGCACTGTGGGATAAAAATGTATGTTTCATATATTTTTATGATATTTCTACACTTCTTAACCCCTTTGGTTCCTGGCTTGTTTTACAGGTTGGGTTTGTTTCTTTTCCCTTCCCCTTTTTGTTTACACAGTGGCAAGCCAGTTCCTAGAGAGAGCCAGTTTGGTGTAGAGAGCCAGTTTGGTGTAGTGGTTAGGAGTGCGGACTTCTAATCTGGCATGTCAGGTTCGATTCTGCACTCCCCCACATGCAACCAGCTGGGTGACCTTGGGCTCGCCACGGCACTGATAAAGCTGTTCTGACCGAGCAGGAATATCAGGGCTCTCTCAGCCTCACCCACCCCACAGGGTGTCTGTTGTGGGGAGAGGAATGGGAAGGCGACTGTAAGCCGCTTTGAGCCTCCTTCGGGTAGGGAAAAGCGGCATATAAGAACCAACTCTTCTTCTTCTTCTAGAGAGCCAGCAACAGGGCATAGAGGCCAAAAGACCTTTCTCTGATGTTGGCTCCTGGCTCTGGGATTCAGAGGTTTAGTGCCTCTGAATGTGGAGGCTCCTTTCAGTCACCATGGCTAGTAGCCACGGATAATAAGAGACTCAAGCAACTATACAGTACCGCAATGAGAGAGAAATGAAAGTTCAAGGTAGGTTTTTAATAATCAAATAATTTTTAAACTATTTGTGAGAGGGTTTAAAATGTTTAGTCTTGGCAATTGTGATGCCCTACCTACTCGGCCAGATGGTTGTGCCAAGACAGGGGTGCACACGGCGGAAATCAGAGTTCAGTCCAGGAGGTCGAGAGCCAAGGAGATAATTCACACAGTAAGTGGGGCAGGGAGCAAAGTCAAGCCGAACCGGGGTCAAGAGCCAGAAGAACAGCCAGAGCCAAACTGTAGTCAGAAGCCAGGGATGTGGTCCAAAGCTAAAGCTGGTGTTCTTGAGCTGGGGTCATTGTCAGAAGCCAAAGCCAGGGGTCTGGAGCCAGAAGCATCGTCAAGAGTTGGGCCAAGATCAGGAAACTGGGAGTCACGCAGGCAGAGCTTCACCGTAGCCAACTGGAACAAGAAGTCACCTGGAAAGACAGGCAGGTAAATGCACGTGCTGCACCCATGAAGGACCTCGCCCCAAGGCCCTCCTGAAATACAGCTGAGCCAGGCAGGGCAGCCCTCAGCCAGAGGGCTTGCAGCTGATCCTAATCCTCATCAGAGGAAGGTGGTACAGCTGAACCCATCTACCCTGAACCCATCTACCCTGACAGAGAGCTGACAGGCCTGCCGGTCTTCTGACAGCTGTCAGGTGCCATTAGGGACTTGCTGGGGTCTTATCCTGGGACCAGTGGTGCTGTTTCTCTGCCGAGTCATCAAGGCTGGTGGGCGTCTTGTTCCAGGGCTTGACATACCCCAGAATGGCCGGGTCTCAACCTGGCTGGCATCCAGCTGCTTGTCCTCTGGGGCATCAGGCTGGCCCCGATCCCAAGCATGAGTTGCTCTGGCCAGATTGCCAGGCGGCACCTGGAAAGCGCCGAACCCAGGAAGTGGATCTGGATCAGGAGTGCCCTCTGGAGGCTCACCTGGGGGTGCAGCAGCAGGTGTGGACATGATAACAATACATGGAAGAATACATTATTTTATTTGAATAATAATAAAGCAGCAGGTATGGGCATGGTAGCAATACATGGAGAAATACATTATTATTTTAATCAACCCTAATTTTGCCTTTTTTGCATAGTCTGACTAAGCTCACATAGGACAAAATGAAATTTAAAATACCGAGGACCCAGTGGATGGAATAAACATCCCCTCTGCACATGTACAGCGTCCTCTGAGTATCCAAACATGAAAGATTAACTTCATGCATAAATTAATAGAGCCATTTGACATTTCAAACAATTCCCAGTTGTCTGGGCTTCTCACTCCCCGGGGTGTCTGTAATACAAAAATAAACAAATTATTAACTTGTTAGCTGAATTAATTGGAATGTTACATGTTTGTTTCTTTTTTGGAAGTTCTTTCTAGCTGCTACGAGAATCCCCGTGAATCTGGCTACACTTTGAATGATTCATGAGAAAACTTGTCTGTTTGATGAAGGAAAAATAAATCCTATTTCTATCACTGTCATGTTGGATTTTTGTTGGGGGGGGGTAATAATACAGAGCTGTAAATTATAATAATGCCAAATTGTTATTGATAGGAAAAGCTAGAAGAAAGTTGCATTTAAACCTCAAAGAACTCCTTTCTAACAAATGAGAACTGAGAAGTCTTTTAGATTTTAGAGCCATTAAAATGCAATAAACCGGATTTATGAAAGTGCCCATCACTTACTAATTGGCTAAAATGTCAAAAAGAGTACACTGTTCATAGGCTCTGCATCAGCACTGACTACATGGCCTTTTTTATCCATTCCCTGAAACTTCGGGAAAGGAAACATGACTATCCTCAAAGAACTGAAAGACCCTGTTGACCACATAATTTTCCTTTCTGCTCCACAGTCCTTTCCACATATATCTAGGGATGGATCTGGCCCTTCCTCCATGGTTCTCGTCTCAGCTTGCCTTTTATAGGCCCTCCTGAGGGACAGGCCTCCCTGGGCTCCTCCAATCCCCCGTCTTTGAAAGGAGGGAACGTCCTGATTGACAGCCTTTTGGCCCACTCGGACACTATCTGGGGATTCTTCCTCCTGGGCCCCACCCCTTGAACCTCATTAAAGGGTTGAAGAGTTAGGCCAGCCTAGGCCTAGACAGCATGCAGCTTATCCATTCCCCACAAATCCCTCCTCCCATCCTGCTGTAGTTCCAGGGCTGGCAACCAGCTTGCGCTGACAGAGCTGACCTTGACAGTCCTCTTCTCCATTCCACCATCATGCTCCCCCCTCCTCTGGAATGTCCTCTGACACCAGACATCTCCCCAGCATCTCCATAGGCCTAGTCTGCTTCCCTCCTGGCTTATACACCATGACTCAAAAGCATAAGAAAGAATATCGTGCATGGGGCATCGGAGGAGATGTGTATTTAGCATAGTTAGAATAGGAACTTCATGATGGTTTTCAAATTGTCTGCCAGGTCCTGATTGGCACACTGGAGATTTCCTGCTCCTTCGAGCACACTTCCTCTCTGCTTGCCTCCAGAACAGCAGTTGAACAGACAACATGATTGCAGACAACAGAACAGTTTAGCTAGGTCTTTATTGTTTTTATTTTTATGTTTGGCACTAGGTTTATCAATGAAAACAATTTTAAAGTCTGCATTAGACATACAATTTGAATCATTACCATCATTGATTATTAGGGATGGGAAAAATATGTAGGTAATATTCAGGTTGTTTTGTCATTTGATACCTTTATTCATTTGGGACATCTGGGCAGGAGTTACCCCCCCCCTGGGGTGGTGATAGTGGCTTGTTGGTGGGCATGGATATGTGGGGGGAGGATGTGAATGGGATTTTGCAGCCAGTATTTGTATTGTGTTTCCATTTGTATTTTGTTGAGGTTCTATGATTGAATGTAAAGCACAACAACCTGGCAGGGGCCGGGAGTGGCAGTTAATAAAAGCTAAAATGAATAAACAAATACATAAATACTGTGTAAAAATGGTATTCCAAGACTGTTAAACCCTAAATATTGTACCTAGATTGCTAACAGAATTGTAGTTGTTATTATCTTTTAAGTTGAATTATATGTGTATATATATATATATATATATATATATATATATATATATATATATATATATATATATATATATATATATATATATATATATATATATATATTTTCTCTCATTGTAAAAGCCTATGGCCAATGCAATAAAATCTATCTACCAGTACCATAACATTCACTTGTAAAGTGCATTGTAAGTGAATTGGAAGCGCACTATCCAGGGTGTGCAGAAGTGCCCGTACCTTGGGAGGCAAGTGGCATTTGTGAGTGACTTTCTGTTTTGCCAGCCTAGCACCTCACTGAATGGGTTGATCACCCTGGCATTGAAATGCCAAGAGATAATTTATTCCTTGAGATATGGTCACTGGTGCTAACTAACTGAAGGTCAGGATGTCCTCCTGCAATTATCACTTTGTGCTGTGCTTTTGTTTTATGATAACAGTTCCCCGACTCAGCCTCAAGATTGAATCCTGTGGCTTAATAGGAAACTGACAACCAAAATGTGAGCAGCAGGTTCTGATTCCGAGAACCGGCCATCCATAAAGCGATAAGTGAAATCTACAACCTCCCTACAACTAATGCAAGTGAGTTCTGCTACGGTTCACTAGCCTTTTGGTCCGGTGTGCGATTATTTTTTCAAATGTATACTGATGGGGAAACACACAGGCCAAGGAAGGGTTCAGTGATCTGTTTACGGCATACAGGACACATCACTTGGCTCTTATTTCAAATACAGATTCGGTTCAGAGATTTGGTACCTACTCTTATCTGTAGCACTCTATGACGAGGAACGGTACCTTCAGCCCCGTTTTTTTTGCCTTGTGGTGTGCTGTAATTCAGTGGTCCCCAACCTTTCTGAGGTTGGGGACCGGCAGGGCATCGGGGCGCGGCCCGCGCGGGCCACACCCACGCATCAGGCTGCACCCACGCATCGGGCCGCACCCACAGGCCGCGCCCGGCCCTGATTCCCTCTCCCCGCCCTCCCGCAGTAAGAAGCTTCCCGGGCCACAAGCTTGCGGCCTGGGAAGTTTTTTACTGCGGGGGGGTGGGGCGGGGAGAGGGAGCCGCGGCCCGGCGCCATGGCCTTCACGGCCCGGCACCGGGCCACGGCCCACAGGTTGGGGACCACTGCTGTAATTAACTCTACAAATCATAAATATTAGCCATGGACAAAATAGCTGCTAGAACAAAATTAATAGAATTCTTGGGGATGCCATTGAGGGAGGAGACAGGCAACCATATCCCTCTTCTGATGTTTTAGATCAATGCCCACGTTGGAGAATGCACTTTCAACGTGCTTTCACAGCTTCTACAGTGCATTGATAATCTACTCTTAAAGTGCATTATCCAACGTGTGCAGAATGGGCCTTGTGGTGGTAAATCCCAGCAAGGATCATGAAGGATGACCCTCAGCAGACATTCTTATCCATACTTGGGCTTCATTGTGCATGAGAAGGAGCACTTAAGGGCTAGACTACATCTACATCAAAATAAGAAAGCAATGAAGTGGCAGAATGCTAACATTTTTGAAGGGATTGTGCCAGTTCTGACTGCAAGGGTGGGATAACGTTTGTTCAGCATCCCACTTCATGAATATCTCCCTGCAAATAGAAAGGTAGCATATATGTGAAGGGCTAGCCTATAACATTCCACGCTGACAGTGTGTTTGCACAAATTTTTTACATGGAAGAACATTTAAAATGTGGCTCTCTTCACCTGCCAGGCTGCCATCTGACACAGTACATACATATTTTGCCACCGGAGAAATCTAGTATAATGATTTTTCTTCTGTTGCCACAGGGTGACTATATATTTCCCAAAGAAAAGTCTGAAATAGAACCATCGATTCCTCGAGAATGAAGCCAGAGAGAGAGAGAGAGAGAAGAATCCCCCCCAAAAGCTGAAATTCTTTATTTATTTCATGTGTAGGATTAACCATTATTTCATGTTTATAGAGATAAATACATTTATTTGTATATAGCCAAAGGCCTTTACAAAGTATAAAATACAAATTTACAAACAGTAAAACAGAATAAAAGGAACTGTATAAAAATATAAAATTTAACAACAAAAAAACGAAACAACATACATGACTACAAAGTGCAAGCGTGTGAAGAGGCTGCCTTAGCGGATATATCATTGGCCCTTATTTTCCTTGCAGCCAAGGCAAATAGAGCGGTTTTATATGTTATATTATCAACCTGGTCAGATAAAAGATAGATTGTCTTTTCAGCAATAGAGGCAAAGTTAGAACTCTGTAAGGCAGAGGTAGTCAAACTGCGGCCCTCAGGATGTCCATGGACTACAATTTCCAGGAGCCCCCTGCCAGCATTCGCTGGCAGGGGGCTCCTGGGAATTGTAGTCCATGGACATCTGGAGGGCCGCAGTTTGACTACCCCTGCTGTAAGGTCTCATTGAGGAATTTGGCCCTGGGTTGAGCATAAAGTAAGCAGTCAAAGATTTAGTGGGGTAAATCCTCCAGAGCTTGTGTACCACAAATACAAAAATGCTGGGTTTTTTTGGTGTATAGCTAAAACGGCCCGCCAATATTTCATGTGTAGGAGAAAGTAAAATGAGTTCCTAGGTACAATACTCATTTTCAAATTGGAACGCTTCCGCAGTGGTTATTTCTTTTGTAATGGTGGGTAGTTACATTATTTATGTGTATTTTTCCAACATCAGTCTTCAAATATCACTTGGCAAAACAGCTTACAAAGTAACAGGGTGAATCCACATGAGGGATGTTGAAACTCTTAGTTTTGCATGACAACGCTCAACTGCATGTGCCTTGAACGTGTGTCGAAATACCTGACTGGTAGATGGTGTTCTGCAATTCAAGGGCTAGCCAAGTTCTTGGGAATTGCAGGTTTATCACCACAGGATTCCTGTGAAGCAACAACACTCTCTTCTGAAGCTGAGCTGGTATTATTTGGTCAATGCCAAGAGTGTCCATGTGTTTCTTGTGATTTCTGGACACTGTGCCAAAGGCACTGCAATAACCGTTGGCACGATAGTCACTTTCTTCTCCCAGAGGCAGGTCTTGGTATTGTGATCTTCTCCTGCTCTTTCTTTTCTATTCTGTCTTCTGGGATTGCAGTGTCAAGGATCCAAACCCTAGTTCTCATTTGATTTCTACAACTGTGATAGCAGGAATGTTATGGTCCACATATTTATCTGTTTGCAGACAGGAGTCCCAAAGAATCTTTGTTTCATCCTTCTCCATGATCTGGTCTGGTTTGTGCTCCTATGAATTTCTGGCTGATGGTAAACCATACTTCTTTCAAAGACTCATAACTGCAACTCTCTTGGGATGTTCTTTATAGACAGCTTGAGAAATTTTATTGTGGACATTGGTTGACTATTATATCCTTATTGTTATTATTATTATTATTATTATTATTATTATTAGTAGTAGTAGTAGTAGTAGTAGTAGTAGTAGTTGAATAGCCTAATCTGTTCCACTATATATTTTTGGTAAGGCCTTGGAGGAGGATCGTGTCTCATGGCTTAAGTGCCACTCAGTACTTAACACCCAAGAACAGCTGTCCCGCCTGAGTGCCTCCTCCTCAAACCGACTTGCTTGTCTGTCCAGCGACCAGCCAATCACCTTCCATCCCCCACCCCTGACCACCTCCTCCTCCTCCCACTTCCCTCTGAGGCTCGGAGGCTGCAGATCCTTGCTGCGTCAGAGCTGCCCCTGCTGGTGAGTTCCCTAACAGCTGCTTGCAGCCTTTCCAGGTCCTGGGGGGGAGTGGGAAGCCATCCACAGAGTTCTTCCACTCCAGCCCCCTAATCTAGTACCCATTGTATTCCTGAATGCAACAGGCTTGGCCCCTAGTATGTATATAATGGCATAGTAATATGTATACCAGGTTCTTTGAATTCCCTACTTTTATTTTAAAAATAAATGGTTCCTTTTCCATTATATCTCTGCAATGGACGTCACTGGACTGTTACTTTTAAAAAAAATGAAAGCTGGGAATTCAGAGAACTGTACATGTATTGATGACTGTTCTATATATAAAATGTTATTTAAAAATACAAAACCTCTTATGGCAGGGGAGGAAATGGGCACTGTAGCACTATTTTATGGCTGTGGGATGGACTCCACTTTCTCCAGTGTTGGCAGCAAGAAGCTTCCAGCGAAGATAATGATAGTCTAGTAAGATAATGGCTTCCTTCCTTTGGCTTCCTCCCTCCCTTCCTGCTGCTGCTGCCCTGAGTTGCACATGTGCGGGTGACAAAAACATTGGTCCTAAATATCTAGAATCATAGAATCATAGAGTTGGAAGGGAAGTGAGTGGAAAAATCCTGAATTGCTGACAACAATTCTGAAACGAAAGTACAGTGAAAACTTTGCCACACCCAAAATTTGGATCCATACTTTTTTACAAAGTTAGCTTATTACCTACAATTAGGGCATTTCCTGAATGTGTATTAAAATATATGTGGCATGTATGTACATTGTTGTAAAGACCAACATCATATTTACCGAGCTGGGCTGAAGCATTGGCGGGAATACAAAAGAAGAAAAAGACTATTTCCTCAGTAACATTGAACTCTCTTGCTTAAAACCGCTATTGGTTGATGGTAGCCTCACAGTATTCTGCTGAGGTAGATGTTTCCTCCTTCGAAGAAATACTGTTACAGAAGGGCTTATTTACAGTTTAACTAAATACAGTTTACAGCTCCCTCTCTCTCTGTTGACAGGTGTTTGACAACTGTTTCCGTTAAACCCCATATATGGCAGAACCAACTTTAAGAGCTGATTAAATCACCCAGACATCATCATCATCATCATCATCATCATCATCATCATCATCATCATCATCATCATCATCATCATCATTATTATTATTATTATTATTATTATTATTTCGATTTATTTCCCACCACTCCCAAATGGCTCGTGGCGGGTTACAGTGTCTTAAAAACCCCATTAAAACTCCCATTAAAAGACTTTAAAATGTCACAACATGGCGGCACAATAATAAGATCCCCTTCCTACCCCCATTCCTAAAAAAGGGGTGGTGGAGGAGAAGGAGGTCAACAATGTTCAAAAAGAAGCCCGGGGGAGAGCAGTCGTACCCCAGCAGCCCCAGCCTCAACCATAGACCTGGTTAGACATCCCAGTCAACCATAGACATCCCAGTCTTAACAAAACTGAGGTAAATAGCTTACTTCTGGATGAGGGATCCTATCACAGGTTCATAGCCCTTCCTTTGCCACAACATTCCCTGGGTGACTTTGGGCCCGTCACTTCTCAGCAAAACCTGTCTCATAGGATTGTTGCGAGGATAAAAAGGAGCAAAGGAGAATAGTGTGAGCTACCTTGAGCTCCTTGGAGGAAGGCCTGGATAATCCTGTGATGGTGGAACTAAACCCATATTTATGTTTGCCGTAGCTGATAGCAGCATGGGGGATAAAATTTGTACTGTACGGCCAGAAGTGTTTTACACCGATAAACTTCCTTAGACTGAAAAAAGGGAGGAGGAGGAGAAAAAGTGAATCATACTTCCGAGAAATAGATTGCCAATTGTACAAGCAGGACAGGGTGAAGAATTAATTACCACATCCAAAAGGGCACAAGACAAGCTGCAATTAAAAAGGGCGGGGGAGCAGGGCAGCTGCCATGTCAACCGGGGCAAAAGGCGGAAGAACCTTTGTGTCAAAATGAGAATTGGTTTGCGCACACACACACGCATCTCTACCTAAGAAAGGATGGGGAGAACGCTGGTTTACACTAATAAGAGCCAGCGTGGAGCCGTGGTTAAGAGCGGCAGCTTCTAATCTGACAAGATGGGATTGATTCCCCCCTCCTCCACATGCAGCCAGCAGGGTGACCTTGGGCTTGTCACAGCCCTGATAGTGCTGTTCTGACTGAGCAGTCTTGTCAGGGCTCTCTCAGCTTCACCTCCCTCACAGGGTATCTGTGGTGGGGAGAGGAAGGGAAGGTGATTGTAAGCCACTTTGGAACTCCCTCTGGCAGTGGAAAGCGGGGTATAAAATCCGACACTTCTACTTCATTTCTAACTAACATTTCTGACTAGCATCATTTCTCTGATCTCAAAGGCACACATTAAAACTATATCTAGTAAAATAAAAATAATGGGTTTAAACACACAGGGGAGAAACCATAATGTTTCCTTATATATTAAAATTCGGTGTTTCTTCCCTCAGTCTTCAACCACAAGACTTCCTCCCATAAAAATATGTTTAGAAAATAAAACAAAACCCACCAAAATTCACAAACATTGGGTGGAGAGCTATGCCCCAATTTATTCATGGCTCTTTTGAGACATAGAGGCTCTTGTGCTCACCCCTCTTTTCCAATGTAGTTTAAAGCACCATTGACAGTGCTTGGCTGAAGCTGAGCCAACAGGGAGATAAAGTGGCTAGCCGACAAAGGGATAAAGCGTTATCAGCTGGCACCACATCCTCTACACTGGCATTTGCCAAGTGCTTCTGGCACACCTGCCCATCCTTTTGTGGATGTAGAAAGAAATCTACCTCATAATCACCTGGGTCATAATGCCATTCTGCAGCAAACTTCTTCCAAACTTCTTTGGAACAGCACACCAGGGAGTTCTGTATAAGTCTATTCCAGCTTCTCCATTGAGTCATATTGCGGGGGTGGGCGGGAGGGGAATCAACATAGTGGAAGACGGATTCAGTTCCATCCCTGGTGGTGACACAGTGATGACATTGGCAATTGTGACAGGAACAGTTTAGTGCCTTGGCTGTCTTGCGTCAAAGCACATAGGATGAAATTGGTGTGAATTGGGGGGGGGGGGGAGAAACACAACAGAAAAACACCTGCAGCAACAATTCAAGGGAGTTGTAGACAATGAAAGGAACTCTGTCCACTAAAGGAGAAGAAGAAATTCTACTGTATTTGCAATCCTCCCAAGGTTTTTTTTTTGGGAGGAGGCAATAAAACCAATTCAGGATGCACACAAGAACTTGAATAACATTGTAGTAGCAGTTTAACCTTTCAAGGGCAGTTTACATTTCTACTTGGCTCTCTGAGTATCCAGATGCCTGCCTTCTTCCTAACGTAGAGACCCATCTAGCTGGCGTTTGAGCTGGCGAGTCATCGTTACCACGCTCCCCCGAGTGGAAAAAAATCCCCCCCCCCACATGGGCACAATTTTTGGCCGAAATTAAAGGGAACTGGCGAACAGGGGGCTGTGTTGTGCTTGGGGACTCAGGGGAGCTTTAAAGCACTTCTGTGGAGGGACTGTAACTGGAGAAGCCTCGCTGGGTGAATGAACCCTCGCTGGTTTGTTGCTTTCCCCACTCGCTCCGAGGAAAAAAAATGGCGATCGCTTCGTCGGAAGTTCAGAGGAGAGAGCCAGGGGGAGGGACTTTGTTGCAGCCGCTACATTGAGAATGCACAGGTCTTTTTTGCTAGTGTTGCAGGTTGTTGGCAGGAGTGTAGCGATTTTCTGAGGGTGAATCCACTTTTCTGGATTCCCTGGAAATCGCTACAACGAAGCGATTTTTGCGCTAGTGTTGCAGGAGTGTTGCAGATTGCTCACGACGTCATGCGGAACGTAGTTTTAGTGGTGAAAACAAAATGCAAGACTAGTGCTATATTAAAGTAGTGCGGAATGGTCCTTGGTTTTTATACCTTGCTTTTCATTGCCTGAAGGGGCATACAATCACCTTCCCTTCCTCTCCCCATAATTGCATTCCCTTCCTCTCCCCACAACAGACACCCTGTGAGGTAGGTGGGAGAGCTCTGACAGGACTGCTCTGTGAAAACAGCACTGTCAGGGCTGTGATGAGCCCAAGGTCACCCAAGGTCACCCAGCTGGCTGCATGTGAAGGGGGGGGTGTGCCAGATTAAAAGCTGCTACTCTTAACCACTACGCCACGCTGGTGATATCATGTTCATTGGTGGTTTTCCCACAAGAACTAAATCCATGGGAATAATGGATAAAGCTACTAGAAATGTACTTTAAATACTCCAGTTCATTTCGCATTGAAACTCTGATCCTTCCTCGCGGATAACAAAGCATAATCCAATCTCTTTTACTCTCCAGGAGGACAACGGGGGAAACAGGATATTGGACTAGATGGGCCCCTGTTTTTTCATCTGCACGACAGCAACACATACATTCAGCATTGTTTTTATGCAGGACGGTATGTTTTTATTCATGGTATGTGTAAACCAACGTAGCTGTGTTTCTCTTGGCAGTTTTAAGCATGGAGCACCCTGGGTAGGCTTTGAACCGCAGGTCAACTGAGAAGAAAGGTGTAATCTTCTTACTGTGACTGTTCTTCAGGCTGAGATTTCTACCTCCCAGGTAAAAAATAGTCACCTTGCAACAAGTCACATGGAAAGGCAGGAAGGTTGCCCCAAAACTGCCAAAAGCAACCCAGGCTGCATTTGAACCTTATAATCTGACTTTGTAACTGTACTTTGTTTTCCCCCTCAGATCTCTATTGATAAAACTCCATCCTTTCAATGCGAAAAGCTGCCAAGAGAAACAGGGTTATGTTGGGTCAGGCGGAGCATGAGGCAATTAAAGAGAAGCATGGAAAGTACAAATGAATGGGTGATGATAGTTTCAGCCCAATTTCCCCTCACCCTTGCCTGCTTTGTTAGTTAGAGGCACACTCAAGAGTCGTAAAACCAATGAACTGTCCACTTGTGGACATTAAAGCATCCCGCAAACAACCCCACTGTCCAGCTAATGGTCAAATGTATTTAATAACCCCCTTTGATTTTAAATTAGCTTTCTCTTTTCCCAGCTCTTTTATTACAGGGCTGCCCTGATGCTGCCGGAGAAAGAGCGGCCATTTCTCCGCACTTAAAAGGCTGTGCTTAATTAATTAAGAAAATTGTTTATACCGAGATGATGTGTAATGGAAGAGCCATCCTTTGTAGGTATTGATACTCTTAGATTCCGTACGGCTTAGATTCCCTACGGCTTTCAGTTACGATATCACAAGGGTGCTCTTTTTCCTCACTTCTCCGTCAATTTGACAGAAGTGCATTAGGAAATGGAGAATTTTTTCATGTGTAGCCCAGCCGAGCTCGCTTTTGCATTCAATATCAGGGAAATAATTAAGTGCTAAAAGTGAAAGGCTGAGGGCAAGCCGGCCACGAAACCATACCCTCCAATCGTGAAGCTCTATCACTCAAATTCAGATGGGCTGCTTTTACTCAGTAGTCGGGATGGCTCTGAGCAGCGTTCCGTCACACTGATCCCTCTTCATTAGAGCTTCAGGGTTTAAAAACGGGGTTGGGGAGTTCGGCTTTACCTTACGGGACCCCGTCAAGGAAATTGCCTTCCATCCGGTTTGTTACACTTTACCACTCAAAGACCTTAAGCCTCTTATGAGAAGCGAAGGAGGAAGTATCAATATTTTAATTCGTTTAATATAATAAAGGCCTGTCATTTCTAGAGGCCAAGCCAGATGAGATATTGGGCATTCATCTTACAGAGCTCCCAGCGTTTCCCCCCTCCCCTCCATTGAAATACCAGAAATCTGGTTTGGAGTGGGTCCGTGGTTCAGATAAATTTTTTTTTAAGTTTTCCTCCCCATGTATTTTCATGCTTGAAATGATCCCGCAGGATGGTAATTTGCCCCATTAGACAGCTTCCAATTCCCAGAGTTAACTCAGTGGTTTCCTAGAGCTTCAGCTCATGCAAAACACAGCCTTTGGCTGGACTGAGGTGAGGACTGACAGCTGTACTGGCTGACTAGATCAGGGGTAGTCAAACTGCGGCCCTCCAGATGTCCATGGACTACAATTCCCAGAAGCCCCTGCCAGCATTCACTGTCAGGGGCTTCTGGGAATTGTAGTCCATGGACATCTGGAGGGCCGCAGTTTGACTACCCCTGGACTAGATGATGCTTCCAAGTACAATTCAAGACCCTTCACAATCTGAAACCCACCTGTTTGAAGGACCACCTTCCTGTATGTCAACCTAGCTTGGTGTAGTAGTTAGCAGTGTGGACTTCTAATCTGGTGAGCTGGGTTTGATTCTCTGCTCCCCCACGTGCAGCCAACTTGGTGACCCTGGGCTCGCCACAGCACTGATAAAGCTGTTCTGACCGAGCGGTAATATCAGGGCTCTCTCAGCCTCACCTCCCTCACAGGGTGTCTGTTGTGGGGAGAGGAAAGGGAAGGCGACTGTAAGCCACTTTGAGACGCCTTCAAGTAGAGAAAATCGGCGTATAAGAACCAACTCTTCTTCTTCTTCATATACCCTTTAATTTAGATGAGCCCCACCCCTTCATTTGAAGTTCCATTCATTTGAGTAAGTACATTTAGGGTTGCCAACTGGCCAGTTTTCCACTAGCATAAACAGTATTCCCAATTCATATAGTCAGGGAGGCCACCTAGCCCAACCCCCTGCTTAATGTAGGATCCGCCTAAAGTATCCATGATAGGAATCTGCCCACCCTCTGTTTGAAGACTGGCAGGGAGGGGGAGCTCACCGCCTCCTTTGGCTGCCGATTCTATTGCTGAAATACTCTGTGAATAATTTTTGTCCTGATTTCTTGTTGGTGCTGCTCTACATGTAGTTTAAACCCATTACTATGGGTCTTATCCTCTCCTGTCAACATGATGCACGGTGGTAAAGAAAATGATTGCAACCTTCTGACTGATCATAAAGTTATTAGAAATTGACTATAATTCTGCATATTGGTTTGACTGTTTTTGACCCTTGGTTCTTATCACGAGAGCAGTATGTCTCTCTCCAGAATGTAGCTTCCCATGAGTTGGAGGAGGGACTGTTTTCAGAAGGGTCAAGCCGGTCTTATCTTGTGCTCCAAGGTCAAATGTATCCAAGGCCAGAAGGCATGAGTAAGCCATTACAATATGTAAACCTCAGGGGCTGGGATTGATGCTAGGCAAAGACCTGGATCCCTGTCAGCAGGTCCTGGAAGGCTGGCATAAGGGCTGTAGGGTGTTCCCAGGAGGTGGAGAGGGGAGGTAGAGACCCCAGGCTATTGGCTCATCCTGCAAGGCATCATCTTTCCCAGCCTCTAAGAACAGGGTATTTAACGCTATATAATCCAATTGTTATTTGTGCAGATTTGGGAACTCCCCTGTGTCTGTATTTCTTCTGCAGTAAAAATATAAAAAAGGTTTTTCTCTCAGTGTGATTAATTGGGGCTGGGCAAATGA
The DNA here is from genome assembly GCF_049243985.1 of Paroedura picta. Classification (NCBI taxonomy): domain Eukaryota; kingdom Metazoa; phylum Chordata; class Lepidosauria; order Squamata; family Gekkonidae; genus Paroedura; species Paroedura picta. The sequence goes on along the minus strand of NC_135369.1, from coordinate 165,212,409 downwards.
ACCCTAACTAGGCTGTTTGGCTATCAAACAGGAACTGCTCCCTGCTCTCCTCCAAGTGACAACCTTTCAAATATTTAAAGAGAGCAATCATGTCCGCTCTCAACTTCCTCTTCTTTTGGCTGAACATCCCCAAGTCCCTCAGCCTTTCCTCATAGGGCTTGGTTCCCAGGCCCCAGATCATCCTCGTCACTCTCCTCTTCATCCTCTCAATTTTATCCATGTCCTTTTTGAAGTAAGGCCTCTAGAACTGCACACAGTATTCCAGGTGCAGTCTCACCAATGTGGTACACAGTGGGGCTGTGACATCTTGTGATTTTGATGTGGTGCTTCTGTTGATACAACTCAAGCCTGCATTCACCTTTTTCACCACCTCTTCACACTGTCTGCTCATATTTAGCTTACAGTCCACATGTACCCCAAGATCTTGGTTGCATACATTGCTACCAAGGCAATGAAGGGTTTTTCTCCCCCTTCCACATAATGGGTGGAACAAGAAATAGGCCAGTTTTTAACTATTTAATATAAGAACCAACTCTTCTTCTTCCCCATCAACCACCTGAACATGCACTTGCCAAAATGACCACCTGTCATTTTGACGGGTGCAGGTTCAGGAGTGTATAGAATAGATCTTGCATAAGCTATAGATACCAAACTTGCAGGGGATCTACAGAAGATTCTCCTCTACATGCCCTTCAGGTTTAGTGATGATTGGATTTACAAGGTTCAAGTTATTATCCCCAAAAGAAGCCCTTTTTGGGGGGGGGAGTCATAACTCAGACCCTGTAAATCAGTGGTTCTCAACCTGGAGGTCGGGACCCCTTTGGGGGCCAAATGACCCTTTCACAGGGATCGCAGCAGGGCAAGATGCTTGGCCGGGGGGGGGGGGTGCCATCCACACTACAGCCTTGTGGGGTAGATCGAGATAGAGTGTTCGTCTGTCTGGAGCAGCGGAAAAGAGCATGGTGGGACAAGAGGCAGAACTGAACATAGTAACCCTGAGGGGAAAAAAAATTATATACAGTCATGAACAATAGATCTTCACGCCATGGGTTAGCTTCGATTTAATTTCTGTGAAAGAACACCTGCATAATTTTATGGTTGGGGGTCACCACAACATGAGGAGTTGTATTCAAGGGTCACGGCATTGGGAAGGTTGAGAACCACTGCTGTAACTCCATCCTTCACCAAACTTTGAGAGTAGGTATACGAGAGACAACTGGAAATCCCCTGGGAGTTTGGTGTCTCTATCTGGGATAGGATTTGTTATACCATCTCAGTACATTTGGCTGCTAAAAAGTTCATGATGGCTGCTAAAAGTTCACAAACTATGAACTGGATGCCGTTTTCCCAGTTCATGCCCATCTCTATGAAAATACAGATTGTAGCATTTGCTGTTTGGTTAGCATTTTTATTATTGCATTATTTTATTTCTAAGGTTTAATCACTTCAAGCCAAATGAAAAGTGGCATGATTTTAATAAATAAATATGTATGGAGAGACCCCCCCCCCCCAATATTCTACAACAGAATGTGCAATATCACCTGTGACTCCTCAGTAAATATGTCCGTTAGACAGCGTGGCTGAAGTTTGTATGTAGTTTGGTAACATGTACATGAAGGCAGAAAATCAACAGATCAAATTTTCCCGCTCATATTATTTCAGTGCAGCAAAAAGACTTCACTTATTACAAGTACTACAATTAAAGCCCATTTATAAAAATGGGCAGAGCGCAGTGTGTAGTGTGCGGGGGAGGGCGCGGCAGAAGGCCTGCAGGTGGCCCTCGGCTGGTCTGCTGTGCAGGTGGATGGGTCACCTTTGCCGGGCGAAGGCTTCCCGGGGCATTGTGGTCCATTGGCCGCCTGCCCATTGGCCACAGCCCGCCTCCCCACAGAAGCCGGCCGCGTGTCTGGCGGGAAAAGATCAAGGCCGCCACGTCGTCCCTGCTCCTTTCTGGAGGGTGAAGGGACCCCAGGCAGGAAAGGAACAGGGAGGCCGCGTCTTCGATGCAGCCTCCCTGCTCCTTTCCCGAGGGTGAGGGTAAGCCGGCCGGAGGACTTACCCGCGGGGAAGGCAGCTTCCTCGGCGCGGCGACTCCCTGAGCGGCCCAGCCGAGGATGGGCCAACCAGCCGATGGGGAGTAAAAGCCGTTCTAATTTTAAAACATCACTTGTTTTTCTGCCACAATTTGTCCAGTTAAAGGTGGCAGTTCTTTTCATTGTGGCATTATGGGAAGAATACCATGTGACCTCTGAATTCTGCATTAACGGAATTCTTGCGAACGTGGGTGAAAATAATGAGAATCTGACTTCGGTACAACTATGCTTTTATCACAAACCTTCCTTTATTAATTTCTCCAATGCTAATTGTAAAGTGGAATGGAACAACATTATAAAAGCTTGAAAAAAAGGTCACTTGGCTTTCTTAATGGTGTAGAAAATATCCACTTTCCCTGGGAGGAAAAAAAGGCCCTGTTTTTACTATCGCTACACTTTGTTCATTTAGCTAACTGCTGTAGGTGCTAATTCAAGTGTGGCAACTCTTTATATGGTCACCTGATATTACAATGAAGCAGCCAGAAGGAAACAGAGGACTAAATCCTTTGGTATATTTAACAAGGAAGCATCTATTTGAATTTTTGGACATATTTCTACCCAAGGAAGGGGGGAATACTGTTTTATCCATATTATTTTTATTGTATTTTGTCCCAAGCTCATTTTCAGAGGGGAACAGTATACAAATTGAATAAATAAATTAAATATGCCCGAATTAACACCTTGGGACTCTTTTCTGAATAAATATACTTTGGTTCAGACTGCAAATATTTCAATACATCCTAAGGAGAGTTATACCCTTCTAAGGCATTGACTTCTGTGGTATATTTTTTGGTAGTTGTCAAGGGGTTATCATTAAGTAGGGTTCTGAGGTCAAAATTTGGAAAAGCTGCAGTTTCTGACATGACTCAAATTTTCTCCCACAACTCTTAAAGTTGTAATAACAACTTCAAATTTGGAGAGTGGGCTATGGTGTCCCCTAGAAAATGCTCCTTGTTTTCCTGATTTTGAGATTCTTTGTTTATTTGAAATAAAGCAAACCTTTTTGACGAAAAGTTTCATTTATTAGTGTAAAGCAAGCAACTACACAGAAGGCATAGTTAGAACTAACCTAAAGATTACATATAGGGCTGAATATAGGTGCCCCCCTTCCTGGGAACGTAGACCAAATGCCACGCATTTGAAGTCACAACATCGTGATAACAGCCCCCGAGTGTGAACAGGAGAGCAATGGGGTAGGAAAGGGAGGAAGACGTAAGGACTGTTGTGGGTAGAAGAATTCAAAGAGAGGAGAGGCAGGAAGGGAAAATCTATAATATTTCAGATCAGCCCCCAGTTATTATTATTATTATCATCATCATCATCATCATCATTATCATTATCATTATTTAGATTTATAGCCCACTGCTCCCTTAAGGCTCGTGGCGAGTAACAGCATATAACCCCCCCCCCCAATAAAAACCCCTAATACATAAAAACCATCCTAATACATAACACATCAACCAACCCAACATGGCGACATTATTCAAGGAGGAGACCAGGGATAGCCTGAAGGACTGCAGAAGAGGGGGACCTGATCACACCAAGTGGCACTGGCCTCAACCATAAGCCTGGTGGAAGATGTCCGGTTTGCAGGCCCTGCGGAAAATCCCACAGAGCCTGCAGCTCTTCCGGGAGCTCATTCCACCATGTAGGGGCCATGGCCGAAAATGCGCTGGCCCTGGTCGAGGCCAGATGTGCCTCCCGGGTGCCGGGAACCACCAACAAGTTAGTCCCGGGAACCACCAACAAGTTAGTGGAGCGTAAGGATTTCCAGGGCCCGTAGAACCAGAATCAGTTTATTTATTTTATTTTATTTTATATTTATATACCACCCTCCTCTGAGGATCTGCGAAATCTTAGTAGAGCACAACTGGTACTGGTACTTGTGCTGTGACAGCGGAGCTCCCTTACCAGGGATAGTGGTAACTTTGGAAGGAACTGACGGCTTTTTCTTTTCATTCCTGCGGTCTGCAAGCCACGTAAACATCAAGATCCCTTAACAAGCACAGTGTGAAAGCCTCCTAACTGTACAGCACCATGGGACCCTTGGAACTACAGGGCCCTTAGCATGTGTTACATGTGCTACTAGGATAAACTATCTCTAACTCAGAGGTGGGCAATGTTTTCCCAAACCTTCCTGTGCTCTTGCTAGAGTACTCTATGGTGAATAGCATTAAAAAAAAAACCCCACAAGGGTTGAAGCTACATAAGAGTGAATGGAGGCCTAACAGAAAACTGCAAAGAGAAGTTCTTATTTTGAAAGGGAAAATGAGGAATCCGCGGCAAAGTCATTATTTAAAAGAATTTTCAACAAGCAAATTCCATTCCCATAACTCGACCTTGACAATACCAGCCTGACATACTGATCTTTCTGGCATTCCTGTCGGTAGTATTTGCCACTGCAAACCCTATAAAATGTCACAGGCGAGCAAAGTGCAGAATTAAGCAAAACATTTTTCTTGATTTTGAGCAACAGCTTAACAATTAACTTTTACATTCCCTTGTCTGGATATATTTTTAGGATTTTCAGAAAGTCGGGAGCTGCTGGTGTTCGACGCCGTGCTGTCAAAATGAAAAGAACAGACAGGGAACCCAGGTTTTTTCTTCTTCTTCCCCTTTTTGCTTGCAGCCTCACTGCTTAGAAATTACAGGGGCCACAAATAGCCCTATCAATCAGTCCAATCCTTGTGAAAAATTTAACAGCATCAAGCTTTTTAGGCACTGCTTTATGGTCACAGCCTCACAGCAGTGTTGCAAAGGGGTAATTTGTCTTGGCTAAAAACCGAAACTCTTCGGAGATGCAAGGCTGAGAAAGGAAGAGGAAATCAGGCGGGGAAAACAAAGTATGTGCTATAAAAGGAAGGGCAAGGCCCCTTTTTTGGTTTAGGAGATGAATTGCCACTCAACGTCTGGTCAGGACGAAACACCCCAAACAGGTAGGCACAAAATTAAGACTTACAAAATTCTTTTCACTCAATGGTGTTTGGAAAAACCTATTTTAAAAATTCATAACACTTTTTTTATGCAGCATTCGTGATTATGGATATTGGATGGTACTCATGTGCTAATTTTATGACAGTAATTTTATTCTTCAAAATTAACTTCTATGACTCGTCGCATTTGAGTTTTGAAATATTGTTGAATAGGGAACTTCAATTCAGTTTCAGCCATGCAATCAAGCTCACGTTTGTACTCTGGTTTGGAAAGTCGTCTCTTTAAAATTTCGTTCATTTGCCCTTCAGGACTTGATTTCCTAAGGTTGAAGGTGGGGGGAAGAATGGAAAAAGGGATGGAGAGAAGAGAAGAAATAGGACGGTCGATAAATAAGAAATTTTAGGCATTCCAAGTAAGCAATACTTTACTAGTACAAGTTACAAAGAGAGCTTAAGGCTCATATGAAGGGCTAAACGAAGTCTGCTAAATAACCCCAATCTTCTTAGTTTAGCACTCCATATGGCAGTAAAATAGTTGTTTGGGATTGTGCACTACGTTTTTCTAAGACTGGTTTATTGGAGAGGGGTCGAAGCTCAGTAGAGATACATCTAAAAATTAAACAAGTAAATAAATATGATAAAGTTGGTATTCCAGGTTAAAAAGGAAAACAAAACCATATGGTAGATGACACGAAAGATGTTTGCTTGAGATTGGAGAGCCCCTGCCTATCAGAGCAGACTGCACTGACCTTGGGTGACCAATGGTTGGACTCATTCTAAGACAATTTCCACGCTAGCGATTTTATTCTTATTTGCCTTTTTAGTGCCCCACCTTTTTTTTTTGGTCAGTTTTTGTACAAAAATCCGCCTTTTCAGGTGCCCTTTCATTTACCCCACAGCAAGGAAATTCCTGGTTCATCTTTCAAGGCAGAATATAATTTGCACCTGCCAAATGGGAAAATGTTTACATTCAGGATTTTTTCTTATAGCTGTCATTTTGAGTCATTGGTGCACATCTCCTTCCTTGTTGCCATCCTCCCTCCTCCCAGAAATTCTACTTTTAAAAAGGTGTAATCACATTACAATGATGTTTCCAGTGGTAAAAAAAATTGCAGTTATATAGCAGCTGTGTTGTAACGTGATAACGATTTTTTTTTTAAAAAATCACATACTTGAGGGGAAGGGAGGAGGTGATTGCAGGCACAGGATGGAATTAGGTGCAAGCAGGGACCATTTTGCGAAACAAAAAAAATTGGAAAAGGAGAAGGGAGCAAAGCTCAGATCCAACTCAGATGAAAACAGCATATATGGACCTTTTCCACACCAGGAATTTGGCCTGATTCACCACTCATCCAGTTGTGGACCAGTTTCTAGGTTCCGCATGACGTCGGCCGGACTGGGGCCATCCCAGGCCTGGCCCAACTTAGGCCCTCATTTGCCCCTTGGCAAGAGAATGTGAATAAATCTGTGCTCCCTTTTTTGCCCTAGGTGGAAACAGGGCTTAAGTCAGGCTTAAGTCAGGTATGTATTCCACATATTTGTGAGAGCCTGAGCATTACTCCTTTTATTAAAAAAAAGAAAAGAAAACAGGCCCACCCCGGCCCTCAGCATAGCAGAACCTTGCCGCCCTGGCTACTGTTTCCTGCAGATGAATGACAAGGTCACCGCAAGACCTGCTGAAGAAACTTGCTTGGCTTTACTGGCTTTGGCTACCTCAGGGACTATTTTTGTTTCTCTTCTGTATGCTCACCTTGCGATGCCAGGAACAAACTCAAGTTCTAATTAAGTCTCCCCTAAATTCATTTGACAGTATTTATTGCATATATAAATGCCACTAAAGATTTCTTGGAGCTGACGCTTAAATAAAAATCTCCAGAATCAAAAAGTCAGCAGTCTAGTAATTATCCTGTCAGGAGAAAAGGTGTGGTGGATGAAATATCCCTTTGGAAAGCAAGAAGATTGTGTTACCAGGAGGGCTGAGCCAGGGTAAGGACCTTCACGTCTCCTACTTTAGGTTATAAATACTCGACTGATTTGAAACGATTTCTGGAATGTTAGCTTATTCCCTTCCTTGGAAGAAGCTTAGGTGCAAGAGACCAGTCCAGTAAAAGGTGTCTGCAGTAAAAAGTTTATATGCTTAGATAAGGCAATCTTTTGACTCAAGTGCCAGAACCCACAACATCAGCATGTGAAGTTTTAGTGTTCTGGCAAACAAATGGACAAGAGAAGAGAGATTAGGGCTGCATTTGCCAAGACACTAGGGATCCAATCCCAGTTCTGACACCTGGTTTTGGGGGGGGGGGGCAAGGACATACTACATCACTTCTGGTGCAAAACCAGAAGTGACGTCATCATGCCACAGAGTTCTGGTAGAATTGTAGAGTGTAGCTCAAATGTGATTATGTCACTTATGGGTTCATATCAGAAGTGATGTTGTGGCATCACAGTAACACCGATCCCCCCCCCTTCCCACCACTGGGGCAGCAGATGGCAAATGGGAATGCAACACAGGTCTGCAATCAAAACAGGAGAAATTGGGAACAAGCTGAAGCCCAACAGGTCTGCAAGCATCTTCGGGTCTCAGCTAGGGTGGAGCTACGAGTGCCAAGCAAAATGGTCTGGTGTACCATTGTTCCAGTAACATCTACACATGCAGCCATGGTTTCCTCATTTTATCTTCATAACTACACTGCCAGGTAGGTCAGGAGGAGATGTGCACCACCATCCTAAGCGTATTTACTCAATAATAATTTCCATTGAATTTCAAGTAAGTGTACTTAGAATTACAGGCGAGTTTGATAACTGAGTATGGATTTGGACTCAGTTTTCTCTGGTCTGAATGTTGGTAAGAAGTGCCGTAAAGTCACAGCTGACTTATTGCAACCCTATAAGGTTTTCAAGGTAAGCGACATTCAGTGGTGGTTTGCCATTGCCTGCCTCTGCGTCACAGCCCTGGTATTCCTCGGAAGTCTCCCATCCAAATACTAGCCAGGCTGACCCTACCTAGCTTCTGAGATAGACTGCTGTGATGGACAACATTTTAATAGAAAGGTTCTGAGTGCGAAAATAACAAAAACAGTTAGTGAAGGGTTAAAATTCCTTGCTAGGTTGGAGAGCTTGAGTGACAGGGAGATACAAATGTTCTCATCAGCTAGCAACAGCTGAGAGGGAATTGTTGCAGTAGGTATGTGTTGGGGGGAGTCAGTTGGAATCTATTAGAACCTGCATCTGGTAAAGAAGACCTGAGCTGTGTCTTAGCATCTGCTATGAAGAGAACTTTTAATTAAAGAAAAGAATCCTTACTACAAGCTGAAAGCTGATCTACAAAGTGTTTGGACAGCTGGGATAGATGTTTTGGAAGAGTGAATTTGGGCTATTATGTGATACTCCCAATTCAGGCCAAAAGGAGAGGGAAGAATTCTTCTGAGGAGAGAAGAAGGTACTAAAGGGGAAATCAGGCGCAAGGATTTCCTTAGATTTGTGGGAGACAAAGCTTGTTTCAGCCTCCTCAGAAGTCAGAGGGAAACCAGTACATCTAGGAAGGGAAAATTGGGAGCAGAAGGTTACCTGTCTTCTAGAAACCAGGGGTGTTCAGAGGAACTCACAAAGATAAAACAAAACAAATGAGTTACGATTAAACACAGTGGCTATGCCTCTCAGTGCTCAGAAAACTTAAGAACTTAAGTTAAAGAAACTTAAAGAAACCTCTCCAAACCTGTAACGAAGAACCTGTAATACAGAATCTGAACTGTAAAATAATCAATTTGTATTGAAAAGCTCAATCTCCTCATTCCAACTGCCCCTTTCTTCATCGTAAAATAAAAGAATGCTAGTTGTTATCAATATCTCAGTGCCATTCTCACAAAAGGTTAAAGAACAGTGAGCTCTTCCTAAAAAGTTCCAGGACTGAGTAAAGCCAAAAGCTCTGTCAGTGACAGGGTGGGACAGTCAACTTTATTTTATAACAAAGAAACTATGCTATGAGGGCTACTCAGTCTGTGAAGAAATAATACTTTATTATTTTGGAGGGAAAATTCATCTCAGAGTAGGGAAGTGTGCAGGGGTCCATCATACCTGGGCTATCAGGCTGATTGACTAAAACATGGGTAGTCAAACTGCGGCCCTCCAGATGTCCATGGACTACAATTCCCAGCGTTCGCTGGCAGGGGGCTCCTGGGAATTGTAGTCCATGGACATCTGGAGGGCCGCAGTTTGACTACCCCTGGACTAAAACATCTTCAATTTCCCAGCAAGGAAATCTGATCACAGACTTCAGAGAGGAATGGACCCACATTTTTGTTTACAGATAATATGACTTTGTGAATTCCTTCCTGGTCCCATATATGACATGCGGTGCAAATGCGCATGGCAGCAGTCTTTTAATATATCTTGTAAATCTCTAACAGCAAAGTGTATTCACACCACTTACCCAGTTACTATATTAGTATCAAGATTAGGGAATGTATAAATATCTATATTTCTGATCTGCTTAAATGTTGTGCATGACTCAGAAGACTATTTTTGTTTGGTTTATTGATACGATAACATTTACTGTATGTAGCCGAAGGCCATTACAAAGTACAATTAAAACTGTAGGGTACAAATGCAAAAAAATAATATTGTTCCAATATTAGATACATACATCTGTAAACATGGACTACTGAGCCACAATAAAATAAAATAAAAATTGGTGTATCAAGTTGGAGACTCCTGTACAAATGCTTTGTCTCGAATCTTCCCGGAAACCAAAGCAAAAAGTGAGACCTTATATGAAACATGGGGTCGACAACTGATAACAGATAGGAGAGTTTGTCAAAGACCGTTTATGCACTGGGAATTTCACTGCTCCAGCTCCCATGCAAGAGCACAAATAAGGGGTTGATGAGGTGCACCAGGCCAAATGCTCCCCCATGTGGGTGCAGGAAGAGGTGGGCCAACCTGCCACGACTAAAACTCCAGCCTGCAGCACAGCATGAAACCTCCAGTGCATAAACGGTCAAAATCAGAAATAGGGTCTGAGTTGGGTAATAACTTGGCAAGGAATTTGCCCTTGGGTTTGGAGCACAGGGGAGAAGTCGAAACATAGTGGAGCAGGTCCTCCAAAGAAAATTACCCATTTTTTGTAGCAATAGATGCAAAAACAGGAGTCCATTTAAACAGCCATATTTCGTACAAGTCTCAGTATTGTGGATGAGGAAAATGAAAACCACAGTTTCATATGAGTGTGGGAAAACTATGAAAGACACTTGAACTTTCAGATCAAACCAGAGTTGTCTCAAAATTTGATTTTAAAAACTTTCTCAAAGCCAGATCTGTGTCCAACAGCACCTTAAAACCAACAAGCTTTGGGGGGGTATAGACGTATGAGAGCCAAAGCTCTCTTTGTCAGGTACCTAAAAAGCTTATACTTCGATAATCTCATTGGATTCAAAGGTGCTACTGGACTCAAATTTAGCTCTTGTACTGCAGACCCACTAGGGATGCCAGTCCAGGTAGGTCTTGGGGATTCCCTGGTTTTACAGGTCAACTCCAGACAAAAGCGATCAGTTCCCCTGGAGAAAATGGCTGGAGGGTGGGCTCCATAGCATTATACTCCATTGAGGTCCCTTCTCACCCCAGATCCCACCCACTTCCAGCTCCACCCCTAAAATCTCCAGGTAGAGGTGGCAACTCTAAGACCAACTTAAGTACCCTCTGAGACGATCTCTAATCGACACATAGCACTGAAAACCGCTCTTGTCTTTCTCTGTTTTCTTAGATTATTTTCTAATTTCATTCTTGAACTCTCACTGAATACCACACTAAAGATGACAGCAGTCAAATATTGGATTTTAAAAGAAATGAAATTTGAAATCTAATGAAACTATAGTGTGATGTAGTGATTACAGAGCCACACCAGGAACCAGGAGACCTAGGTTGGAATCCCTTCTCTGCCGTGGAAAGTTGCTGGTAAAATTGGAGATGAGAATAAGCTACTTTGGGGCTGATTCCACATGGGTGGAAAAGGCCGAGTGGGTGCTCATATAGAAGAGGGGCTAATCCCTGCTAACACATGACGCAGCCACTGGGCACGCCCCCTCCCAGGCCTGCGATGTACCAGGCCCTCATTTGCCCCTGACTAAGGGAATGCAGGAAAATCCATGATCCCTTAGCCTGCTGCTGGGGCCAACAGGGCCTGTCCTGCAGCAGGCCCATGTGGACAGAGAAGAGCCAGGCCTTCCAGGTCGGGCTCCTCCCTATCCTATGGTGGCCCAGAGAGGGCAAAAATGCCCCGGTCTGCTTTGCTGCACCACAGGGCGGACTGGGGCATTTTGTTTTATTTTGCAAGAAGGTGGGATTACATTCCAAGCAATCCCACCTTCCAGCAAAATTTAAAAAAAAAACACGACCCCCCCCCCCCCCCCGTGTGGTAGAACCTATCCGCCACTGCTGTGTTTCCCGGGGGAACACATTTCAGCACTGGCGCAGATTCAGCGCTGAAATGTGTCCCCTGTGAGGACACAGGAAGCTGCGGAGCATAAAGACCCACAGCCCTGCATTGACAGTGGCCAGGCATAGTTGCTGCCATGCAAAATGGCCCTGGGTTTCCCCTTAAGGAGAAAACTTGGGTATACATATCTCAATAAATAAACAAGCCAACGTGACTTTTAAAAAATAATTCCCAGATAAATAATTTCATGTTTTGGTGGGAGTGCATGATTCACCAAGAAAGTTCAAAAGCCTTTTCCTGAATGCTCTCAAAATTAAATTGTGAAAAAGCAGTGTATTCTAAGCACATTTGTTGTGGTTATTTTTTTATACTTCTTAGCAACCAGAGATATACTTGGATCTGAGTAATAATCACATGCAGTCAAAAACAAGGGATTTGGAGAGGGATAGGTGGGAGATTGTCTCCTGTCCTCCTAAAATACTGTTTCTGCATCAGATGAAGTTATTTAAATGCTATAGACAGGCCTCAAGCAGCAGTACTGCCTAAGACTGCGGCATCTCTGTGTATCTGGATATGTTTCATGTTTCTAGGTTTTCCTATTCCAGTTTGGGAAATTACTGGAGGTAGAGCTGCAGTGCCTGCAGAGGGCAGAGTTTGGGGGAGAGAGGGATTTTAGGGGGAGATCATCCAGGAGGAGTCATCTTGGTAGTCTGGAGATCAGTTGTGATTTTAGGAGATCTCCAAGCCTCACCTCAAGTAAAGCAACCAAGTATTTGTCTTCAGGGACAGATTGATTACATAATATACTCAGGCTAAAAAAAGAAAAGGAAGATGGCAGAGGCTGTTTCTGCATTAGGAGATACTCTTTTTTAGTCTCACTTTCCTTTAGATGCTGCGAGCCAACTCTAGACTTTCTGCACTTGGGCTTTCTTCCCCTCATTTCCCTGGCTGAAATTCACAATGTGCTTTACACACCGAATCCAATGGAGGCAGCCTCCCATCATGCTTTGCTCCCTTCCCGTTTTCACAAAATTTGTTTTTGGCAAAATGGTGCCCACATGCACCTTTGGTTTCATTGTGCTCAATCCCAACATTCTGCGCCCTTTCCCCCAAAGCGTCCTAAAGGTAATAATAATTTTAAAAATTTAAACTCTGGGTTAACTGTTCCATTTAATATTTCTGGTAATGCCTTGGAGGAGGAGCATGACTCATGGCTAAAGTGCTACTCGGTGCTTGTCACCCACTCAGGGCAGCTGTCCCGCCCCCGCATGCCTACTCCTGCAACCAGCTTGCTTGTCTGTCCAATGGCTAGCCAGTCACCTTCTGTCCCTCACCCATGACCATCCCCTCCTCCTTCCATTTCCCTCTGAGGCTCGGAGGCTGCAGATTCCTGCCATGTAAGAGCTGCCCCTGCCGAAGAGTTCCCTAACAGCTGCCTGCAGCCTTTCCAGGTCCTGGGGGGAGGGGGAGGCCATCCACATATTTCTTCCACTCCACCCCCCTACTCTAGCACCCATTGCATTCCTGTAGGCTTGGACCCTAGTAATATTATAATGCTGCTGTGCAAGACTGATTTTTTTTTAAGATTTAGAAATAGTGTTGTAATATGATCACCCCAGTTTTTTTTTTTAAAGGCAGATTTTTCAGAAGGAAAAAATGATTCCCAAATGACTCAAAATGATGAGGAAAGGAGAGTGCTCAAATGACTCAAAATGATGAGGAGGAGAGTGCCCAAATGACTCAAAATGGTGAGTGCAGCAGAAAACCCAAATGCACATATTTCTGTGCTGAACAGCCCCAAATTAGACCCCATTAGATCCCTCTTGAAAAGATGAAATTGGGTTTTCTGGGGATTTCTTTGCTGCAGGGCAAGTGAAGGGGCAATTTGGGTCTGTATCTGAAGAAAAGTATTTCAGTGCGGAAATGGACAAAAGGGTCGACCTTTTAAAAATGCAAATCTGAGCAATATCGCTATTGTGGAAATAGTTCGAGATTGTATAGGATATGGGTTTGAGTCTATGGAACAGTAACTGCTTCAAGAGAGATCAGGAGAGTTGTCTCATTGAACATCTACTTTCCATGAGGAAGGCTGTATGTATGTTAAGTGAAAAACAAAAAGGGAAGAAAACCCCAATGTATCATCTCCAGGAATTCCCCAACTCAGTTGGTGACCCTAGAAATAGGTCTCAAAGACAGTGATTTTTTTTTTAATTGGAAAAGGGAATATAAACAGAAGAGCAACTGGAAACACACAGTTAAATACTGGAGAATTTCATTTGTTACTGAATCATCATCTAGACCGTTTATGCACTGGGAACTTCACTGCCCCAGCTCCCGTACAAGAGCAAAAATCGGGGGCAGATGAGGTGCACCGGGCCAAATGCTCCCCTGTGTGGGTACAGGGAGAGGTGGAGCAACCTGTCACGACTAAAACTCTAGCCTGCAGCCCGGCATAAAACCTCCAGTGCGTAAACGGTGCTAGTGGTAAATCCTTTCTCTCAACTGCAACAATTAACTTACCCACAGCAATAGAATGAGGAAATGCAGAACTACCAGGTATGGTGGTAAAGCAATGTTTATCTGGCTTCCTAATGCATATTCGACTGTAAAGACAATTTACCCTCACATAATCAGCTCCTTGACTACTACATATTATTACTATTCATTGTTATTTATTAAATTTCTAAACCACCCTCCCGGAACTGACTATGGGCAGTGTACAACATACAATTAGCAGTTAACAATCTGTTCCATTTAATATTTCTGGTGAGGCCTAGGAGGAGGAGCTGGTCGTATGGCTTAAGCGCCACTCAGCGCTTAACCCCCACTCAGGGTGGCTGTCCCACCCCTGAGTGCCTTCTCCTCCTGCAATGGGCTTTCTTGCTAGTAATAAACATAAAAACAGTTTAAAACTTTTGGCAGCATCTACACCCAGGAGCAGTTTCCATTATTGTTGTACTTCCCAGAGATTGGTCACTATCAACGGATCTCTTCCAGGCTATCTATCTGTGGGTGTGTTTTGTTGGAGAGGGGAGGGCCCATAGATGTGATGAAGTCACTGGCCCCAACCAAAGGCTTGGTGGAAAAGCTGTCTGTGCCAACTCCAACAGCGCCTCTGGGAGCTCATTACACCAAGTAAAAGGGGCTTTAGAGAAGCCATTTTAACATTTTGAAATTTCCAAGCCGTCTGGATCACTCTGAGAATGGAATGAATGATTTCATTTTTCACACAGGTTTTTAATTATTATTATTCAGACAGCAGGACAGTGGAAAACACACATTTATTTTAATAATTTAGAGCCTGCTTCTGGTATGAACAAGCAGCTTCCCAAGCAATCTAAAACACAACAATCAATCAATGCAATAAAAAATAGCCGTACTGAAACACCACAGTAAAGTAATCAACACAGGCCAACAACAAATACACTCCCCCGAGTGCAACCCCTTCATGCCGACCGGTGCCACGAATGACCACCAGCAGCAGTGAAATTCAATCAACTGCAGCACAGTCCATTAGCAGACAAACAGCTTTCAGATTTCAGCAGCAATAGAGCTCAACTATGGAGAAACTGAATGAGGGAAAGCTCTAGAGCAAGGTTGCCTTGCAGTGCTTCCAAAACTCTGTGTCATCTCCAGCAAACCTCTCCCTAAAGGGGGAATGGGGAGTGAGCTGCAACCATTCTGTTGGTAATATTCCACAGACCCTGTCAGCCTCATCCCAATCTACTCTGCTGTCTCCTTTGGTGCTGGCATCTTTTCACGGCTTGGTTGGGATGCAGAGAAATTTTATATGTGGCTGACCTACCGAAGGCTTCTGAATTGGATGCTGAGGAGAGATGCAGTCTGATTTCAGCCTTAGCTGAGAGCAGTTTAACATGTGGAACTGGGAGAAAATTGGCAAGGAAGTTTGGGAAGTAGGCAAAGACTCCTATTTAGGCCAAGTAAAGGGGACAGAGCCTCTTGTGGTGCAGAGTGGTAAGGCAGCCGTCTGAAAGCTTTGCCCATGAGGCTGGGAGTTCAATCCCAGCAGCCGGCTCAAGGTCAACTCAGCCTTCCATCCTTCCGAGGTCGGTAAAATGAGTACCCAGCTTGCTTGCTGGGGGGTAAACGGTAATGACTGGGGAAGGCACTGGCAAACCACCCCGTATTGAGTCTGCCATGAAAACGCTGGAGGGCGTCAACCCAAGGGTCAGACATGACTCGGTGCTTGCACAGGGGATACCTTCAAAGGGGACAGAACTTCAAAAGAGAGAGAAGGAATTTCCGTAGCCAGTCAAACAGGGAGTTACCTCTCAAGAGTGTAGAGATCCATGGTCTGGTGTGGTTACACTCTAGAGACCTAAAGAGTCAGTTAAAACCCAAGACAAGTATTGGTGTTTCAAGAGAAGGACTTTGGGTACTTGGAAAAGTATACTCTGGATTCCAAAAGAGTACACAGGATTAACATCAGGGATTCAAACCACTG
Source organism: Paroedura picta (assembly GCF_049243985.1). NCBI lineage: Eukaryota > Metazoa > Chordata > Lepidosauria > Squamata > Gekkonidae > Paroedura > Paroedura picta. The sequence goes on along the minus strand of NC_135369.1, from coordinate 165,196,488 downwards.
CACTACACTGGATCTCTGGCAGGGGAAGATAATTCCTAGCACCTTTTTAACTGGAGATCCTAAGGATTTAACCCCAACTCTGATTCTTCAAAGGGCAAAAGGAAAAAGGAGGAAGATTGTCCTCTTCCACTGTATCACCATTGCTTCTCAACCTGGACACCCAAAAAGCATCAGTCTAGGTGACAAATCATTGATCTCTGTGCACAACTAGTTCTCCGTCTGAATACATGAAAGGCTGCAAAAAATAATGAACCTTTGTTTGTGTGTCAAAATCCAGGCCACCTGGCATCCGTAAGAACACTGTCTGCCTTTGGCTGCTTCCCTCTTAACATCAAACTTGAGTCAGGCTCCTTGGAGAACGGTCACGCTCCCAATCACCTATTAACTTGGCGGTGGGAAATCTGCTGCTCTGCAAATATGCAAATGCGAAAGCAAGTTCCCCCCTTTCTCGCTTTGAATTATTTATGTTTACTAGGCTTCAGTTTAACAAACTAATTAACTGCTAATTAATAAGCAGATCTTTCAGGGACATTCAGCACCTATCAAAATCAGCGAGTTCTCTCTGTCGGCTGACTTGTCAGTTGTTGGACAGGCTGCCTGCGCCTAGGTTAGAGCTTCTTTCTGTCATGCCCCTGACATTTGCATGGATGACGGGAGCTTCTTTTCCTCTTTGCTAATGTACAGTACACAGCTTTGTATAAACGAGTGTGTGTGCGTGTGAGCGTGAAGGAGACTCTCAATTAGAAAAGCGTGGAATTATCACACGATATCAAGAGTTTCAAGAAACAAGGAGAAGATACATCCATTCATAGAGCCTCAGAGCCTAGTGCAATGTGCAGCTGCTCAGTTCCTTTTAAACAGGTCCTTACAGATCCATGCCTTGGCTGCAAAACACCCAAACGCCTTTCCTGCAAAATATCCCATGAGAATAGAGCGACAAGTGTTACGGACACTGCAGGACAGCGCATATTTGGGCGATCAGCAGGAATATTTGCCCATTAAATTATGTACCGAGTCACCCTCTCTCCCCTCTGCTCCTCCCTCTGCCCATCCCTTTCCTTTTGCAGTTGTGAAAAGCAGAGAGCGAGGCACCAGAATAACATTCATTCCCAAAGACTTTCAGAGGCTGATGAGCATCATTATTTATTAGCAATTGGAGGCATCATTTCTTTCCAGTTGGTTGGTTAATTTTAGGAAGCATCTCTCAGTACATGGAAGCCATAACAACCATTTATCCAGGGGGTGTGTGTGTGTGTGTGTAACAGTAATTAACAAGCATTGCATTGTATAACCAAGGTGAATCCTGCCGAAAAGCAGAGCAGCTTTATCTAGAAAAGGGGTAGTCAAACTGCGGCCCTCCAGATGTCCATGGACTACAATTCCCAGAAGCCCCTGCCAGCATTCGCTGGCAGGGACTCCTGGGAATTGTAGTCCATGGACATCTGGAGGGCCGCAGTTTGACTACCCCTGATCTAGAAGCATGGGAGTCATTTGCAGTTGAGCCCGCATGCCGGAGTTATTTTTCTCACACACCTGGGATGAGACCCTTCTAGAAATAAATCACTTCAGTTTAAAAAGTAGTACATGATGCTTTCTTGCATGCTTCTTCTTCTTCTTTTGAAATATGGAAGGTAACCCTAATTACATTTTTTTCCCTTTTGTTTTCTCCCACTTGTATCATTTATCTGAAAAGTCTAATGCTAATTTTGCTAGGGAACGGGACGTTTACAGTCGTCTGTCTCCAGACAATGTGTCCGGTGGTGGAGAAATGATGGCAGACCGTGGTTGCTTAATGAGCAAAAGGAGGGGTTTTTTTTATTATTATTTGCATCGCGGTGACTGTGCAAGATTTGCTGGCTTGCCCTTCGTATTATCTTCCTAGGAGTGAATTGGTTTATTGGTCTATATAAGATTCAAAATAGTTTACTGCCTAGCAGGAAGGTTGAGTCCCTTCTCAGAGAAGAAGCAAGATTTGCTGTGATTGCCAAGAACATTCACCATAAATATTTTCCGCGGGAACACAGTTGTTTGCAGAAGAGAGAAATTTATATAATTGGGTTGCCTGTGTCCATGGCATTTGGAGATTTGCCTTTATTTTTATTTTTATTTCCCGCCTCTCCCGACAGGCTCGAGGCGGGTCACAACAACTAACCCCATTAAAATTCCCATTAAAACGTCAATCTACTAACATGACGGCTAAAAATCCCATCCCTCCCCCAATTATTAAAGAGGTGAAGAGGAAAGGATGGGGGAGTGGCGTACACTCCAACTCCTAGGGGGGGGAGCGATGTCCCTGATTCGCTGGCCCCAGCCTCAACCATAGACCTGGTGGAAGAGCTCCGTTTTACAGGCCCTGCGGAAAGCTGACAAATCCCGCAGGGTCCTAAGGGCAGACTTTTTGTGGTCCTAGGGTAGACTTTCTCTACCCGGGTGGGTTTCTTGAGGGCCCTGGAAGGGACCAAGCCCTATGAAGATAGGTTGAAGGGACCAAGCCCTATGAAGATAGGTTGAGGGACTTGGGAATGTTCAGCCTGGAGAAAAGGAGGTTGAGAGGGGACATGATAGCCCTCTTTAAGTATTTGAAAGGTTGTCACTTGGAGGAGGGCAGGATGCTGTTTCTGCTGGCTGCAGAGGAGAGGACACGCAGTAATGGGTTTAAACTTCAAGTACAACGATATAGGCTAGATATCAGGAAAAAGTTTTTCACAGTCAGAGTAGTTCAGCAGTGGAATAGGCTGCCTAAGGAGGTGGTGAGCGCCCCCTCACTGGAAGTCTTCAAGCAAAGGTTGGATACACACTTTTCTTGGATGCTTAGGGCTAATCCTGCGTTGAGCAGGGGGTTGGACTAGATGGCCTGTATGGCCCCTTCCAACTCTATGATTCTATGATTCTATGATTCTATGATTCTATGATTCTATGTTTCCTGAATGGGTGGGAATTAATGTTTTTATATATATTTAAACTAGTTAAACATTTATCGGGTGATATGACCATACATAGTTATGTCAACCTAACCACCCTTCCCCAAATGGCCACTGATGGGCCTGGAGGGGGTGGGAAGGGGAGGGGCCCTGGGTGGGCGTGTCCACAGCTATGCTACCCAACCATATTCTGCACGATCACACCACTTCTGGGGTTTCTGGAAGCCTGAAGAATGTTTCAAAGGTTTCTTAATGGTGAAATAGTTGAAAAGGCTGCCCTGTGGTAATAAAAGTTAGCATTTTCTTGAGGCAACTCATTATCTGTTCAAAAAGTAACAAAGGTTGTATTATAATTGCCATTGTGAGAAGATCACGAGAGCTCTGCTTCAGCCATTAACAGGATACCATTCCCGTAGAAGTCCCAACAAATAAAGGAATAAGAAAAGTAAGAACATATAAGGAGAGACTATTCTTGTTTCAAGAGCCTCTTGTGGCGCAGAGTGGTAAGGCAACAGTCATGCAGTCTGAAGCTGTCTGCCCATGAGGCTGGGAGTTCGATCCCAGCAGCTGGCTCAAGGTTGACTCAGCCTTCCATCCTTCCGAGGTCGGTAAAATGAGTACCCAGCTTGCTGGGGGGTAAACGGTAATGACTGGGGAAGGCACTGGCAAACCACCCCGTATTGAGTCTGCCATGAAAACGCTGGAGGGCGTCACCCCAAGGGTCAGACATGACCCGGTGCTTGCACAGGGGATACCTTTACCTTATTCTTGTTTTTGGTAGTATTCAGTTTATTGTACTGCCTTTTCTGAGATTGTATTCACCCAGGCAAAAGACTGGCCAGCTCAGCATCCTGTTTCCCACAGTGGTCAACCAACATTGCAAATGTGACAACAAAAATTTATTTAAAAGCCTTTCGGTGCAAAAATATTTTCCTTCCTTTTCCTCATAATCCATAACATGGAACTTGCCCTTTTCACTATTGCTACACAATGAGCCTCATTGAGCTATTACCCTCCCCCCAGCCCAATCCTTTTTCATAACAATTCAGAGCCATTCAGTGAGTGCACTTACATTGAATGTCATCTGCCATTTTGCCAAGCAGTTCTGAGAGAGCCTTTTGGAGCATGATCATCCTCATTTTCATTTATTACTTATAAAATGTCTGCAGTGCACTGAATGCTGCAGAAGAACGGAAACATCAGCAAGATGTTGTGCAGATCAGTGGTCCCCAACCTTTTTGTCACTGGGGACCGGTCAACACTTGACAATTTTACTGAGGCCTGGGGGGGGTAGTCTTTTGCCGAGGGACTTTGCCACCACCTGAGCCCCTTGTCCGCTTGCTTTCCCACTGGCGCCCCTGACTTCCCGCCGCCTGCTGGGGGGCGCTGCCAGCAGCAGCTGTGCAGTGCCATGCTGAGGGGGAGCCCCAGCCATGGCAGCCGCTGGAGAGCACCAAAGGTGAGCTGGTGGCAGAGTGGCAGGGCAGCCCCCGAGGCAGCAGCTGGGGAGGAGGAGAACAAGGAGGAGCTGCGGCCCAGTACTGACTGATCTATGGACCGGGACCGGTCCCCGGTCCCCGGTCCGAGGGTTGGGGACAGCTGAATTAGAAGATGTCTGTAAGCTTTGAACTCTGCAACTGCTTTCTTTTTCGTTGCCTGGGTTCTTACCTGGAAAGTCAGCTCTTGTTCCTGCATATATTGCAGGCGCTTGAGCAGCGTTCCTTTGAAGGGGTTTCCTCTCCCATCGCCCTGAGATTTCCAATCCAATTGCCTCTTCCAGCCTCACATGTGAAGTCAAGAGGCAGCAGCTGGGGAGGAGGACAAGGAGGAGCTACGGCCCGGTACTGACTGATCCACGGACTGGCACCGGTCCCAGGACCGGGAGTTGGGGACCACTGGTGCAGATGCTTACAAATCTGAAAGGGCTAAAGGAAAAAGGAGGAATTGATGCCAGGTTCCAGCTCCTTCTAAATACACCGATCACCGGCCCTGTTGTCACCTACTTAAACTGGTTTACACATACACAGCCTCAGCCATTGGACTGGGTTATGAACTGCTCTAGGCAGTCCTCACTGGTGTGTAGAGTTTCTCATCCACGTAAGGATATGTATAAATGAGCTCCGTATGCTCGTAAGACATGGATACATAAGCCCTGTACATGCATCACAGTGAAGGTTCATGCATCTGACAGGAGCATACACCATCTCTAAACATAATAAAATCCAAGTTGCATACGGATGAGGCATCCCTACCTGATTGGCCCTCTGTGGTGTGGGCTTCCTATAGAGAGCATCCACCATGGAGTACCAGTGGCTGGTCTTCTCTGCCCCTGGCTGCCTCCCACTCCTCCTTCCACGCAGAGGAAGAGCCAGCCCACTCTCCAGGCCCACCTCTCAAAGGTAAACTGGCTGGACAGCGTGGTTGCTGGGAGGGAGAGGCTGGGCCACAGGCCAGCCCCAGGGAGGCCAGCCTCTAAGGTGGCCAGCCATCTGCCTGAGATGGGGTGGGGGGGAGGCCAGGAAATGCCCACCCACCAGCAGGATGGGGCCTGCAGCGGCCTGTAGAGGTCTTTGTGTGGCCTAACCAACTTCTCCCTTCCCTTCCTTTTCTTTCCATTCTCCCTTTCTTTTTCTTTAGTCCTCCTTATCTCCTTTTTCTCCCTCCCTGTAGCTTCAGCTCTCTCTGCCTAGTAAGATGTTTAACCCTTCACTTACTGTTGCTCTTACTTCCTCTTCCTTTCTCAGCCTTCAGGGATTGAAACCTGACTTTCTAGGCACTGGGCCTTTGAAGAAAGGGCCTTTGAAGAACAAGAGTTGGTTTTTATAACCTACTTCTCAATGTCCAAAGGAGTCTCAAAGCGGTTTACAACTGCCTTCCCTTCCTCTCCCCACAGCCCACACATTGCGAGGTAGATGGGACTGGGTAAGCTCTAACAGAACTGCTCTGCAAGAACAGCTCTATCAGAACTGTGACCAGCCCCAGGTCACCCATCTGGCTACATGTGGAGGAGTGTGGAATCAAACCTGGCTCTCCAGATTAGAGCCCACCAATCTTTAGCCACTACGCCAAGCTGTATCGTGTCAGCAAAGACACAAATATCTCTTCGATCCTCAGCTTATTTTAAAAGGGGACATTTGCAAAGGAAATAAATGACCCTCTGTCATTGTTTTGTTCAAAATGGAGACACAACGGTGTGTTGACTGCACCTGCTCAAAGTGGAGTGGTGATTGGAGGAAACCAATGAGAATGCTGCTAAGTTTATGGAAGCAAAGGATGCAAAAATAACCCATCGAAGGTTGTCAGCAAGGCTTAAGAATTGTTTTTCCCCTCCTTCCTTCTTGCCCGATCTTTCACGCAAGGATCTCCGAGTTTGGCACACGGAGTTTTCTCTCATTTTGCACTGAAGTGAGCTCGGCAAAGAGAGAGTAAGTGTCCCGAGACCATCTCGTGAGCATCACGGGTGAACCTAGACTGGCATTCCAAATCCCACACCCACTCCCCTACAACAGCTCTGCAAACAAGACTCTTGCTCATTGGCGTCGCTAAGTATTTGGGACCGCTGGCAAGAGGCCTTCCCATTTTTGTGCATGCATGTTTAAAACGATACATTCCTATTGAGTTGCAAACACAGTCTCTCTTCCCATCTCCTTACTCAAGATTGCAAAAAACAAAAACAAAAAACGTTTTGAACATTGTGTCTAACAACACAATGAGAGGGGACATGATAGCCCTCTTTAAGAATTTGAAAGGTTGTCACTTGGAGGAGGGCAGGATGCTGTTCCCATTGGTTGCATTGGAAAGGACACGCAGTAATGGGTTTAAACTACAAGTACAACAATATAGGCTAGAATCTAGCTGCTAGATATCAGGGGAAAAGATTTTCACAGTCAGAGTAGTTCAGCAGTGGAATAGGCTGCCTAAGGAGGTGGTGAGCTCCCCCTCACTGGCAGTCTTCAAGCAAAGGTTGGATGCACACTTTTCTTGGATGCTTTAGGATGCTTAGGGCTGATCCTGCGTAGAGCAGGGGGTTGGACTAGATGGCCTGTATGGCCCCTTCCAACTCTATGATTCTATGATTCTAACAACATGCCCATCTCCCCTGGTTCTTCTGATCTTCTTAATGACCACGACTGCATAACTTGGTTTATCTGCTTGTTGGTTTGTAGCCTTGTTGAAATGCAAAGCAGCAAAAGCATCCCCTGTGCTATTTCCCCCTAATCCAGCTCTTCCCCTAGTAGCACTGCCCTGGCATTTGACTGGGGCTTAGGTGCCAGATGGAGTACAGGCCCTTGGGAGCTGCTGGATTCAGTCCACTAAGCCTAGCTGCTGCTTCTAGGTTAGATACACACTTTTCTTGGAAGCTTTAGGATGTTTAGGGCTGATCCTGCGTTGAGCAGGGGGTTGGACTGGATGGCCTGTATGGCCCCTTCCAACTCTATGATTCTGTGATTCTATGATTCTCTGACTCTCACACCATCTTCAGCAGCAGGGAAGAAATCCTGCCGGTTGGGCCACATTACCAGGCTGCTCGGAAACATACAAGAGCAGCAGGCGACCCAGCTCTGTAGCAGCAGCCGTGCTTTGTTTGGTAGATGCTGCAGCCTCGTTCTAATTGGTTTAACCTTGTCTTTCCGTTAAAATCGCAGGAGCTAAAAGGTAGTGAAAGGGATGCCACAAATTGGGCATTAGAAAGCCCTTCAACTAATATGTCGTCAGAAGAGATTATCCGAGACAGCGGAGTAGGCTGGAAGATAGTGACTTGACTTCACATGTGAGGCTGGAAGAGGCAATTGGATTGGAAATCTCAGGGCGATGGGAGAGGAAACCCCTTCAAAGGAACGCTGCTCAAGCGCCTGCAATATATGCAGGAACAGGAGCTGACTTTCCAGGTAAGAACCCAGGCAATGAAAAAGAAAGCAGTTGCAGAGTTCAAAGCTTACAGACATCTTCTAATTCAGCTGTCCCCAACCCTCGGACCGGGGACCGGTCTCGGTCCATAGATCAGTCAGTACTGGGCCGTAGCTCCTCCTCGTTCTCCTCCTCCCCGGCTGCTGCCTCGGGGGCTGCCCTGCCACTCTGCCACAGGCTCACCTTTGGTGGTCTCCAGTGGCTGCCATGGCTGGGGCTCCCCCTAGGCGTGGCAAGCGGAGCAGGGGCTCAGGCAGCGGTGGCAACAACGTCCCTTAGTAAAAGACTACCCCTCCCCCGGGCCTCAGTAAAATTGTCAAGCATTGACCGGTCCCCGGTGATAAAAAGGTTGGGGACCACTGTTCTAATTGACCAAGAATGGTGGGATAGTCACTGATTGGCACATACATATAAGTTATTTCATGTTGCATTTCTGTCAAGGGATGGGCATGTTCCAGCTAAAGTTAAGAGTGTTTTAAATCCTATTAATTTCAGCGAGGCAGTGCTGTGGTCTCACTCTGTCCTAGAAGAACTACACATTATGGGACACCCAAGGCTGTTGATGCAAATGGCACCCTTCTGTTGAATTCTGCTGGTATGCCTCTGAAATGTGCAGCACTCTTGTTCCATGCTTGGACGTCATGCTGTGGGGCATTTCGCCATTGGGGAAGGCAAGAATATGCATCCTGTTCTCATTTCTAGGAAGAAGTATCACTTGTTGAAAAACGCGAGATCTGTAGTGTGCCCGATTCAGCAGCATAAGGAGAATATCGTGCAGGGGGCATCAGAGGAGATGCGTAGGCAGCATCGTCAGATTAGGAACTTCCTGGTATTTTTTCAGAGAATCCCCTTCAGTGTTCTGATTGGTTCATTCGGAGACTTCCTGCTCCTTTGAGCACACTTTCTTCCTCCTTCCAGACTGAATGAATAGCTGGCCCAACAGTGCTGACCTTGTCTAATACTGGTTTCCTCACTACCACCCACAATGTCGTTTGGTTCCCACCAGTGCACAGTCAGTGAGAAGTACGCATCATGTGCCTGAGGGCAAGTCCAGATGTCAAATTTGAAGTGCACGGTTCTCCCATGAATGTGGGAGAACTGTGCCTTCGTGTAGTCCCTGGCAGCCCTGTAGAGCGAGGGCATCACAACCCTGCTCAGCGTGGTATGGGCAGGGACTACATACAAGGGATAGGCATCCTGAAGTAGCCTGCAAAAGCTAACATCTTCGATCATGGAGAAGGAGTAACCATCTAGAGCTATCATCTCACCAATGAGGTGAGTGACCCTCATTCCCTGCCTGTTGTTTCCCCTAGTTCCCCTAGTTTCCACTAGTTACTCTAGTGCCAACTTCACTAAACATCTCCATCTGAGATGGTTGGTGTTCCTTCCCTACTGAAGACCATCCAAGAAGAGCACAGGAGGATGACTCACCTCCTGGCTTGCTGGTGACAGCCATCCAGGCACCCCAGCAGTAGAATCTCTCTCACCTTATGGAACTTCTTCAGATGATCCCACAATCTGGTAGCTGAGAGATGAGCCAGGTTAATTAGCATAGATCAATTAAAATACTTTCTAATGTGTGTTTTGAACTTCAATACTTGGAAGACACTCCCTTGACTGATCAGGGCCCCACACAGATGGCAGTGTGTGAAGGAGGGATCCTCAGTGTTCTGGAAGTGCTTCTAGACCATGGAAGTGTCAGGGCACCCATGATGGCAATCAGTTGCACCCCTGGAGCTGCCACCTGTGCAGACATGCTGTGTCCCGGAGGGACAGGAAGAAATGCCCTAGGGCGGTGGGATTGATATGGATTCACCTTAGATGTATCTCCATCTCTTCCTCTTATGCCACTTTTGGCCTTCTCTCCTCTTCCTCCTCAAAAGAGTCTGCTAGATTCTGGAGGAACTCAAGCTTGGCACGCAGTCATTCCTCCAGCAGCCTCTGGGTCCCCGGGGTGAGCTCCAGAGCCAGGGAACTGTTGTCCCCCAAAGCTCATCCCAAAGTTCAGGCAACTCCTCCCCTTCCTATTGCTGAGCATCAGCAACAACAACTGGAGAAGGGGCAGCCTGAGCAGCAGGTCCCTCCCCAGTGTCAGCACTTGTGGGTACTTCTGCAGGGGATGATCCAGCAGAGGGCCTTGTGTGGCCTCTTTGTTGTACTGTTCCAGCAGGAGGATGGAGTGGTGGAAGGTGATTGTGGAATATGCTTCCAAACTGGGGGGGAGGAGCCTACAGGCCTTTCTTGCCCCTCCCTCATCTCCCCCCTCCCTCCTCTAGTCTTCTCCTTAGTCTTGCCCTCAGTACCTGGCCGCATTCTCTTCCTACCAATCATTGTTACCTTGGGCCAAACTCTGAGGAGTGCTTGAAGGAAGATAGGTATCTAGCCATCTGCACTACAGCCTAGCAGACTCTGAAACCTTTTAAATCTACCTTTTATTTTTAAATGCACCCAAATTTCACCTTTTGGGGGGGGGGCTTGTTTTTTAAAGCTATTGACTTCCTATATTGAAATCTGACTATGTTTTAATAGAAACCCCCCTTGCAAACATTTTTAAAGGTTTTTAAAAACAAACAAAACACTTCTGGCTTTATTCTATTTGAGCAGACCTGATTTTCTCTTCACAAATTTAGGAACTCCCTTCTGAAAAATGAAGCTACAGGAACAACTTAAAGCAATTTTTTTTTTCTACGAGCACCTGTTTTCAAGTATTGAAGCTCAGAACACACACTGGAAAATATTTTTGAAAGTGAATCTAGGCTAATTCAACTACTGCTTTTGCAGACAGAACCTTGCCTCTTTTAAAAGCCTAGCACTGACCTAATTAGGAAGGAACTAAAGCCTGATGCTAAAATTGAATTGGTTTAAACAATTTCTAACAGACCCTTATAACAAAAAGCCTCTATTTAACACCTACTAGAACAGAGATTTAACAATTAAGGTGCCCCTTGAGCCAGAAGCGCACACACTGCACCAAACCAGACCTTTAAATGAAACACCGAACCATGAATCTCCAACACCTCTCCAACCAACCTGGTAGAAATTAAAGGGAGGACATAAAAAAGAAACCCCAACTCAACTATTCAAGTGAAAAGTAGAACAAAAATCTTTCAGCAAACTAAACCATCAGCAAGTGAATTGGGGGGAAGGTATTGGGGGGCAGGGGAGAAAACAGGAAGCAAAGAAGAAACAGACCCCAGAGGACATGAAAAATAAGCAGAGAAAGCAAGCGGCAAAGCCTCAAAGCTCCCTCTCCCACCAGACCCTGCCCCCCATAAAAAACAAAGGAAAGAAAGCAAAGGATGGTGCAGGGGGGAGAAATGGAAGTTCAAGTAAAATAGCTTTTCAAAACCCAAGCACAACCCACACATGCATAAGCCCCCCAAAGAAGCAAAAATGAAAAAAAAAAACACTTTTAAAGTACCTCAAGAAAAACAAATGAAAGCTATAGCATGGAAGGAAGGAGGAAGGAAGGAAGGAGGGAGGGAGGGAGGGAGGGAGGGAGGAAGGAAGGAAAGGAAGGAAGGAAGGAAGGAAGGAGGGAGGGAGGGAGGGAGGGAGGGAGGAAGGAAGGAAGGAAGGAAGGAAAGGAAGGAAGGAAGGAAGGAAGGAAGGAAGGAAGGAAGGAAGGAAGGAGGGAGGGAGGAAGGAAGGAAGAAAGGAGGGAGGGAGGAAGGAAGGAAGGAAGGAAGGAAGGAAAGGAAGGAGGGAGGGAGGAAGGAAGGAAAGGAAGGAGGGAGGGAGGGAGGGAGGAAGGAAGGAAGGAAGGAAGGAAGGAGGGAGGGAGGGAGGGAGGGAGGGAGGGAGGGAGGAAGGAAGGAAGCCTGAGGCCCAGCAGAGTCACTCTCTCAGGACGCAGCAGGAGTTGAGGCTCCGAGCAGCAGCAGCTGAAGTAAAAGCCAGCACTGCACTTTCTCCAAACCGCTCTCAGAAATGGAGTTTAGTTTATCCAGGCCCTGCTTTGATGCTTTTTGCCCATGCATCGAAGAATCTGAAAACAACCAGCCATGAAACATCTGTAACTGGGCACTGTCCCCCCTAACATTGAATCCTGTTTTCCATTTATTTATTTTCCCATTTATACCCTGCCCCTCCCAGCATGATGGCTCAACACAGCCCCCAACATTATTCCTTGGGAAACCTATTATGGGAGTTTGGGGGCGGGGGAATCATTGGGCTTTATGTTCGAAGCCAACAACCTTGCAAAACCACTGCAATGGCTGGCCCTAAGGTACTTTTCCCATTTGCTTGTGGAGACGCCTCACACAGCCTCCCTTCTTTTGCCCTGAAAATCCTTTAACTGTCGCGATTTGGAATTGCCAAATATTTCTGAGGAGACTCCTCTCCCCAATCAGTTCTTTTTTCCAGGATCGGCAATGCCAGATATCTGGTCAGATTCTCTAATATGTATTCAGCTGGAAAAAAGTATCTGAAAAATACCGGCAAGGTAAAAAGCAGAGATGTTTTCCCCAGTCCTGCTGTTGGAGATCTTTTAACAGGAGGGGCCTAAGAGAAAATCTGGGGGCCTTCTTCATTACTGCACAACAACTGACCTACCGCCCCTCTCTTTCTCTGGAACATAAGGGAAACAGCTGCCTAGGAATGCCCCCCACAAGAACATGGGCAGCCTAAACAGTGAGGTATCTTGATTGCCCCCTCTGCTGCAGCGATCAAAGTGAGAGTTCGGCCTCCCCCAGTCCCTTATGCCTTCGGATTCCCCTCACAGCTCTTCCTCCACCTCTGACCAGAAAGCTGCCGTTTTCTCCGGGCCATTCCCTTCAGCCCTGCACAGAAAGGCGCCATGAATGATTAATGAAGTTTCTCATCTCCTTAAAAAAAGAAAGATCTCCACGTCGTGGTGTAGTTGCAAGTTTTACAGTAGGATCTGTTACCGGGGAATGTACCTCTCGATGTTTCATTTGCTGGCTGTATTGTGCCGTGAACTGAATAGACCTTTGCCGATTCCCCGTCCTTCCCTCCTCACCTCCCTTTCGGCGGAAATTTATCCACCGAGCAGAGGTTCCTAATCCAATCATGTCACAAGCGCATTAGAGTCCGCAGGCTACGGAGAGCGTAACTCTGCTTAGGACGGCCCAGTAAGTGGCTTTTCCTGTCAGAGCATTTTCGTATTTCCCACTTTGCCTGCTGAATTGTTTGGGGAAATGAAGGGAAAAGAGAACTCCGGGTTGGGGGGAAAGGAAAGGAACCTCAACCGAGAGTTTGTGCTTCTTCTTTTTTTTTTTTTTAAAAAAAAAGGTCTTTTTTTCAATTATGCTGTCATTTGCATAATTTACCAGGGCAACCTCTTTAGAGGCTTTATTAATAACCTCTGACGAAAGAGAGATGTGGTCCTCCCGGTAGTGTGAGCCTGGAAATGCCGAGTCATGACTGAGTTGTTGAAGCGGAAAGGAAAGGATGAGTCATCGCAAAATGGAGAATAGAAACTAATCTGACTGGAGAAACAAATGGAAATGTGAAGGGAGGATGAATAGGAAGGCAAGTTCTTGCTTTTTGAGGCAAGCTGTTGATCAGGTGCCTGATGAGGCTGAAAGGTTTGGATGACCCGTGAACAGCCCTTCAGCTGCTTTGTAAATAGCAAAGCCAAGGGTGTGTAGATTGCTACTCAAAGTCTTGAGGCTAGAGTTCAGGAACAGTTCATTTCTTTCGGGGGAAAAAAATATATTTTAAAACAAAGCAAAACCGCACCTTGCTAAATCAACCTTGTTTTGTTCATGGGAAGTAGGAATCCCGGTAGAAGAACCCAAAATGGTTGTGGCTTCATTTTAGTTTGATGGTGGCAGGCTTTTTTAAATGAGCCAAACTCCAAACCTTGGAGTTGATGATATGGTCAAATTTTATAACATTAGAAGTAGACACAAACGGTCCAGGAAGCTCAATGCAGTCTTAAAGGTGCCCCTGGACTCTAAATTTGTTGAGCTGTAAAAATACCCGCTAACGCAGATGCCTTCAGTACAAAACATTACAGACATTGCTATTAGTGTGCATAAAAGGGAAGCATGATGGTCCTGGCCCCTCCTCTGCACAGCCGTCAGCTAATGAGCATGGTTTTATGTATGCACACTTCCCTGCCTCTGTTCAGGAATGCTGTTTTTCAAATGTTCTCAGCCATGTACTGCCTGGTCTCAGAAATTGTTCCCTGACTGTGGGATCCTGGGAAAGGTAGTTGAACTGGTTGCACTCCCTTAGCAAACCTTTTCATGTCTGCTTGTGAAAATGATTTGAAGATGGCTTGTAGAATAGATTTTCCCCCCTCAAGCACACCTTAGACCTTACAGAGTGTATGAGGTATACGCTTTGTTCTCTCCTCTGAACAGCTCCTGCTGTTTGCAGCACCTTTCTTTGCTAAGTTGGGAGATAACCTTTCCCCCATATTCATTAGCACAAACTCACATGGACACAATCATTTTATCAAGTAAGGACAAAACTTTCTTTCTTTCTTTCTTTCTTTCTTTCTTTCTTTCTTTCTTTCCTTCCTTCCTTCCTTCCTTCCTTCCTTCCTTCCTTCCTTCCTTCCTTCTTTCTTTCTTTCTTTCTTTCTTTCCTTCTTTCCTTCTTTCTTTCTTTCTTTGCCTGCCTGCCTGCCTGCATTCCCTTCCTTCCTTCCTCCCCTCCCTCCTTATCCCTCCCCCTCCCCCAAATACTGCAATTGAAAGCAGAAGGCCCATGTTGATGTGAAAAAGTCCTATGACCCCCAGCATTTTCCCCCTGCCACAAAATGACCCCACCCAAGCCAATATTTTTAAACCTTTGAGGCAGCAAATAAATTGGTACAATTTTCCCCATAGGGGGACAAATCTATCTCTGATGCGTGTGTGTCTTTCGTTTTTGTGTCACCATCGCTGCAGAGGGAGAGGGGAAATGTGTGCCTGGCCCAGAGCTGCTCTTCAGCCTGCAGCCTCTGGATCTCCGTTTTCTAAAATAAAAGAAACATTGGAGGCCGCTGCTTGCAGCTTTGCTCTTATTTCCCACAGAGATTTCTGCTGTTCGGTTATGTATCGGAACAAAATGTGTGGCATGATCCACATCCCATAGATCAGGGGTAGTCAACCTGTGGTCCTCCAGATATCCATGGACTACAATTCCCATGAGCCCCTGCCAGCAAACGCAGGGGTATGGCAGGGGTAGCAGACGCTGGCAGGGGCTCATGGGAATTGTAGTCCATGGACATCTGGAGGACCACAGGTTGACTACCCCTGCCATAGATATCACGGGAAATAGTCCCTCTAAGAGTCTCCACAGCCCTCGCCTAGAAGGCCAGCTTCACGGATTCATGACTCTGAAATTACAAAAGAAAACAATGGAAGGCAGATTGCCCCAGGACCCCAGACAAACAGACATTTGTCGCTCAGTAAGTTCCAGTTGTCTGGCCAAGGCCATAGTTGTTGTGGTCGTCATCATCATCATCATCATCATCATCATCATCATCAAGCAAGCCAGAATGTAGACTGGAGCTATGCTGGGTAGCAGACGTCCCTTTCTTGAGCTACTTTAAACAGTGGAAACGAAGTGTACATTCTTCTGCCTCATGCTCAAGTCGCTCAAAAATAGCCGAACTGTTTCCACTGAAGCTGTCCAATCACACTGCCTTCCAACTGAGATCAAACAAGGAACATCTCAAAGTGTTAAACGAGGGGAAAAAATCGGGAAAGTTGGCCGTGACTGAAAGGGAATGCAAAGAATGAAAAACTTACACTTCCAAGAATGCAGTAGAATAACACATTTTACCTGTTTTGAATCGCTAACCAAAGCTATTGTCTTCTGAGGTCCATCCGGCTTCTTTGGTATGATCTTCAGGGACAAAGTGAGGGGTTTTTTTGGGGGTGGGGGTGGAGTGGAACCGTATTTGAAGAAGCCGTTTCTAGAGTCCCAATGGACTGTGGTTTTAAACTGTCATGCATACTTATTGTCCACTAGATGCTTTTGTTGTTTTGTAATGTCTTGTGTATTTAACAGTGATGGTCTTGTTATATTGTTTTGAATATTTTAATAAAGGTAAAGGTAAAGGTATCCCCTGTGCAAGCACCGAGTCATGTCTGACCCTTGGGGTGACGCCCTCCAGCGTTTTCATGGCAGACTCAATACGGGGTGGTTTGCCAGTGCCTTCCCCAGTCATTACCGTTTACCCCCCAGCAAGCTGGGTACTCATTTTACCGACCTCGGAAGGATGGAAGGCCGAGTCGACCTTGAGCCGGCTGCTGGGATTGAACGCCCAGCCTCATGGGCAGAGCTTTCAGATGGCTGCCTTACCACTCTGCGCCACAAGAGGCTCTTATATTTTAATGGCATACCACTATAGATAAGTAGGAGATTGGGGGGTAGGGGGGACTTTAGGGCTTGGGGAGGGACCTGAGGACCCACCTTCCCAAGCAGCCATTTTCTCTGAGGAATCTGATCTTTGTCATCTGGACATCAGTTGTAATTCCAGGAGATCGCAAGGCCCTGCCTGGAGGTTGGCAACCATACAGAAGAATGTGGCTAAGAAATGGCTTTAAATGAATAAATAAGTGCACACATGAATGGTTATATAGCCTCAAAGTAGGACATTCATAGAATCATAGAGTTGGAAGGGATCTCCAGGGTCATCTAGTCCAACTCCCTGCACAATGTATGAACTCACTCTACGCACAGTGACCCCAATTTTATGTCCAAGTGATCCCCGCCCCCAACAAAAATGTTCAGAATACAGACTGACTTGGAGGAAATTCACCTACCACTCCACAGTGGAGATCAGCAATTCCCTGGATATGCAAGGAAGGGCCACAAAAGACAAACACTGACACATCCCTTCCTGCCCATCCATTTACAATCTGCCTAAGTTCATACAATCAGCATTTCTGTCACATGACTATCTAGACTCCAAAGAAGGAGAACCCACCACCTCCCGAGGAAGCCTGTTCCACTGAGGAACAGCTGTAATTGTCAGGAACTTCTTCCGGATGTTTAGCTGGAAATTCTTTTGAATTAATTTCAACCTGTTGGTTCTGGTCCAACCCTCTGGGGCAACAGAAAACAACTCTGCTTATTTTATTTATTTTATTTATAATTTGATTTATATACCACCATTTTCAGAAATTCTGTAGATTCTTTCGTAGTCTGGAAAAAGATCTTTTTCTTTATGGGCTGAGCATTCCTCCCTAAATGCCTAGGCTTGAATGAACTTCACCTGGGGCCTTGAAAAGCTAACATTGTCTCTGATAAGGTAATGAGTCACAGATGTCCCCAATTAGTGTTTTAAGAAATGGGCTTTTAGCTAGTTGGGAGTTAACATACCATCCTAGGATTGGCTCCTTTTGGATCACCTGTCTTGACACCAGTAGTTTTATTGGCTCATTAATAAAATTGGCAGATAGTTCTTGACTGGTTTAAGGGTCCAAAACCTCAGGTGGGAAAAGGCCATAAAGAGTTTAATTTGTAACACCATGTTGTTCAGAGGTTAGTGAAACCTTTTTCTGTATCCTTTGTTTACCTGCAACCTGCATTACAGGCTCTGGACTTTAAAATACTACATCAGAGCTTTGCCATTCTGTCTGCTTTTGTGAATATATTGTGCTAGTTAGAAATATTTCACAATATTTTTATTTTCTCACTGCTTAGTATAACAATTTATTCATGTGCACCTTAATAAATATAAAATAACTTGTAGAAACCTGGGCAGAGTCTGCACTTATTTTGTTTATTCCATTGTCAATCCTGTTGAATTCAGATCGCTTTGAACTCGAGTCTTCCTCTTCCCCCCCTCCCCATTGAAACAGGAAAGTCTTCTGCACGTGGTTAGGGAGGCTCAGAAGAGGGGGGGAAATGGAGACTCTTTCTTTGTTTTCTTGAAGGGGAGAGAGGATCCAAGAAGTCAGAGGAGGGAGGAAAAAAATCCTTTCTTTTCTTGAAGGGGGAGTGTAAGAGGATCGAAGAAGGTAGAAAAAAAATCCAAGACCAACAGAAGTTGAGAGAAATTAGGGGCTTCTCCTTTAAGGCAGGCTTATCACATGACCACCTGTAGCCAATCATGGGTTCCCTACCACGGAGGAGAGCCCAGATTCAAAACAATGTGATTTTATAATATATTCAGGATTAAAAGTACTCTAAGATATTGCACAATAAAGGTAGGGTCACTCCGGATCAATCCTTCTTGCTGCAGAAGGAAAATTTAAATCGCCCAAAATCCAAACGGAAATTGCATTCTGTGTAGAGGGCAGGGACTGAATCAACCTGGGGTTGGAATAAAAGCTCCGTGCAGTTTACACCCTATTGTCTGATTGTTGAACAAGCTAAGTTGTAAACCTATGCCTTTGCCTTACTTGTACTACCGTACCCAAAACTCATTTGCTTGGTGGTATCTTGTCTCTGGACAGAATCAAGACTCCTGTTAATTCTTGACAGGCCTCAAGACTGCCTCTGGGTCTAGAATGCCTTGGGAAGCCATCCAGAGGTGATAGCTGTACTATTTTACAGGGAGCTTGGCATATCAAACGTCCTTGGTTTTGTAATTGTTTTGACGCTCTCATGGACACCTTCTTAGTTTAGGACTTGACCACACCCCCTGGTTGCCCCTTCCTCTTTCTGGGAAATGAAGTTGTCAGCAAGACAAGTCAATAATTTATTGGACTTTTCATTTTTAGCAGAGCTGGTCTTCCAAGAGATATCTGAGTAATTGAAATCTCCCATGACCACTAGGGCCTGTCTCTCTGAGAACTTTGGAATACCACTATTATTTCCTACTCATTTTATTTTTACCCAATGACTCAGCTAAACTCTCATGTTCAGAGACATGTATTTCCACACAAATATACACATTCTTAACATATAGTCCTACTCCTCCCCCTTCTTTCTTTGTCTGTCCCTTTTAAATAAGTTATACCTCTCAATCCTGTTATTCCAGTTGTGTTATGCCACCAGATTACTGTAATGCCTATTAGATCATACTCCCCTTTGTTTATTAAGACTTCTAGTTCATACTGCTTGTTTTCCATACTCTGCGCATCAGTGTACAGAAATCAATGTATATCTTGCTTCCCCATTAGACTTGGTTTAAAGCCCTCCTCACCAGGCTTTTCTACAGTCTCTCCCCAACCTGCTTTGCTGAAAAGTTTTGGAAAAGATAGCAGCAAAGCATAAATGGCTACTGTGTGGGTGGGAAAGTTCTGGTTTTCCTGGGCTGGTTCACACAGCAGCCATTTCCCCTGCCTGTCCCCATAGCAACCATTCTCCCCTTAGCACTGGGAGGGGGGGGACCTTATTGTTTTATAAGTCAACAATTGAGTATAGTAACATCAGTATAATAATGTATTTGTCAGAGCTTCTGAATCCCCAAACTACTTTTTAAAGAAAAAAACAAGTATCGAGATTCTTTCTTGGCAGAGATTTGTCTTTCCTATTATTTGTGCAACAAGAGGGGGTAGAAACTAACTTTGAAAAAATGAAAGTTGAAGAGTTGGACAACCTGATTTACATGCTGTTATAACATTATAACAATACTAACAAGAAAGCCCATTGCAATCAGGAATGCAATGGGCGCTAGGACCCAAGGGACACCGGGAGGTGCAGATCTCTCTCTGTGTCTCTCTCTGCCTCTTGCTGCGTGTCTTAGTGTGCCTTGCAGCAGGAGGCATAGCAGGTAATTAGCGCTCATTCTTATGAGGGAAGGAGGGCTGGTGTGCAGTTCGGGGCAGCTCTCTCTGCCTCCGTTGCAGCAGGGGCGGCTCTCTCTGTCTCTCTCTCTCTCTCCTTCTCACTGCTCCCAGCAGGAGTCATAGCAGGTAATTAGGGCTGGTTTGTAGGAGGGAAGGAGGGCTGGTGTGCAGTTTGGGGCAGTTCTCTCTGTCTCTCTCTCTCTGCCTCCGTCGCAGCAGGGGTGGCTCTCTCTGTGTTGCTGTCAGCAGCTTGGGGCAGTTCTCTCTGTGTCTCTCTCTGCCTCCCTCACAGCAGGAGCAAGAGGAGGGAATGAGAGCTCGTATGCAGTCTGGCAGGGCTCTATGTGTCTCTCTCTGTCTCTGGCATGTCTGAGAGGAATGTGGCTAGCATCCAGGAAGAGAGGGCCAGAGCTGTAGGGGTAGGGTGTTGCTGGCTGCACCCTGATTGGCACTATTCCAATTTGGCCAGCTGGACACGTCCCACCGCCCAGGGGTGGGAACCATGGATAGAGGAACCATGGATAAGGATATAATGATACAGGGTGGGATCCAGTGAAATATATGGAAGAGTAAGCAAACCAGAGGACACTGGGACACCTATATATTGATATTTAAATTCAA
Source organism: Paroedura picta (assembly GCF_049243985.1). Classification (NCBI taxonomy): domain Eukaryota; kingdom Metazoa; phylum Chordata; class Lepidosauria; order Squamata; family Gekkonidae; genus Paroedura; species Paroedura picta. The sequence continues at coordinate 165,176,393 of NC_135369.1, read as the reverse complement.
GCATCAAAAAACCCAGGGAGAGGGATAGTGGCTGCTAGGGGGCTAGGTCAAGGGAAACATGCCAGAACAGCAAGAGAGAAACCATTCAAGCCTGTATCTCATTACTCATTCTGCACTGAGAAGGGAGTGGGACTAGATTACCTGTATGGCCCCTTCTGACTCTATGACTCTACGATTCTCTACATAGCCATTTTTTCTGTTAATTGAAGAGAATGCAGCAGTCAAATCTCTGAATTGCCCTGAAATTTGCAGTAATAGCAGAAGTTGCTTCCAAAAAGAGGCTCTGTTCCAATTAAGCATCTAAACCAGAATGGGTTTTCTTGGATCATCTATGTGACATTATTGGCAAATGGACCTCAGCTGACAATTGCATCAGCCAATTGCATAATTGGTGCATTAGTAGTAGATGCCTGCATTAGATGATGATTCAAAACAGTTCAAATGTGTCATTCTACTGTATTACTGTAGGCAGGAAATGTTGTGCTCTTGCATTCTCTTTCAGTTACACACAAAGCCAGTGTGGTATAGTGGTTAAAAGCAGCTTCTAGTCTAGCCTAGAGCCAGCTGGGTGACCTTGGCCGAGTCATAGTTCTCTCAGAGTTCTCTCTCAGCCCCACCTACCGCATAAGCTGCCTGTTGTGGGAAGAGGAAGGTAATGTGATTGTAATCCATGTTGAGACTCCTTGAGGTGGAGAAAAGAGAGGTATAAAACCCTTCTTCCTACCCTTCTAAGTAGACACCTCCTGGGTTTTCCCCTATTTTGCAACAACCTTTCTCCAAACTGGTTTGATAGCACTTTCTGGAAATGTCTCAATCAAAGCACACAATATGAGATCCTGCTCTTACTGGTGCCATATCCCTGACCTCAGGCCTTGTGGACAATATTCCGCCAACTACAGGAGGTGCTACTCTGTGGTGCAATAGCATTATACCAAACGATTGCAATAGTCTACTTGGCCTCCGAGTTCCCAGCATTCACTTGTTTTTTTTTAAAGAGAAGTGTATCCCTTTTTAATTGCAATAGGTCACTAGAAGGTGAAGAAGACCAAGAAGAGTTGGTTCTTATATGCTGCTTTTCTCTACCCAATGGAGTCTCAAAGCGGCTTACAATCACCTTCCCTTTCCTCTCCCCACAACAGACACCCTGTGGGGTGGGTGAGGCTGAGAGAGCCCTGATATTATTGCTCAGTTAGAACAGCTTTATCAGTGCTGTGACTGGCCCAAGGTCACGCAGCGGGCTGCATGTGGGGGAGCAGGGAACCAAACCCGGCTCGCCAGATTAGAAGTCGGTGCTCCTAACCACTACACCAAGCTGGCTCTTTGGTGACCTAGCAGCTGGTGGTTTGTAAAAAAAAAGGCTTCCCAAATCCAGAAAAATGGTGGCCCTGGGAGGTTGAGGTAAGTAAGTAAGGTGGAAACTGCTGCCAGTACCCCTGCAGTCACAGCCACAATGACAGCTACATGGAGAATGGTCTCCATGTTGGAAGTATGGGAAAAACCATGGGCTTCAGACTGGAGTCTGAGCTTCAGAGGACTGCAAGTGTTCTGATCACCCATCACAAACCATTGTCATGTCAACATGAGTATTCCTGTGCAGAAACGCTGAAGGCACTTCAGGTCTGGTGCTTTGATATCAACCCTGGAGGGTTCCAGCAACTGTAAATGGCACATCCTAAACTGCAACGAGAACTTGAATGAGGTCAGAAAACCAGGAAGTGCCAACTAAGAAGCTGTTGGCAACCTAAATGATACAGGGCAGTTTGGAGCAGGGATCTCATAGGGGTGGCTAGGTATGCTGAAGGAGATGTTGAATGGGGCAGCAAGAGTTGAGAAGGCTTTGATGGTTTCCACCCACATCAAAAAGTAATGGCACTTCAGAGCGGAGGGATCAGAGCTGCCCCACAGACTATGCACTCCCAAGAGGGAGGCTGGGGTGCAAAAAAGAACTGGAAAAGTATTACAAGTTTATGTTTCAGTGGCGAGGTTAGTGATCCCTCCCTATGTCTACTTTTAGAAGTGTTTTCTTTTTCCTACTGTCACTCTTCATTTTCCTTTAATCAACAAAACCAGAGAACCAGGGGAAACCTTTTATTTGGAACTATATTTGGCAAAGTTCCATTGCGTTTGCTGAATTTTGAAATCTGTCAAAAAAAGAAAGAAAAAGCAACCCAACAAGCTTTCTGGCCCCTTAAAGATTAACAAGTGCATTGCAGTATGTAAATCTGCATGATGAGGAAAGCCCACTTGGCCTGAGGTCTGGAATGTACACACAAAGACAGAATTAGAAGGAAGGAGAGCAGCAGAAGGGCCAGGGTAGCTGGAAACAAAGATGTGTTATATTATGTAGCCGAACACAGATGAAAACAGGTTCTTGACAGAATAGTAAGTGCAATCTTAACAGGGTTCCAGTTTTTGAAGACAATGAATGAATGAATGAATGAATGAATGAATGAATGAATGAATGAATGAATGAATGAATGAATGAATGATCATAGTGAGGATGTAACTCAGGTTGTAACTCATTGTGTTGTTGTTGTTGTTAGTTGCGAAGTTGTATCTGACACATTGTGACCCCATGGACAATGATCTTCCAGGCCTTCCTGTCCTCTACCATTCCCCAGAGTCCACTTAAGTTCCCACTGACTGCTTCAGTGACTCCATCCAACCACCTCATTATCTGTCGTCCCCTTCTTCTTTTGCCCTCGATCGCTCCCAGCATTAGGCTCTTCTCCAGGGAGTCCTTATTTCTCATGAGATGACCAAAGTACTTGAGTTTCATCTTCAGGATCTGGCCTTCTAAGGAGCAGTCATGGCTGATCTCCTCTAGGACTGACCGGTTTGTTCGCCTTGCAGTCCAAGGGACTCGCAAGAGTCTTCTCCAGCACCAGAGTTCAAAAGCCTCAATTCTTTGACGCTCGGCCTTCCTTATAGTCCAACTTTCACAGCCATACATTGCAACTGGGAAGACCATAGCCTTGACTAGACGCACTTTTGTTGACTTATTGTAGGAGGGTGTAATTCAGTTCTGGATAGCACTGTACGTTATCTGGTTAGGGAGTTACGGATCTCTCTGGAATAATGAAGAACTGGCAACAAAGATGAAAGATTTGCATAATGTCAGAGAATGCAATAATAGGCCTTCCGGCTTAGTTCTGTTATAACTCTTCCCACTCCCACATCTGCCAATTTAATGTAAGACTTCTTGAACTTGATACAAGTGGACTCTCGCTCAAGAAAGCAAATGCCACAGACCTGTAAGTCATTAAGGAACCACAAGATTCTCTGTGGTTTCAGCTGCGACAGATTTACCTCTCTAAACAAGCTGTGCTTTTCATAGAATCATAGAGTTGGAAGGGATATCCAGGGTCCAACCCCCTGCACAATGCAGGAATTTGCAACTACCTGCCTACCCACAGTGACCCCAATTACATGCCCAGGTGATCCCCCCCCCCTTCACCAAAAAAATCTCCAGAATCCAGCCTGGCCTGGAGGAAAGTCATCTACCATTCCAGCAATTTCCTGGGTATGCAAGGAAGGGCCACAGGAAACAAACACTGGCACATCCCTTCCTGCCTACCCATTTACAATCTGCCTAAGTTCATACAATCAGTATTTCTGCCAGATGACTATCTAGACTCTGCATAAAAACTTCCAAAGAAGGAGAACCCACCACCTCCCATGGAAGCCTGTTCTACTGAGGAACCACTCTGTCAGGAACTTCTTCCGGATGTTTAGCTGAAAAGTCTTTTGAATTTGTTTCAACCCATTGGTTCTGGTCTGACCCTCTGGGGCAACGGAAAACATCTCTGCTCCTTCTTCTATATGACAGCCGCTCAAGTATTTGAAGATGGTTATCATATCACCTATTAGTCGTCTTCTCTCCAGGCTAAAAAGACCAAGCTCCCTCAACCTTTCCTCATACAACTTGGCCTCAAAACCCCTCACCATCTTCACAGCCCTCCTCTGGACATGCTCCAGTTTCTCTACATTTTTCTTCAGATGTGGTGCCCAAAACTGAACACAGTACTCCAAGTGAGGTCTTACCAGAGCATAGCAAAGTGATAGCATTAGCACTCATGACACTTCTTTTAAGACAGCCCAAAATCCCATTTGCCCTTTTAGCGACCGAGTCATGCTGCTGAATCATATTGGTCTGGTCTACTAAGACCCCCAGATCCTTTTCACACGTACTACAGCCAAGACAAGTCTCATCCATCCTATAGTGATGCATATGATTTTTTCTACCTCAGTGAAGAACTTTACATTTATTTCTACTGAAATTCATTTTATTCATTTATCCTCAAGCAATTTCCTATTTTCCTTCATCTGTATTGCAGATACCACAGTCATGCTGCAGGTATTGTATGAACAACCTCTGGTTTCAGCCTCTATCTTTCAAAGAAGGTGACCCTATTTTTTCTAAGCTAATTCATTTCCCAATTTTAGCTTCTTCAAAGGATTTTTTTTCACCTGGATTCTGGTTGCAAAGATTTTACAAGCTATGAAAAAAATAGATTAAACATCTGTATTCTTGCAATGTGTATAGTTAGAATAATAGAATCATAGAGTTGGAAGGGGCCATACAGGCCATCTAGTCCAACCCCCTGCTCAACGCAGGATCAGCCCTAAGCATCCTAAAGCATCCAAGAAAAGTGTGTATCCAACCTTTGCTTGAAGACTGCCAGTGAGGGGGAGCTCACCATCTCCTTAGGCAGCCTATTCCACTGCTGAACTACTCTGACTGTGAAATTTTTTTCCTGATATCTAGCCTATATCGTTGTACTTGTAGTTTAAACCCATTACAGAACATCATGGGGAACCTTGTCAAAAGCTTTACTAAAGTCCAAGTAAACGACATCAACCGAATTTCCACGATCCAGCAAACTTGTTACTTGGTCAAAAAAGGAAACCAGGTTGGTCTGGCAGGACCTGTTGGAGACAAATCCATGCTGACTTCCTTGGATCACCAAATTGTCCTCCAGATGTTTGCAGATCGCTCCCTTTAATACCTGCTCCATTATCTTCCCCACAACAGAGGTCAGACTCACTGGTCTGTAGTTTTCCGGGTCATCCTTCCTCCCTTTTTTGAAGATTGGAATAACGTTTGCTCTCTTCCAGTGTTCCGGGACATCTCCAGTCCTTAAATTGGTCCCAAAGATGATGGACAAGGATTGTGCAAGTTCTCTGGAAAGTTCTTTGAGTACTCTCGGGTGCATTTCATCCGGACCAGGGGATTTGAACTCATCCAGTGCAGCTAAATGCCTCTTGACAACCTCTCTGTCCATGTTAACCTGCCACCCAGACACTATCCTTATATCAGCAACCAGTACTGCAAACAGCCGTTCTAGTTAAGTTGGGCATATGCCTAGAAGAACTAGCCTGTCTGGGTGAAGGTCAGCTTTGGATGACCCAGAAAACTCTAGTAAGCCACCAAGGCTATTCTTTAAGAATTTCGTTTCAGTTTAGTGCAAATTATAATTATTATAATGTAGAACCAATAGGCTGGCTTATTAATTGAACCAGTTTATAATTGCTTGTAAGTCATTTAAGATTTAAACCCCTGCTTTCCACTCCCTGCAAAAAGCGACAGGGAACAAAAATCAGTTTAAATGTCTCTGAGCCACTTCTTCCCCAGCTTTCTGCTCACTACAGCTTTGGGTGGAGAACTAAAAGCAGGAGGTGAAATAGCTAGAAGTCATTTCAGCCCCTGCTTTCTGTTCACCATGAAAATCCATGGCTAGTAGAGAGGCATTGAAACCAAACAGCTGAGCTCAGCTGTTTTGCGAAGAGCAGAAAGCAGGGGTTTAAATGGCGCTCAGCCATTTAAACCTCTCCTTTCTACTCTTTACAAACTGTATCAAAATGCATGGAAGTTCATGGCGGCTTTCAGTTTGCAATCATCACTTTGCAAACTACAAACCAGCCAAAATTCATGACAAACTTTAGTTCAAGAGCTTGTTTATGCCCATCCTTATTTGAAGCCCAGCTACTTTTTTCTGCACTTTCTCAAGTATGCTTGTAATTACTGAGGGCTTTCTGCATTGTGCTGTGTAGGAGTTCCCAATAGACTCTGGTAGTCAATGAAAATATGAATTGATTGGCTTCTCACAATGAAAGTCAATGAAAATATGAATTAATTGGCTTCTCACAATGAATGTGGGGGGTATCCCAGGGCAAATCTTTACCTATAGAACTTCTCAGGCTCACCTTTGTGCACTTAATATAGGAAGGGGACCTCTAGGCATGCCTAGAGGAGACTGCACAGGCTAAAAACCATAAATATAGGGACCAGGAGCAATTTTGTCTTACAGCAAAAGCAAAATGCAAATTGTCAGTGAAAAGCAAGCTGCTATTAACTGCTACTCCAAGGTTTGAGAGCTGAAAAAAGTTTAAAGTGCTGATAGTGCATTTGGTGCATTTACTCTTAATTAAAAGGCTTCAACACTTTTGTAATTTAGCAAAATGGATGATGCTTGTAGAAGAAAGATTATAATAAGGTTCAGCAATTTATACCTTCAAAGGCACCACACCAGTATTAATGAATACAGCACGCTGGGGTATGAAGTATTATGCTTCCCATTTGCAAGATGTGTTAGCTGAAGAACTGAGAGGTTGTGTTATTAGCCCTAAGGCACAAAGCAAATTATTGTAGTTGTGAACAATGGTAAAAGATCACAGACAGTGTCACTTTCTTTGAACAAGGAATAAGCAAGAATAAGGAAGCTACATTTACCTGTTTAACCAGAGACCCCTCAAAATTTGCTTTTTAAATAGGATTACATAGACAGTAAGCTTCTAGAGTCATTCCTTCCCACCCCCACTCTCCCATAACAATGCAGTAGTATGTACAGTTACACTTGTTGAAGCCTGTTGACTTCAGCGGACTCTGAAAGGTGTAGCTCTCCTTAAAATTACACTTACCATTTTCCTAGGGGCACCCTACAGCAGAGGGCTCCACCCATTCCTAGAATTCTTAGACCAAGGAGAGAGCATCAACATAAAATGGCTGCCATGGAGGGAAAGGACCAATAAAAATGGCCGCCAAGGGGGGAGGAGGGGTGGGGCCAAATCAAAACATGTAAAGTTTCCACAAAAGGTCATGAAGGTCCAAACCAAATATCCACCTACAGTGGAGGCTGCTATTTTTGAAAGGATGCTTCCAATGGTGATATAAGGGATTCCTCCTTGGTGCTTCTAAAACACCTGCCAATCTAGTGAAGTGGAGACCAGCTAGAGTTCGGGGAAAGATGTTTCGGGCAGGAAGCATAGGGTGCCAGAAAATGCATTGGTGACTCAATGGTGCCCTTGGGCCTTGCCCTACAAGAAATCATTGTGGAAGTACTTCATGGTATAAGGGAATGTAGATCGCTGGGAGGCAAAATCACAAGACTCCGGCTTGCTTACTTTGACCATATTATGAGATCCAATTCAACGGAGAGCGCAATTATGCTAGGATTGTTCAGGGGTAAAAGGAAACCAGGCCAACAAAGGCCACAGTGGTTAGATATGATCAAAATAGACACTGACCATGGCATTATTCAACTAAAAATTGAAAACTGTGGTGACAGTTGAGCCAAAAGTCGGACATGATTGAATGGTTAACATTATCATCATCATATGGAAATACGGCCATAATTGTGCATTTGAAATTGAACCTATGGGGAACTGTGATATTTCTTGAATGCATCATGCGTATATACTAATGCTTGGGCAGTAATGCCGTGGTGAAGATTCATATCATTTGAAATGTGAAGCACATTCATTGCAATTAGCTCACCATATGGATAACATTTTGCTAACTAATTGGTTTACCATATGGCTCTCTCTATGTACCAGGAACAAGAAGTTAGGCTTGCAGTATGTGTGATGACCAGACAATGGGGCATATAACAAGATGGGAAACTCATTTCTATGCCTGTTGATTTACAAGCAAATCTTATGGAATTAAGAACATAAGATAAACATAGTATGAACTCCTTGTCATGAGCCAGCCTCAGAGCAGCACAGATTCCTCAGAGGATGAACTGAGCTATGCAGAGGTGAGACAGGCAGAGTCCCTTTCTGCCCAGTTCAAACCTAGCCAAAGAGCAGGCTGCTCAGGACCCTGAGCTGGGACTGCCTGCAGAAGCTCCTCAGATCAGTTGCCAGATCTGCTGGAGTGCAGCTGTATCTCATCAGGCTGACAGCTCTCCCCCCTTCCCAGTCTTCAGAAGCAGCTGATAGCTAAAACTGCAAAAACACAGTTTGTTTCAAGGTGATACCTTCTCAGGATGCAGCCTGGGCCAGGAGAAGATATTTGCCTATGAGAAGTTTGGAAACTAAGCTGGCTTGGAACCAATGGTGCATCCAGCCATGATGCTGACACCTACCATGCCTGTTTCCTGCCTCACAAGTCTCCTTGAAACCCTGGACCTTGGTGTGGACTTTTGGACTACACCTTTGGATTGGCCCACTTGTTTGGAACTTTAAGGATTCATGGAGCCTGTAGTACCAGAGCCACTTTAAGGATTTGCAGGGTCTTAGCAGAGCACAACTGGTGCTGTTACTGGTGCTTTAACATGGATAGTAGAAACTTTGAAAGCAACTGGAAGCTTCTCTTTTTTCCATTCTTGTGGTCCGTGAGCCTCAGAAGTATGAAGACCCCCTGATATAGCACTGTGGGTCCCCTGGAACTGCAGGGCACAAAGCATGTGCTACATGTGCTAATAAGAGAAACCACCTCTATTGAAGGTGAATCCTTAAACTGGGACTGCTCTTCAATGGCTCCAATTTTTGACAACCCAGCTGTGGTTAAGAAGAGATTTCTTTATGTCAGTGGTTCTCAACCTGGGGGTCAGGACCCCTTTGGGGGTCGAACGACACTTTCACAGGGGTCGCAGCAGGGCAAGCAGCTTGGCCGGGGTTGATCGAGATAGAGCATTCATCTGTCTGGAGCAGTGGAAAAAAGCGAGATGATCATGGTGGGACAAGAGACAGAACTGAAATGAGAAACCCCGGGGGGAAAACCCAATTTATATGCAATCATGAACAATGGATATTCACACATTGGTCGGTTTTGGTTTAATTTCTGTGAAAGAACACGTGCATAATTTTATGGTTGGGGGTCACCACAACATGTGGAACTGTATTAAAGGGTCACGGCATTAGGAAGGTTGAGAATCATTGCTCTATGTGCCTGTTATGTGCGATGGCCATATTGTGTGAATTGGACAATATATTTATTCTCTCTCTAGGATCCTGAGTCACACCGATGAAATAAGGACCCAGAAATGCCTGAAACTGCTCAGACAGCCAGTGGGTTTCATTTAATCCTCCCCACCCCCATCCGTCTGTAAAGCTTTTGGTTTAGACATTCTCCTGGTGTAAATCACAACACAGTTTGGGTCATTTGTGGAGCTCAGTTACCTTCTGATTTACATTACATTAAGCTAGAATTATAGCCATGATTAACCATCCGTGATGATTGTTCCAGCATTCTCAGACTCTCTAAGCTTCTGCAGCTAATACTTGGCTGGCGTTGGTCCATCCCACTGATGAGCCTCCCTAGCAATAACCTTACTAATTTAGGAGCCAGTCCAATTCCCATTAAAGTCAATGAAAAGACTGTAAATGACTCTAATAAGAATTGGATTGGATCCTAAACTATGACCCTTTGTTCTGGAGCCCTGTGCACTCATTCTTCTCCTATCCAGTTGGGCTTGAGCTCTGTCTCTGAGTTTCTGTGTATTAACCACAATTTATATATATAAAAGAGCCCACCATTATTTTCAAACTAACATTTACCGCATAAGGCTTCAATTTGGCACGGTCTTTCTCCCTTTCTCTGAATGAATCTGTCTAACAAGCTCCCTGGCAAACTCTGTCCTCTCAGCCCTCGCTGAAAGAAGAGTCAGAAATTGCAGGTAGCTATATTGGTCTAGGGAGGAGGGGGGAGAAACAGTAGGATAATAAGAACAGAAGCCATGTTGGCCCATCTAGTCCAACACTCTGTGTCACACAGTAGCCAAACCCAGGTGCCACCAGGAGGTCCACCAGCAGGGTCAGAACTCCAGAAGTCCTCCCACTGTGGCCACCCAAGCACCAAAAATACAGAGTACCACTGCCCCAGACATAGTGTTCCATCTATAAAGGTAAAGGTATCCCCTGTACAAGCACCGAGTCATGCCTGACCCTTGGGGTGACGCCCTCTAGAGTTTTCATGGCAGACTCAATACGGGGTGGTTTGCCAGTGCCTTCCCCAGTCATTGCCATTTTACCCCCCAGCAAACTGGGTACTCATTTTACTGACCTCGGAAGGATGGAAGGCTGAGTCAACCTTGATCCGGCTGCTGGGATCGAACTCCCAGCCTCATGGGCAGAGCTTCAGACAGCATGTCTGCTGCCTTACCACTCTGCGCCACAAGAGGCTCTTGTTCCATCTATACCTTGTGGCTAATAGTCATTGATGGACCTCTGCTCCATATTTTTATCCAAACTCTTCTTGAAGCTCTCCTTGCTGCGGTGAATTCCATGTGTTAATTTCATTGGGGGTGAAGAAGCAATGATCCTTTTTATTACAATGAACCAAAACATCATAATGTAGCGGTCAAACTTTCAAGGTTGCCAGAACTCTTCTCCAGCCTGGAAGAGTGCTGGAGGACTCAAAAGCTTATTCAATAGTTTGTAGATTTTAGCTGATCCTAATTAGCAATGTAATTCTTGTTGGAAGTGAAAGACTGAGCAGTGATCCTTTGAACAAAGCACATGAGGGAGGCAGTAGAGCAAGCAAGGTAAGACCAATCTGTTAAAACCCAGAATCATAGAGTTGGAAGGAGCCATACAGGCCATCTAGTCCAACCCCCTGCTCAACGCAGGATCAGCCCTAAGCATCCTAAAGCATCCAAGAAAAGTGTGTATCCAACCTTTGCTTGAAGACTGCCAGTCTTCCCTTAGGAGAAGTCTACTCTTCTCTTAGGAGTCTTCTCTTAGGAGAACTTCTCTTGGGAGTCTTCTCTTAGGAGGTCTACTCTTCTCTTGGGAGTCTTCTCTTAGGAGAAGTCTACTCTTAGGAGTTTCTCCCTTCCTGTTGACTCCACCTCCTTTTTCTTCTTTGTTAAACTTGCCTCCCTTAGGACAAGATGTGCTTTCTGCAATTTATTTCCGTACCAGTTTAGACAGACAGCTAGAATCCTTTTCTCTGTATTTCCTATACAGTATGGATAAATTATAAAATTATGCATGGGTGGAGAGAGTCTTTTAGGGATGGCAGGGAGAAGGGGGGGGTGCACACTCAGTTGAAGGTTAGATTCATTCCTATCCCGACCATTATTCTTAACTAGCCCTTGGCTGGTCCACTCCGCAGGATCCTGTTATGAATTATTGCTAAAGCACAGCAATAGTGCAGCATTCGATGATATGTGGATACAGCCTCAGGCTGCCCATGGTAATTCTGAGGTTTGACACCACAGTAGCCAAGAGACAAATGCTTTTTAACTATTCCATCTCGACGATATCCAAGAGTCACCCAGCTGTGAATCTTGTTGTCTACCCAACTCAAGAATTCTTCCCCTTCCAATGAAAACGTGACTCCATTTATAGTTCCAAAAAAAAAATGTTATCCTTGCCACTACTGGCAATTGCCTTGACTGCTTGGGTTCCTTCATTCATTGGGGAGTAAGAATTTAGGAATGAAGAAGGAGAAGAAGAAGAGTTGGTTTTTAAATGCCGCTTTTCTCTACCCAAAGGAGTCTCAACATGGCTTACATTCACCTTCCCTTTCTCTCCCCACAACAGACACCCTGCGAGGTAGGTGGGGAGAGCTGTGAGAAAACTGACACATGGAGGAGAGGGGAATCAAACCCAGTTCTCCAGATTACAGGCCGCTGCTCTAAACCACTACACCAAGCTGGCTCAAAGTCAGTACTGTCTACTCAGTTTGGCAATAGTTCTCCAGGCTCTCCAGCTTTCACATCGCTGGCTATCTGATTCTTTTAACTGGAGTTGCTGGGGATTGAACCCGGGACTTTCTGCATACCAAGCAGTAAGCCAGAGCCCCTCCTCAGAAGGCAGAATTCATAGGATTAGTTGCTACTGGTTCTCTCTCTTCTACAGGCTGAAGAATGTCATGGATTACTGCTTAGAATCAGAGGAAGTGTCTTTTCCTCAGACCATAATTAATGTTTCCCCAAGCAGGAATGGTTTGACTTCAGATCAGTTAGAACCCAAGAAAACCCATAATATTTTAACTAGTAGATGGGCTGAATTGGCAGAATGAGGGGCTTTTCGCACGCCTTCAAAATCGCACTGAAACGCTACTGATTTGCCATTATGCACAACGTCGTTGACAATCTGCCACACACCTGAAACCGATCCGCAAAAAGCGCTTCCTTGTAGCACTTTCAGGGAAATCCCCAAAAGTGGATTCACCCTCCGGAAAGCGCTACACTCCTGCAACCAATCTGCAACACTAGCGGGAAAGTTCTGTGCGTTACCATTGTTGTGGTTTCTACAAAGTCCCTCCCCCTGGCTCTCTCCTCTGATCTTCCGGCGAAGCGATCACCATTTTTTTTTCTCCGAGCGAGCGGGGCTCAACCCACCAGCAAGCCTCTGTTTAGAGGCTTCCCCAGCTTCAGTCCCTCCCCAGAGCTGTTTAGTCACTAAGCACAGAGAAGCCCGTTTGCTGATGTATTTTCCCTTTATTTTTTACACTGTTTTCGGCCGAAAATCGGGCCCGTGAGGGGGGGGGATTTTTTTTTTCACTCGGGAGGAGCGTGGCAACGATGAAACGACAGCTCAAACACACCTGCCAGCTGGATGGGTCTCTCCGTTGCAACGAATTAACACAGATTCGTTGCAATGGGTGTGTTTAAAAAAAAAAAAACCTTTCTTAAAGGGAAAGGGGCTGTTTGGGAGCATGCTAACGGCTGCCCATTGGCTGCTTGATGGCCAGGGGCGGGACGAGCTCGGCAATAGCGCTTCCTTTCTAGCGATTTTTGCTGAGACCGGAAGCCTTTGGGAAACGATAGAAACGCAACCGGATTCCACTACAAAGTCAGGTATGCATAATGACGAATTCCACTATTTTAAATGGCGATTTTTCGTTCAGCAAACAATTTGCTATAAGGATCCCAGTGCGGAAAGCCCCTGAGAGTTGTGGAATGAGGGTGCTATGTTAGGGACTGAGTGGTCCAATTTCTGCCCCCAGTTCTGTTTTTCTCTCCCCTCCTCTTTAACTCATGCTCAGATGCACTCAGACTCCAGATGCTCTTGAAGGTCAATGAGCATGCTCAGTGCTGCTTGGGTCATTTCATATTTACTAATATTCTATTTACTCATATTTACAGCACCAAATCTAGAGTTTCAGGGGGTCCCCGTTTCCTTCCCCTATAGAAAAACCTGTGACCCCATCATGTTGGCTGTTAGAAGGAAAGACAATATTGACTTAGTGAAATACCACCAGTGTAGTTGTGGCCTTTGAAGATTCCTAAACAGAAAATGAAGGAAATGTGTCTCCAAGAACTGCACAGCCTTTCCTGCAGAATCAGCAGCGGCAAAGGTGGTAAACGACCTCTTTTAAAGAGTCCATGCATAATGCATAATGGCGAAAGAAGGACAGCAGCCCATGAGGGTTCATTTCCATGCTCACTGCATGGAGGCATTTATCTCATGACACTTTCCCACAGACGCAGCTGGATCGGCTTTCACACTTCTCCAGCCCTCCAACTTCCAGTTATACACGTGTGTTGTTTAGTCTGGAGGAGAAGGAGCGCTGAGGACTTCATAGCAAACATGCATTCCAGGAACACGGTACCTTATTCAAGCTCCCTCCACTGCACATGAAGAAGGAGGAGGGCTGGATTTTTATACCCCACCTCTCACTACCCAAAGGAGTCTCAGAACGACTTACAATCACCTTCCCATCCTCTCCCCTGTGAGGTAGGTGAGGTTGAGAGAGCCCTGTAGGCTGCCTGTGGAGGAGTGGGGAATCAAACTTCCATGACAGCCACAGTATTTGCTCAGTTGCAAAATGGATTCATCTGATTTGCTAGAGAAGCAGCACAGGCTTGTATAAAGCATAGAATCACTTGCCTTCATCCCGTCTTTATGCCTGCATTCTTTTAGTGGATGACAGTGGACAGGGTTCCAGGACCATGTTTTTGTTTTGTTTTGTTTTTTGTTTTTTGTTTTTGCTTCTGCTCTTTCTGTGCAGTTCTTCTATGTAGGAAGTGATCAAAATAAACTGATTGCCACTTGATCTGGGCTCATGGGCAGAGATGCCCAAGGCACAATGGCATTACTTTCCTAAGACTTAGAAGGGCATAACTTTGCTTAGGATGGTATTGGGAGACATGTAAATAGTAAACCTCAACTCAAAAATGTCAGACTTCGGTTTTTTTATTATGCATCCTAGTCATTCTAAACATTCTGCCACATTGGCACTGTAGTGTCAGAGCTCTCTCAGCCTCACCTCCCTCACAGGCTGCCTGTTGTGGGGAGAAGAAGGGAAGTCAATTGTAAGCCTCTATGAGATTCCTTCGGGTAGAGGAAATAATGATATAAAAGCCAACCTTTCTTCTTCTTCTTCTGGCCTGGGGCCAGGCAGCAGGAGCTTGCCTAATACCTCTAGGCAAATTGTAAGCTTGGTGGACTTGGTGGCTATATATTGCTTTAATAAAGGTAAAGGTATCCCCTGTGCAAGCACCGAGTCATGTCTGACCCTTGGGGTGACGCCCTCCAGCGTTTTCATGGCAGACTCAATACGGGGTGGTTTGCCAGTGCCTTCCCCAGTCATCACCGTTTGCTTTAATAGGGATTAGCTAGATTCACAAAAGAGAGGTTGATGATGATTACTAGCCATGATGATTAAAGGGAACCTCTCTATTCAGAGGCAATTGAATACAAATGCTGGGAGGCAAAACCAGTGGTAATTGTGTTGGCTTGTAATCCTCATTTGTTGGCCCTCAAGACAACTGGTTGACTGCTGTGTCCAACAGGATGTTGGACTAGATCAAGGGTGGTCAAACTTTGCCTCTCCAGTTGCCCATGGACTACAATTCCCCTCTGGAGAGCCACAGTTTGGCCATCCCTAGACTAGATGGACCACTGGTCAGTGCATGGATAGAAGAGTTTCTGTCCTGAGTTTCATGATGCAAGAAAGGCAAGATATTAGGAGATGAACGTGAACAGTTCTACATCCCCATGATGGCCTTCTTTCATAGGCTTGTAAGCCAGCTATTGTCCCGTCCTTGGCCTGAGTCACAACTTGTATTTCTGATGCTCACCAGGTGGTGGGGAGATTAAACAATGCCTTACTTTGCATTTCGTGACTCACTTGCTCAATGACTAATCCTGCTGAGAATCCTAAATCTATAATTTTGTATAATGTATGCTCTCTTTCTTTCTCATGACACCTGCACCCTCTAGACCAGGGGTAGTCAAACTGCGGCCCTCCAGATGTCCATGGACTACAATTCCCAGGACCCCCCTGCCAGCAAATGCTGGCAGGGGGCTCCTGGGAATTGTAGTCCATGGACATCTGGAGGGCCGCAGTTTGACTACCCCTGCTCTAGACCCAGAAGCCAGGATTCGGCATGATTATTTTAAAACATAAAACACCCACAAAAAAAAAAAGTTTTCCATAGATTTCATTTTCTGAACATGGTGGTTTTAGCGAAAGTGTCAACCGAGGAGAGGCTGGGCTGTTGCTCGGTAGCTAAGCAATATGCAATAAAGAACATATTAACAATAATTTCCAGCCAAGATGATCTCTGTTTGTGAGATATTGCAGAGGCTTGATGCCTTCCTGCTGCTACATTACAAATAGCTACCTCACTGCTATTTGCACTAATGAGTCGGGCCTCTTTCCCTTGGTTAAAATTAGAAAGAAAGAGAGGGGAAAACACATGCAAAATTATCAAAAGCCAGACAACATAATACATATTTTGAGATGTATTTTCATGGGTGTTTTGGAACTGTGTTTCAGGATCCAAGGCAAAAGAAGATAGAAACTGTATAAATCAGATTCAGGTGGGTAGCTGTGTTGGTCTGAAGCAGCAGAACAAATTTAAAGCTGGCAGCTTTAAGGAAGTTTTATTCAAGGTGTTAGCTTGTATCTGAAGACGTGTGCATGTACATGGACGCTTATACTTGAATAGGAGAAAGGCTACAAAGATGGTGAGGGGTTTGGAGACCAAGACATATGAGGAAAGGTCGAGAGAGCTTGGTCTGTTTAGCCTGGAGAGAAAATGACTAAGAGATTATATGATTTGAAGAGTTGCCATATAGAAGATGGAGCAGAGTTGTTTTCTGTTGCTCCAGAAGGTCGGACCAGAATTCAAAAGAATTTTCAGCTAAACATCCAGAAGAAGTTCCTGACAGAGCGGTTCTTCAGTGGAACAGGTTTCCTTGGAAGGTGGTGGGTTCTCCTTCTTTGGTGTAGTGGTTAGGAGTGTGGACTTCTAATCTGGCATGCCAGGTTCGATTCTGTGCTCCCCCACAAGCAACCAGCTGGGTGACCTTGGGCTCGCCACGGCACTGATAAAATTGTTCTGACTGGGCAGTGATATCAGGGCTCTCTCAGCCTCACCTCCCTCACAGGGTGTCTGTTGTGGGGAGAGGAAAGGGAAGGCGACTGTAAGCCGCTCTGAGCCTCCTTCAGGTAGGGAAAAGCGGCATATAAGAACCAACTCTTCTTCTTCTTCTTCTTCTTCTTCTTCTTCTTTGGAAGTTTTTAAACAGAGGCTAGATAGTCACCTGCCAGAAATGTTGATTTTATGAACTTAGTCAGATTGTGAGTGGGTGGGCAGGAAGGGATGTGCCAGTGTTTTTCTCTTGTGGCCCTTCCTTGCATGCTGATCATCACTGTGGGATGGTAGTTGAACTTCCTCAAGGCCAGGCTGGATTCTGGAGATTTTTGGTGTGTGTGTAGGCATGAAATTGGGATCACTGTGGGTGGGCAGGTAGATGTGAGGATCCTGCATTGTGCAGGGGGTTGGACTGGATGGCCCTGGAGGTTCCTTCCACCTCTATGATTCTGTGAATAAAAATGTTTGTTGGTCTTAAAAGTGCCACTGGACTCAAGCTTTGCTTAAATCAGAGTTGGGCAGTATGGTTGCCCATACAGAATCAAGGGTCTAGAAGAACATTTCACCACATCATCAATAAACAGTTTAGTGGAGAAGGCCCAGACTTTATTAAATGAAAACAAACAAACTTCAAAGAATGACATTTAAATGAAGAACCCCTGTCCCTTTCTTTTATGCTCTCACACAAATCTGTGTAGATCTAAAATGTTTTTTTTATTCTTGTGTGCGTTAAAGCCAGTTATGGATGCCAGTGGGGGATCTCCTGGAATTACATATCCAGGCAATCAAGGTCAGTTTCCCTGGAGAAAATATCTGCTTTTGAGGATGGGTTCCATAGCATTATCCATTGTGGAGGTCTCTCCCTGCCCTAAATCTTACCCACTCCTAGCTCTACCCCCCCCCCACCCCCAAAGTCTCCAGTTATTTTGCAACCCAAAGCTGGCAAACCTATGAAACCCACATTAGGGAAATCTAAGCAAATCTCACCAAATGAAGAACAAATGTGTCTCTGCTTTTTGTTCAAGTCCTTAAAACAAATTATAACTCTTACTGGAGCTACGTAGGGGCTGCCAAAGGATGCTTTGTTAGCTACAGGAAAGGTGGAGGACACAGCTCAGGGAAGCTCCCAAGCCCTGGAAGCAAAAGACAAAAGGAAACCAAACCAAAGCTGTACAATCCTTGAACTTTCTTGATTCAGGCTGTAGGCTTGGACAGAGCATCTAGCAGTCACTTGGGTTGAGGGTAGGGTGTACAAATCAGCTCTACTGAAGTTTCATTTGAGGGAAACCTTGCCTGAGTGTATAATGGCTTCAATGAACTTAGAACGGGCTGTTTAGGACTGCACTGAAGTCATATAAACTTAGTATAGCCTTTTTTAAAGAGCCTCTTGTGGCGCAGAGTGGTAAGGCATCCGTCTGAAAGCTTTGCCCATGAGGTTGGGAGTTCGATCCCAACAGCCGGCTCAAGGTTGACTCAGCCTTCCATCCTTCTGAGGTCGGTAAAATGAGTACCCAGCTTGCTGGAGGGTAAATGGTCATGACTGGGGAAGGCACTGGCAAACCACCCTGTATTGAGTCTGCCATGAAAACGCTAGAGGGTGCCACCCCAAGGGTCAGACATGACTTGGTGCTTGCACAGGGGATACCTTTACCTTTACCTTTTATAGCCTTTTTTTAATGGTTTGCCAGCTCTAGGTTGGGAAATAACTAGGGATTTGGGGGGTGAAGCTGGGAATGGGTGGGATTTGGGGCAGAGTTGGACCTCAGCACAGTATAATGCCACGGAGTCCATCCTCCAAAGCAACCATTTTCTCTGAGGGAATTAATTTCTGTTCCCTGGAGGTGAGCTGTACAACCGGGGGATTCCCAGCTCTCACTTTGTCCCCAGGTCCCACGGACATGCTTTTACTTCCAAGACATGCTTTTACTTCCTGAGCCCCCGGGGAGGGCGGTATATAAATATAAATATAAATAAATAAATAAATAAAGTTTGTCTCTCAACAGTGCCCTGCAAAGTAGCCAGGAAAGGGCTTCGTTCCCTAATACAGGGATCCTCAACCTGTGGTCCTCCAGATGTTCATGGACTACAATTCCCATGAGTCCCTGCCAGCGAATGCTGGCAGGGGCTCATGGGAACTGTAGTCCACGAACATCTGGAGGACCACAGGTTGAGGATCCCTGCCCTACTAGACTTAAAATCTAGCCTTCTATTGACTGATAGATTGTGCAATCTTAGTTTTACAGTCTTTATGAGCTGGATGAAAAACAGACAAAGTCAAGAAAGAAACGTTTAAAATAGATGTGCTTTTAGACAACAATATTGGTGGGGAAATTGAAAGATGTTTCAACTCAGCTCTCTCTTTCTCTCCATTTCTTAGACATACACCTTTTTTTAAAAGGTAGACTTGCTGTGACAGGCCTTTTCTCCCAACTGAGGGGACCTATGAAGTCTCATGATTTTGGAGAACGAGGTGTGTTGTAAGCTATAAACCTTCCCCTCAATTGCCAGATGTTCTTAAGGTAGCAAGCACAACGGCTTTGAGTTTGCTGCCATGAGGTAAGTTTTGTGGTGAACAAATGGAACATGGAGGTCACCGTGGCAGAAGTTGTATAGAAATAACTAAGAAGATTTATTTATTTACAGACTGATTTCACAGAACAGGTCAGTAGCACAGGCCTCCAAAGAAGGAACTTGGCCAAGACACGTGCATTTAGGCTAGTTATGGCTTCAGAATGTGGTTTAAATGTCCTTTAATGCTTTCAAGTACAAACTAGATTTTTCCTGACTAGCACCTCAGTTGGATCCCCTCTGGATTTCACCCACACTGGCCTGTCCTTTCCCAAGACTGACTCAATGGTGCAAGGTTTGCTCATTGCCGGAATCAGGCCTAACAATCAGGTTCTCTGTTCTCTCTCAGAGACTGTTTATGCACTGGAGGTTTCATGATGGGCTGCAGGCTGGAGTTTTAGTTGTGGCAGGCTGTCCCGCCTCTTCCTGCACCCACATGGGGGAGTATTTGGCCTGGTGCACGTCATCCGCCCCTGATTTGTGCTCCTGCACGGGAGGTGGAACAGTGAAGTTCCCAGTGCATAAATGGTCAAAGGTGGAACGAAAAGACTCTGCCATGCTACCAGGTAGAGCTACCCTCCTGTCTGCTCTTTTACTGAGGCAGACTCTAAAACTATCACTGCCTTCTCCCTGAGGCAGATCTGGGCCCCTTATGTGCAGTTTGGGCAAGGCACTTTCAATGTGCTTTTGCAGCTGGATTTTCCTGTGTGGAACAGGATAATCTCCTTCTAAAGTGCATCGAAAGTGAATTATCCAACATGTGCAGAATGGGCAGGACTCTTTCTTCCTGTGCTGCCTTCCAATATTCCACCCCCCCTTCTAAAAGGTGATTGAATGCTGGAGCAGCAGTCCCACAAGCTCAGCTGGGTGGCTGCTTTTCCCTCTTCAGGGGCAGGACCGCCTCCTGTCCGTCCTACTTGCCAATTCTTGCTGCAAGACTTAAGACAGGGGTAGTCAAACTGCGGCCCTCCAGATGTCCATGGACTACAATTCCCAGGAGCCCCCTGCCAGCGAACGCTGGCAGGGGGCTCCTGGGAATTGTAGTCCATGGACATCTGGAGGGCCGCAGTTTGACTACCCCTGACTTAAGAGAAGAATATGGTAAACAGACAGGGACAGACTGAGCCAGCCACACCCTTTCAGCTTCCTCTCTCAAAAATCAGACTGACTCAATGTTCCAATCAAGAATAAACCAACAAATAAGAAACAAATAAATAGTTAAAGTGGACATCTGTCTTGTGGCCTCAGTAATAAAGTGGAAAACAGACTTACTTTTCAGCTATCCCAGCCTTGTTCAACTCTTTTACCACTGAGAAAACCCTGGAACAGTCTTCAGGCTCTGAGAAACCCCAGAAGTGATTTCCCACCCATTTGGGAAACCCTTCTGGGGCTGTCAAGAAACATCAGGGGTTCATGGAACCCTGGTTGAGGAAGCCTGAGCTAACCAGAAGAGGAAGGGGTCACAATTGTGGGAAACTGGCCAGTTGGCTTACAAATGAAATCACGGGGAAAGATCTCACTCTTTCTTGACTCAAAGGGCTACCAGTGGCCGGTTGCATGCAAATCAAATTCAACCTACCTTCTGAAGAGGATAAATGGGAAATTCTGGGAGCCACAAACCTAGGGGCAGGGAAAAGAAGGAAACAATGAGAGCCAGCTTGGAGTAGTGGCTAAGAGCGGCATCCTCAAAGTGGGTTTGTTTCCCCCACTCCTCCACATGCAGCCAGCTTTATGACCTTGTGCCAGTCACAGTTGTCTCAGAGCTCACAGGGTATCTGTTGTGGGGGGAGGGAGGGAAGGCTGCTTTGAGACTCCTTCAGGTAGTGAAAAGCAGAGGTTAAGAACCAACTCTCCTTCTATATCAGTGGTCCCCAATCCCCGGTCCGGGGACCGGTACCGGTCCGTGGATCAGTCAGTACTGGGCTGCGGCTCCTCCTCATCCTCCTTCCTGGCTGCTGCCTCGGGGGCTGCCCTGCCACTCTGCTGCCTGCTCACCTTTGGTGGTCTCCAGGAGCTGCCATGGCTGAGGCTCCCCCTCAGCATGACACTGCACAGCTGCTGCTGGCAGCGCCCCCCAGCGGGCGGCGGGAAAACAAAGGGAGCAGGGGCTCAGGCGGCGGTGACGTCCCTCGGCAAAAGACTACCCCCTCCCGGGCCTCAATAAAATTCTCAAATGTTGACCGGTCCCCGGTGATAAAAAGGTTGGGGACCACTGTTCTATATGATATGAGGTAGTAGGCGTAGGCAAGACAGGTATTTGCGCAGATGACAGATAGTGGTAGAAATCATCTGGCAACGTTTCAGGACGGCCCTGGACAGCAACTTTCTAAAACGGACCAGATGGCTGTGTGTAAATTGATTGTGCTATCTCCTACATGATAGGAAATAATCTGCGGGAACATGCTGTGCAACTCAAGTAAACGCAGCGCATGAATATTGTATGGTGTGGGGATGACTCTGCACACACAGAATTATAGTTGGCACAGGAGGTGCCCGAGCTTCAGCGCTGATGGAGGGGTTTGCTCACATGATTTCCCTTGCCATGCACTGGGGAAAAGACAATGAGAATTGACAGTGTCGTGTCTGATAAAAGCATGGCTAGCGTGATGCTTCTCAGCTTCCCTTTCTTACAACTTATTCATCAAGCGTGCCAAAATGCTGAACTCTTGAAAGAATTCGTATCAGCTGGGGAGGACTGAAAATGTCAGACGGGCCCATGTTTTGAGTCAAAATGGAGATTATCCTGAGAGTACTGAAGACGGATCTAGCAGAGTGCCTAGTGGCATGAGATGTAATCCAGAAACTCCAGGGTTGAAATCTCACCTCACGTACAGAAGCTTTTACTAACAAGCTCTTCATACTTTATGACTGCAAGGACTTGGGCTCTGCTAACTAACTGAGTATCTGAAGTGGACGTTATTCATGGGTCTTGCTGATGCATGCACTTGCCATGTTGTATGAATGGAGCAACATGTGCATCATGCCTCCACATAGAAGAAGAAGAAGAAGAAGAAGAAGAAGAAGAAGAAGAAGAAGAAGAAGAAGAAGAAGAAGAAGAAGAAGAAGAAGAAGAGTTGGTTCTTATATGCCACTTTTCCCTACCCAAAGGAGGCTCAAAGCGGCTTATAGTCGCCTTCCCATTCCTCTCCCCACAACAGACACCCTGTGGGGTGGGTGAGGCTGAGAGAGCCCTGATATCACTGCTTGGACAGAACAGCTTTATCAGTGCAGAGGTGAGCCCAAGGTCACCCAGCTGGCTGCACGTGTGGGAGTGCAGAATCGAACCTGGCATGCCAGATTAGAAGTCCGCACTCCTAACCACTACACCAAACTGGCTCTGGTTCACATGCACTTATGCTTCATGTTCCCTGCAGTCCTGCAGCAGGTTGGACTAGAGAATCCTGGAGGTCCCTGCCAACTCTATGATTCTAGGATGAGAATCTGCATGGTGTCACATTCAGACGACATGATGACTGTGAATATAGGCATAAGCCCTGTGCAGTGACCAGCTTCTTGGGCCATGAGATTTTAGCATCTGGAAAAGGCTTAAATGTCTCCACCTCAGACTACTTCTTGGAATATCAGAATAGCAATATTGATCAGAGCAGTCTTTCTCAACTTTTTTTTACCATTGAGAAACCCCTGAAATATTCTTCAGGATTTGAGAAACCCCAGCAAAAGTGGCAAAATCATGCAGAATATGGTTGGGAAGCATAGCTTGTGTCCATGCCCACCTGGGGCCCATACCCTTCCCACCCCTTCCAGGCCTATCATTGGCCATTTTGGGATGGGGGAGCAGGTTGATGACCTGATAAATGTTTTTAAAAATTCAAAAATATATTAAAATTAATTAACTCCCACCCCTTTAGGAAACCCTACCAGCGCCATCAAGAAACACCAGGGTTTCACAAAACCCTGGTTGAAAAAGCCTGGATCAGGGGATATTGTAATGATGGATTAAATCCCATGAATCCATTCAGTTAATGAATATAAAAACACAACTGCATTTGCTCCTAATCAGAACAAAGGTCCCTCTAGGCAAGCACCTACTTCACTTGCAATCTCAGTTGTTCTTCCACCTAAGGAGCCTGATCGCTCATGTTGCTGCATGTGTAGATCCATCTTCCATCTGGCCTGATGTGACAAAGAACTCAGAACACTTATATCGGTGTTAACAATGGTTGAATTACACAGTTGTGTAATTGGTAGTTGTAGTTTTGGGATGCAGCTAAAAATCTTCAATGAAAAAACCCTACCCTACCTAGGGGTAGGGTAAGGCCGGCTGAGGCACTGGAGCAGGCTTTCTCAACCGGGGCTTCATGAAACCCTGGGGTTCCGGAAGGCCCTGGAAGGGTTTCCCAAGTGGGTGGAAATTAATTTTTTAAATATTAAAAAAATTGTTACACATTTATTAGGTGATATGGCCGTATATGATCATGTAGATCCACTCTCCCTCCCAAAATGGCCAATGATAGGCCTGGAGAGGGTGGAAAGGGGAGGGGCCTCAGGTGGGCGTGTACATAGCTCTGCTTCCCAACCATATTCTGCACAATTGCGCCACTTCTGGGGTTTCTCAAAGCCTGATGAATGTTACAGGGGTCTCTCAATGGTAAAGAAAGTTGAGAAAGGTTGCTCTACAGTCTAAGCTATGCCAAGCTTAAGAAGCCCCATAGCATTACTTTAACAATTGTCAATATTTTTTTCTTTTAGAGGTTCCAACTAATTTCAGATCCTAAAGCTCTGCTTACTTAGCTTGATGCTCTGACCCCACCTCAGCCTGGTGTAGCAATTAAGAGCGGCGGCCTGTAATCAGGAGAGCTGGGTTAGATCCTCCACTCCTCCTCCCCATGCTGCCAACTGGGTAACCTTGGGCTAGTCACAGTTCTTTCATAGCTCTGTTACAGGGTGTCTGCTGCGGGGAGAGGAAGAGAAGGCAATTGTAAGTCACTTTGAGACTCCTTTGGGTAGTAAAAAGTGGTATACAACCCCCCCAAAAAAACCCCCAGCTCTTCTTCTTCTTCTTCTTCTTCTTCTTCTTCTTCTTCTTCTTCTTCTTCTTCTTCTTCTTCTTCTTCGTCACAGAATAAGGCCAATCTTATCTGAGCAGAGGAAAAGACTGTTAAAGTCATATAAGTCACTTGTTTCCTGATATTACACAGAACTTTTTATTTGCTATGATCAGATACATATTTTTTCTTCCACTATGACATTTTTGAGATTTGTGGGGGAGATGCCATATTTACTCTCTCTCTCACTCACTCTCTCTCTCACTCACACACACACACACACACACACACACACACACAAACACACACAAGACCACTCCCTCATGAGCACAATCAGGCCCAAGTTATGCATTGCTAAGGGGAGAATTGATTTTGTTGATTTCGGTGGGACTGTTAAGACTTGCACTTCAGTCTCTCCCACGGCAATCAATGAGACTTCAAGGTCGTTAACTTTGGCTCCAAAAGTCCACGAAGTTGCTTGGCGTTGATTGGCGTGTTTTCTGCAATTCCAACATACTCAAAAATGCTGAAACAACAGCATCCGCAATCAAGCTTCCACAGAGTCACACTGGGTGTTTTTTTAAAGGGTGTAAATATGATTCAGCGTATTTAATAAGACTTGCCTCTTGTCCTTGATTTGCGGGTCTACCAGCACGGCCTTCTTCCTGCCAGCTGCAGGTTCCGGCTTCAGTTAGAATCTGTCCAGACACGTTCACAATGCAAGCTCTTTGCTCTGTGCCCGACTTTAGCCTTCTTCCGCACCCCTCCCCACACCGTTGCACAGCCCTTGAAAAACCTGACTTTAAGCTCTGTGAAGAATTTGGCTCTACATCTGTTTATTTTCCTAATGACCATATGGCGTATCGTTCTTCTGTTGTTGTTGTTTTTTTTTAAGGACCTGGCTTTTTGTCGAGGAATTAAGATAGTTCTGGCTCTGTTGCCACTTGGAAGTCGAGGATAAGAATACGTTAGATGCTCCAAATGGACACAAAGCGTCTATTTGATTTGGAACCAGAATGAAGGAGAGAGAGAGCTATAAAGAGCAGGCTGTAGACGCTCTTATAAGCCACTTGTCTCATCACACCAGCTGTTTGACACTGGCTCTTCCTTTGAAGAAATCATTTTGTTATGTGTAGTCAATTGCGCAGTCTTTCGGAAATGTAAATGATTTCTTTGCTAAGAGTATATTGGGCTTGTAGCATCAAGAGAAGGAGAAGAGAGGCTATGGAAACAACTGTAGAAATGGGAATCCAAGCACTTAATCTGGATGAGTTCACATTGCAGTGGGATTAGAGAGAGGAAGTTCAAATATCTCACTGCCTGTCCTCTTGGGCCTCTTGATGTAGTGGTTAGGAGTGCAGACTCCTAATCTAGCAAGCTGGGTTTGATTCCTTGCTCCCCCCACATGCAGCCAGCAGGGTAACCTTGGGCTCACCACAGCACTGATAGAGCTGTTCTGACTGAGCAGTGATATCAGGGCTCTCTCAGCCTCACCTACCTGACAGGGTGTCTGTTGTGGGGAGAGGAAAGGGAAGGCGACTGTAAGATGCTTTGAGACTCCTTCAGGTAGAGAAAAGCGGCATATAAGAACCAACTCTTCTTCTTTTTCAGTAATATCAGGGCTCTCTCAGCCTCACCTCCCCCACAGGGTGTCTGTTGTGGGGAGAGGAAAGGGAAGACGATTGTAAACCAAGGGAAATTCCCAAGGAAGGTGGAGTTTAAGGAAGGAGGGAATTCAACAGGGGAGACCAAACTGTGGGTCTCCAGATGTTCATGGACTACAAATCCCATGACCCCCCTGCCAGAAATATGTGGCAGTGGATCATGGGAATGGTAGTCCATGGGTATTTTGGGAGCCACAGTTTGACCACTCCTGCCATGGAACCTGCCTTCAGTTATAATTCCAGAACTCAAGGGCCCATTGTTAGGCTCATAACCTTAAGGAGCATTGAAATCTTACAGATCAGTCCAGGAGAGAGAGGAAGCATGAGACAGTGTTTGATCACACACAGACACACACACACACACACAGAGTAACATGTTAGTTGCCTTTTTTAACAACTCTGAGACATTGTCTTTTTAATTGCAAGCAATGTTTGCCACCTTGCAGCTCACAAGGCCAAAATAACACAGCAACATATAATATCTTCCTTCTCACTTACATACACTGAATCCTTCTTTTGACTCATACCTTTAGTCATCTTTTAGGCTGCTCTTATTTTTGTTTTTGCTCTCCACAGAGTTTAGAAAAAAAAACACTTTTTAACAAGGACAGAAACGAAAAGGCTGTGCAATTTTCCTCTGGCCCACGATAAAGTCTTCAAGTGACAGTAGCTAGGTAGGCATACTCCCTGCTGTTTAAAAAGCAAACAAACCTGGAATTCAGAGGCTAGACCAAGCAGCAAATTTTGCCAATGAATCTTGGATTTAGAACATTTTAATTATTTATCGATTTGAATGTTTGTAACGGCAGTTAGTCGTTCACCCTATTTACGTTGATTATTTCCAGGAAATAATGAAAATAAATATGTTTTCTGCAGAGGTTGTAATGTGCCATCTCCCATAAGCATTGGCACATGCATCAGACTCATCAGTCAGATTTATGTTGCCCCATCCCACAATAAAAAGACAAAATGCAGTTTATAACCTCTGAGAAGCAAACATATCTCATATCCATAAGACTTACATAAATAACTCAATGTCCAAAAACTCATGAACTCAGTGGTTACTAACCATGGCAACCAAAGAGAACCTCCACCTTTAGAGGCAGTAAGGCTGCAGTTCTAATAATACTTTCCTGTGAGTGAAATGGGACTTACTTCTCATTCAGCCTGCTTGTTCTGTGGCTCTCTGAATAACAATGCTATGAGATAGCATCATGGGAAGCCCTCATCCTGTACACCCTGTTTCTTCCAGGGCAAGTGGTTGAACCATGTGTGAAGCAGGATCCTGGATTCAATGGGCCAGTGGCCAGATCCAGCAGGGCTTTTCTTAAGTTTAAGCACTTCTTCTAATCCAACCTGGCTTGGTCTTTGTTCAGGGTATCTGGTACTAACCTTCTAAACCTGAAGCTGGCAGGGGCTCCTGGGAATTGTAGTCCATGGACATCTGGAGGGCCGCAGTTTAACTACCCCTGTTCTAAACCCTAAACAGCCTGGACATTCAGACTGCTCAGATATTGAGTTCCATGGATGATGGTTCTCTTGTGAGGGGAAAAAATATGTAGTGGAATACATGATGACTGGGACCCGCGAGAGGGATTTTCATCCACAGCCTCCAGAATGCCGTCCCACTGGAAGTGAGATCACTGTAAGGCTCCCGGGTCTCTCACTATTGCAGGAGATCTTCCACTGGCGACCCCACTGCCTGCAGCCACTCTTTCAACTGGCGAGAGGACAATAAATTTAAATCTCACCATCAGCATGACAGTGTTCTGTCATTGCTGAGGAAAATCCAAATGTGATGTCTCACAGCTCTAGGAATCACCAGAAAGGCCATGGTTTGACCATAAAGTCTCTGATGAGTGGCTTGATGTCACATCTGGGTTTTCCATCAGCCTGAAGATGATGCCACTAGAGCAGCAGGAAATCTCCTTGTCAGTAAATTGTTGGAAGAGAAGGACTTTGTGATGTTTCTTAGTCTCGGCCTTCAGAGGACGCTATGAGAGAGTTTTAGGGATAGATAGGCTAGTGCCAAAGATAACTTCATATTCTTCAAAGAAAAGACTATGTTTATGTTTTTGAACGCTAAAAAAGGGATAATGTTTCTCGTATATTTTTGATAGAAGTTTTTAAAAATTCATATTGCAGAGACAATTTTTTAAAGATGGATACTAGGACTGTTCCTGCATGGAGAGCTAAATAGCGAGTTGCCTCCCGCTTGCAAATGCAGGATGGTAAATATTGCATTTTCAGCCCTCCTCATGGGGAGAATCCTCTCGCATTTTTCCTCTGCCCCGTCATGCCTTTTGGGCTCCTGACGAAGCTACAAGAGAAAACAAGCCGAACTTCTCTCCCCCCCCCCACTCCTTGGCTTGGCAATCACAGCAAGCCACCAATCACAGCACAGCAGTTCTCTCTTCAACGGAAACTCCCCCCCCTCGAATATTTTTTTAAAGGCACTTCTGTATTGCTATATTGCTATGTGGTAATGCCACAACACCAATGCATTTTTAATAAAAATCAGTGGAAAAATGGCAGAATGACATAGCATTCCCCCCACCCTTTGGGGGATTCGTATTTTGGGGGACTTTATGTCTGGGTAGATTCGTGGGAGGCTGCACATGGGAAACCAGAACCGAAAAAATCATTTTGTGTAAATGGAAGGCTTTCAAACAAGGGGCGTGCATGCCTGGATGATTGGGAGAAAGCTGCTTGGTCATCTGTCCCCACCCCCCTTCCCCCTTTAATTCCCCAGCTCCAAAAAACACAAACGGGGCTGTGTTTTGCCTGCCTGATCCCAAAAAGACCATGGACACTTAAAGAATATTTTATTTCACCTTGGAGAATGTAGTTTTGTGGTCAATGTGGACCATGCCTTATAAAATATATTTGGAGCAGGAAATAGAGATGGGAGGGTGGATGCAAGGGTAGAATAACACTACAGAGACTGTTGTGACTTTCTCCCTCCATATGGGCTTGCCTCTGGTTGCTCAGTGATGGGATGTGGGGAAAAAGTGGCAAATCCACTTTTTGCGATTTCCCTCATCCCGAGGCAAGTCTCAGCAAAACGCGAGCCAGCCCCTGGATGCAGGTGACATCATGTGGAAACCCACCAGCAACCAGAGGCTGTCCAGAGGCAGATTCCTCACGTGGAAACAGTCAAAGTATATGCACAAAACAATATGCAAGAATTATAATAAATGTATCCTCATCAGAGAAAATTGAAATTGGAAAAGTTATCTCAACAAGGATTTCCAGTCTCCCCTTTATTGTCCATTTTAGCTTTGGAAACACTGACCACAAGAATAAAAAAAAAATCAAAATATTACTGGAATGGATAATAGTGAAGAAAAAATAAATTGAAATGTTATGTGGATGATATAGTTATTTCAATAGGCTAGTGACTTTGCATCCTCCTTGCCTCTGTCTCTACTTTTACTGCTGTCCCCTTTGATCTGTAGACTGATATTCTTAGGGAACTTTCGATCCTTCCAGTTTATTTTGCAACCTTCTCTCATACAACTAGAATCCATGTTTGGCAATATGAGAGCACCCTTGCTAGTTAAGACTTGCTAGTTAAGACTAGATTAGGACTCTTTCTCCTTTCCTGTATAGAACCATAGTTTCAATAATAAACTGCCCATATTACTTTGGACAGATGGGAAAAGTCTTAACTTGTTATTGTTTTCTTGCTTGTGCACACAAAGAGCACAGACTCCTTATGCTGCTGCCTAAGCCATTTGTGCACTCTGCTAACCTTTGGGAATTTCGTCCAGAGAGCATATATATGTTCAAGTATCAATGGCACCTCTAAGCCACAGTTAGAGAAAAAAGATCTGTCTCTCTACTGAAGAGAAAAGCTGGGTATAAATGAGAAAACAATTGAATGTGAAAGAGAACATGCAGCACATCTGGGAACGCTGGGGGTA
This sequence comes from Paroedura picta, assembly GCF_049243985.1. Taxonomy (NCBI): domain Eukaryota; kingdom Metazoa; phylum Chordata; class Lepidosauria; order Squamata; family Gekkonidae; genus Paroedura; species Paroedura picta. The sequence continues at coordinate 165,146,667 of NC_135369.1, read as the reverse complement.
TCTCCTTTATGGTTCCTCATATCTATTTCCTATCTTTGGATCAGGCTGTTTTAAAATGGGTGCTATTCTTGTCCCAGAGAAGGTCACACAAATGGCCATTGACAATTACACTCTAATGACTTTTTATAGTTCACTTCTCTTACGCCTACACAGAATCTATTATTTCTGCTGCACAAGAGAGCTCGAGATTGCAGCAGCTCTCCTCTCACTGCTTTTATCTTTAGCCTACGTATACTATTAAGCAAAAAACTTTATTAGGGGAATTTTTACAAATGCGAGGGTTCTCCCCCTCTTGTTCTTGCAATATATATATTGCATAAAGGAAGCAGTTATTATTGACATCTGATGCGTAGGAACTCAGAAGTTGAGCTGTGCAATAAAATAGTGTAAAACTTGTTGATTATTTATTATAGTGCACAATTAAAAACAGAATAAAAACCTCATAAAAACTATACAGAACTAACAGCACATAAGACCAAGCGTGTTTCGACCCTACTGGATCTTCCTCAGTGGTCAGAACTGTGATGATACAATCTTATATTAGATACCTATATTAAACTCTTTATAAAGTGTTGCTGAGTGGTTAAATAGGATCCTGGAAAATAAGTAAACATTGAAAAACATCAGAATGAGTACGATTAAAAAGGAAAGTCTAATATGTAAGTCATTCAAACATAGGTGGTGACTTACTGTAAATTATGGCTCCAACCAATATATGTAAATTTTATCCTTTTTGGAGACCACCTCCTGTGATATGTGCCTAGGGTCACCACTCTGTAAAAATAATAAAAATAAGAGGCTACTTTTGAAAAATTAAAATCCATTCTGTAAAAAGAGAACAGCCTAGTTTCAGGAGACAAAAGCTCTCACAAAACAACACTTTATGTTAGCGACTGACTTGTTCTACAATCCACTTTCTAGATGTGTTTCTTTAGAGAGTTTATATGCCTATAAGCCAAAATTACTGAGGTCCACATAGGATGCTACGATAACAAGAAATCTTTACCATAGGAGGAAGACGGTGACTCTTGCCAAAATAATAAATCTCCCCAAACGCTCCTGAAGATCTTCAAGCAGTTTTTGATGCAAGTAGATGTCAGAGGCAGTGGTCAGTCAGTCAAACTTTATTACAGTCGTTCAGACCAAGTTATGTGAAGTTAATACATAAAAAAACAAAAGAATATGGTCATTTAATATAATACAATTTAAAACAGGTCATAAAATAGAACTTAAAATTATGATACTTTAGAGCACCGGATTGTTATGGTGGCGGCACAAAACTTAGCCAGCTGAGTTGTCACCTGGGGGGACTCATCCCTTAGCAGCCTCTTTGCTCGATCTACATCATGATGTTCTGGCAACTTTTTAAGGAGTGGTTCAAGGGCAGTGGTCCTTTCTCTCCCTTTCCCCCTTCCCAACTAATGGGTCAGTGAGAACAGACCATAAGTGCTCTGGTATCTGCAGGAGGAGTAAATAGATGCTGACATTTGTTCCTTCCCCCTTGAGGGACAGTATCTTGAGCCACAGGATTAGATTCTGCTAGATCATCCTGATTTTCAGCCTATGTATACGAGTTCCATAGTAGGAAGGAGATAACCAGGCCCATAGCCATGGGGAGGGCGGACAAGGGTGATTCTCCACCCCAAATGTGCCCTGGCCCCTCACCAAACAGCCTTGAAAGAGGTCCTCTCATCAGTCATGCCAAGGGAAGATACAAATAATTTGAAAAGTTGGGCAAGGCTCGAAGAGCACCCAGAGCCAAGGAAAGGAATGATGGCAGCGAAGGAACAGACAGGTGCTGGCTGGCCCCAAAGGACCATAAACAGAACACAGCTGAGTCAGGAACTCTCATGTGCCCCTCTAGGCATTATTGTGCATCAAAACCAGCCTGCTCTGCCTGCCAGACACCAAGCTTTGCCAGCTGGAAATTCTCACTGCACTTGACCTCCAGCACCTGCTACATAAGCTAGGAGAATGGTAGCTTACTGCAACTCCTGCCAGTTGCTAAGTTGGGGGTGGCATTCTGTCAAGCTGAAGTTCAAGTGGGCCATTCCAGCAAATGCTGAATGACCTGCCTTCTTCTCCTTGGGGAAGGAGTTCTGGGCTCAACCTAGCAGGGCTTTGAAATGCAGCTTGATTGTTGGCACCAATGGCTGATTTCAGCTCATTTTCTTTCTGTTCATATCCTATGATACCCAGCTTTTCCTCCTGATGGATGGCTGCCCTGATTCTGCCCCAGAAGCCTTAGCCAGATGTCTGGAAGCTGTGACAGGCTGGCTCAAGCAGAGCCATCTGAAGTTCAGTCCTTCAACGACAGAGGTCCTATGGCTAGTTAGAAAGGGTCCAAGCGAGGAAACGTGACTACCCAATCTGGATGGAGTGCAACTGTCAGTGACCCACTCTGCCAGAAATCTGGATGTGATCCCAGATGCCTCTCTTTATATGGAGGCATAGGTCACAAGAGTAGTGAGGCTGGTGTTTTTCCATCTGAGCCAGCCCAAACTACTTGTGCCCAAATGGCCCCAGAATACCTAGTCACAGTGATCCATGTGATGGTCAATTCTAGACTGGACTTCTGAAACCCATTTTATACAGGCCTACCCTTATCCTTGACCCCAAAACTACAACTGGCCCAGAATGCAGTAGCCAAGGTTCTCACGGGAACCACATCCAACCCGTGCTCCAACAGCTGCAATGGTTACCAGTTGAATAATGGCTCAAGCTTAAGTTTCTGGTAATCATCTTTATCTCAGCATCCCTGAGAGACCACCTCTCTGCCCATGGCCCCCAATGAGCTCTGCACTCAGCTAACACCAACCGGCTAATGATCCCTGGCCCCAAATAAGCACACTTGGCCTCAATGAGGGCCAGATCATTCACTGTCCTGGCCCCCATCTGGTGGAATGAGCTCCCAGAAGAGACCTGGGCCCTGTCGGAGCTACCAAAGTTCTGCAGGGCCTCTTCCACCAAGCATTTGGTTGAGGCCAATAACAACACCAATTGGGCTCTCATAACCCTCTCCCATCCAGATATACTCACTTTATTCAGTTGAAACTGTAACGTTACTGTGATTAAATGTTCTGGGAATAAACATTACCTATGTTACATTAACAAGAGCCTCTTGTGGCGCAGAGTGGTAAGGCAGCAGACATGCAGTCTGAAAGCTCTGCCCATGAGGCTGGGAATTCAATCCCAGCAGCTGGCTCAAGATGGACTCAGCCTTCCATCCTTCCGAGGTTGGTAAAATGAGTACCCAGCTTGCTGGGGGGTAAATGACTGGGGAAGGCACTGGCAAACCACCCCATATTGAGTCTACCATGAAAATGCTAGAGGGCGTCACCCAAGGGTCAGACATGACCCGGTGCTTGCACAGGGGATACCTTTACCTTTTGTTACATTATGACTATGTTGCGGATACCACATTAATGATATTATTATCACAATTTATGTTCTTTTTAAACAGCCCTGAGCTGCAAGGGGTGGTATATCAATATAAATATAATTAATAAATACATAAATCAATGCTTTGTATCTTTTAATAAAGAAGTGTTGCCCTTCATAGGAGACATAAAGAACAACCCTATGCAGCGGTACTACAATGAACAAAAATAGAGGTTGCATTTCTAAATATGCTTACTTTGAAGTAATGTTGCCCTTCTGCATTTGCATTGTCCCAATTTCTGGTGTCCTTCCCACTTGATTTGGGGGGAGGGGTGTTGGGTGAAGCTACAGCCAGCATTAAAGGAGCACAAGGCTGGAGAGAGCTTTATTTCCTGCCTTTTGACTCCCGAGCCTACAGTCAGAGCAAACTGGGGGAGGGGCAAGTGGAGCACAAGGCTGCTTGTTTATCTTTCTTTTCCTGCAGGAGTGGGGGGGGGGGGGAAGGGGAGGCAACAGCCTCATTGTAAATGAGGAGGGAAAAGTAAATCCAAGAAGCAAATCTCTGCTCATAGAAGTGTGGGCTTTTGGGGTGCAATCACTTTGAAACGGATCCGAAAATGAGGGCAGAAATAAGACTTGTGAGGGAATGGCAACTGGGAACCAGGCAATCTTTGAACTGCTGTCCTGACCAATCAGTGACAGACTGCTTCGCTAGGTCAGCGTTGGAGGCGCCAGGGAGGAAGTTAATCTGGCAAAATGCAGAGATCTACACTTAATACTGGGGCTCTCGAAGTGGATTCCTCAAATATAGCGAGTGATATCCGCTCCTGGATATCGCAGGGGGGGGGGGTAGGGTCACTGTGGATCAAACATAGACATTGCAGAGGGAAAATTTAAAGTGCTAAATATCAGAATGGAAATCGAATAACATATAGCCTTTCTTTAATTCGGGGTCACCAGACATAAAAAGCCCAGTTCAGATTCTACCCAGGTCAGGAAGAAAATAACGTCCTGTCCCTTTAACAGAGGCTTAAAAGGGACATTGTGTTATTACTTTAAATAACACCATCTGGTATTTCATGTGCGTTCATGCTGGGATTGCATTTCCTCTACAGGGGTTTTCCCAGAGGTGCATACAAATGGATCTTTATCCCGCTTCTGCGTAATAACAATTTGATGTTTAGGCGTTTATGGGCGATACAGCTTTAAGCTTCTTCCCATGCCACCCCAGGCATCACCTGCTGATTGCCTCAGATCCAGCTGCTGCTGAAGGAAGAAGAGAAGCCTGGACTCTGTTCTTTTTTCTGAACGTTTGGCAACGCAGCACTGGAGCGGAGGTTAAAGGAGGCTTTTAAAAAGTTGGAGACCACAGCGTTAAAGAAAAGACACTTCTGCTTCCATAAGAATTGTGGGTATGGGACGATAACTTCCACTGATTCTCCCTTCCTTCTGTATTCAATCTGTGAGACATTTAGTTTAAATGTATATAACTCTGGCTTCAATACTGGGTTCTCATTTGGCAACCGTTCAATAGCACCTTATTTTTCCCATCAGAAAACGGACACTGTCATTAGAAGCAGACACCAACCACTGCTAGATTTCAAGAGCAGGACAGTTCTGTACAAAACAATGGGCTGTTCTCCGCTCTGCTAAACTGCCCCCTTAAGTTAAAAAATTGTGCCCCTCCCCAACAACAAACATGACCAACTGTAGGCCAGGAGACAACTTTAACCTTGTCTGATCTCAGAAGGGTAACAGGGGTTGGTATTTGGATGGGAAACCTTAAAGAAAGACAATGCAGAGGAAGGTACTGGTAAATCATCTCTACTTCTCCCTTGCCTTGAAAGCCCCTTACTGGGGTCGCCATAGGTGAGTTGCAACTTTGACTGCACATAGGTATGTCCATGGTGTCTACAGTCTAGTTCACACAAGAAGAGATGGTCACTCATCCTACCTGTCCCTGGCCCAGCCCTCAAGGGAGAGAGGAACAGGTAGTCCCCCAGTCTAGCCAGCCACGTGGGGCTGCATCATGCCCGCCTACTCCCTGTGCCACTGAGGAGCTTGTCCAGCTGGCTAGGTGCCTCCTCCTTGCTCCATACAGCTAGGCACCTCCTCCCCATGCAGAATGGCTAAGGGAAATGTCTGGCCAGCCGGACACCTGCTCCCTGTGGGAGTCCCAGTATAGATCCTGGGCCATTTGTCCCCTGTGACCCATGCCTCAGATTGCCTCTGCACATAAAAGAGCAAGGTAAAAGGTAAAGGTATCCCCTGTGCAAGCACCGAGTCATGTCTGACCCTTGGGGTGACGCCCTCTAGCGTTTTCATGGCAGACTCAATACGGGGTGGTTTGCCAGTGCCTTCCCCAGTCATTACTGTTTACCCCCCAGCAAGCTGGGTACTCATTTTACTGACCTCAGAAGGATGGAAGGCTGAGTCCACCTTGAGCCAGCTGCTGGGGTTGAACTCCCAGCCTCATGGACAGACAGCTTCAGACAGCATTTCTGCTGCCTTACCACCCTGCGCCACAAGAGGCTGTATATAAAAGAGCAAAGGAGATAGCACAACCCATGTGCCATCTGTTCTTCTCTCACCTGTTTCTACTGACTGTGCTGCTTCTTAGAGGAGAAAGTTTTTCTTTGGCCAGAGCTGGCTCCTGCTCATTTGTGGCCCCAAAGGCTAACCTGAGGATGGATGAACGGTGACATTGCTAGGAAGAAATCACGTTTAGAAAGAAATGGAAGTGCTCAGGACTGATGTCACGAACTTGTGGCTAAATATACAAAATCTGATGACTGTTTATTGCTGTTTATTGTAAAGAATTTTTTTGTTTTGTTTTTTAAATAGACTGCCTTAATTGCTTTTCCTTATCCCCCTGCATTGTAATGTGGACTAGTTTTAGCTCTCCAGAGGAAAGGCAGGATATAAATAGTTTGCACCACAAATGTATGTGTACAATTGTAGGTGGCGGAAATTGCAGGATTGGATCCTTGTTCATGAGCAAGATTGTTCTGCAACAAGATATCTAAGGGAGAAGATATTTTTAATATGTAGGAGTGTTGTTATGATATGTCCCAGCAGAAATTTTAAATGCTATAATCTAGAAACGGTTTACTACTACCTATGAGCGGACAGCTCACCGCTGCCCAGGCTGGTGCTGTGGCTTCTTTTGCAGCTCAGTTTAAATTGAGCTGTAAGGGGGTTGGGGGGGCATCCCAGGATTGGCCCAAGTGGCCGGAGGTAACAGTTCACTGCCACCTGGTCTGGGGCAGGCTCCCTTTACCGCTCAGTTTAAACTGAGCTGCGGGGGGGGGGGGGGTAGCCTAGGATTGGCAGCCATTTCAGCTCTTCACTCCCTTTGGAAGTGGGGGAAATTGAACCCTGCACACTGAAATGGCTTGCAGCCATTTTGGGCTGACAGATGACAAGCATGCACCACCCACTACCAGAGTAAAATATCTTCAAGCCATTTCAGCAGTCATTTTCATTTCCCTTGATCCCTGAAATGGCTTGCAGACATTTTATTCTGGCAGCAGGGGACTCATGCTTATCTGCTGTCAGCCTAAAACAGCTGCCAGCTGATCCCCTGAAATGAGGCTCGAGGGAGGAACTTTTACTGAACCTTGATTTGAGGAGCACAAGCCAGGGTATTTTTAAGGGAAACTTTGGTTCATGCCCTGATTTGTGCCCATCCCTAGTTAGCAGCCAGACTCCTCCTCATATTGCCTCAAACATTAATTTGTAGCACATGGCCTGGCTGAAGACATTTGAGTAGATGTCAATTGCATCTCAAATGCCAAAATACACGATCTGTTCCTAAAAAGAAAAGAACCATGGACACCAGCCAGTTGTCAGTCGCCAGGATAAGCCTGGGCTTAGATTCTGCGGAAACTCAAAAGAGATGCATACCTTTTGGGGCAATAGGCTCTCTGAGAACTGGTAGCTAATCACGTCCATGTACCAGTCTGCCCTTTCCATCACATCCACAGACTTCGATTAACAATTTCTAACAGCTTGTCCCAACTTGATAGCTTCCTATCTGGTACTCAAGGGATCATCAAAGAAACATTATTTCTACTTAGGTAGAGCAATTACCATTATTGTCTAATCTCTGGGAAACCATTGCGATTTCTCCCAAGACATTGTTCATACCTCGACAAACCAATCATATGTCTTCTAAAGCCATTGTCACACACAGAAAAGTTCATCAGGACATTGTTTTAGGGACTATGCATCAGCATAGTACAATGTAACATTTACCCTATAAAACAGAGCACCAAGCACCAACCTGCGAGTGTGTTCTGGGCCTTTCTGCACACCCTCACTTGCATGTGGGCCTGCCTTCATGTTCTCTGTGTGTGTGTTCTTGGATCCAATAAGAACGTCCAGATTTGCATGTAGGTATCCCTCTTTCTTTCTATGCAGCACTGGACACTGATGAATCTGCGGACTTTTCTCTCCAACTTGTGATGATAAATATTGCCTTATTCCCCAACCACTATCACTCTTCACCCCTTGTTTTCCTTTGACAATCTTGTATGTGCATATTTTATGCGCTTTTGGTATGTGCTTATACCTCTTTAAATTCTTTCCAATAAAGAATATTTCCAAGTTTCACCTGTCTGGTTTAATTAGAATTTCTTAAGGGAACATCCCCATATACATAGCTGGAGGACTGTAGTTACCCGCCTCTTGCTAAATATCCAAATAAACTGTTAATTCCCCCAATCAATCCAGGAGACCTCCGATTAGGGCAACAACACAACCTTATTACCTGCACAGAAAAACCCTCTTAGATTATTTTATGTTATTTCTTTCATAGTTTGGCATATGTATATTTGAAAAACTTGAAAAAAGCGAATAATGTTATATTTAATACTGACAATAAAAGCTCCCCTTAGTAGTAGTTATTCCAAAATTATTAAAATAGTATTTTAAAAGGCAGGGTCAAAATTAATTTCAAAAATAGATAAATATTTGTCAATATACAATATAAAATAAATAAATCCTTCATTGGACATGAAGCAAGACAATTGACCAGAACATTCAACCCAGTGCTGGAATATCTACACAGCAATTATTATTTTTTTACAGTAGAGAATGACACAGTGCTTTTTAAATACACACAGTGATTAGTTGAGCAAGGTCTTAAATCTAAGATCTGGGTTAAACACATGAAAGGCCGATGTCTGCAACCTTAAGATCCAGTGGAATAACTCTGGAATAAATTTTATTAAGAGTTACTTCTATTATCTGTATATTAAATATAAAATTAAGTTTTTATAGATTCTCCCTGACCAAGTCTGCATGGCGAGATGCGTAGGTATTTTTATATAATCAGTCATCTATCACCTGGCCTTTTTTCCTTTCTGTTTTGTTGGCACATTGCTAGATCCAGCCCAGTTTTTCTTTGTCCTTTAATTTTATGGTCAGCCAGCAATATCTAGTACTGATTTTGCCAAACATAGATGCTTCTGACAGTTAACATCACCTGAATACCTAATGGATTATCTGTTCATCCTCTTATTTAACGGGTGGCTTTGAAATGTCTCAAATCTTCTGCAATAGCTGTTACCCTAAAGGTTAATTTCTTCAGTTTCAGGAACAATAGATTTGGGTCAGTAACCGGCGTGCCTATTTTGAGAATGGTTAGCTCAATTAAAGAAAACGGATTCCATCTCGTATAAATGAACTTGCTACAGTTTTCCTTCTTTCTCAACATCCAGTGAACCAGAGAGAATTGTTAAAAAAAAGAAGTTTTAGAAAGTGAATGCATGAGGGATAATTCGTATGCAATGCTTTTGTTTCTGAGTTATTATGATATCATTTATAATGTACTTTCCTCATGTGCAGCCATGAATCTGGTGCTGATTGCCTCAGGTGCTGTTCTTTGAAGCCCAGTCTTGTTGAATGACATCTAGTTCTGACAATGGACCCAGCGTGCAAATTAAGAAATCTGTACCATGGGGCCTGGTATAGAAATGGGTATTCTTCTATGAATCTAGGGAGAAGTCACAGCTTGCATTAATTTGTTATGTTTGGGGGTGGGTTAAATGCTCAGATCTCATGAAGATCTGGACAGCTTTTCTTGAGGGGTTTTTTAAAGCATCTGCAGCCAGAATAATCCAAAATGGATGGGTCCTTTCACACATTCCCATCACATATCAGAATGACTGAACATTGCCTGTTTCTAAGTATAGTTTTGCAGAAGAAGCAATACAGTCAATGGACCTTTCACTGACAAGTCAGGGGACAGAGCTGATATGTTATAGAATCAGTGACCCCACAATTTGTACCGATCGGCAACAGTGGTGCCGCTCTGGGCTGCCAGCAGTGTATTGCTTCCTGTGTCACTCATGGGGGACCTATTTCTACGGTGCCCACTGTCCACTCCAGATTACTGAATCCCCCAACAGAGTCAGGGCAGAAAGGTTCTGTCATATGGGTGGGAGGCGGGAGAGGGGGTTAATTTGCAAAATGGTGGGATTGTGTTACAATGCAATCCTACCTTCATGCAAATTTTTTAAATTCCCCATTCAGACCCATGGCACCGTGAAGCTGACTGGGGCATATTTTGTTGCTTCTGGGACAATCAATTCATGAGACTTCCAATTTGGTAACAGCCCAGCCTTATTACCTGCACAGAAAAGACCTCTTCAATAGGCCATATTTGCATAGTTTGGCATATGCATATTTGAAGAACTTGAGAAAAGTGAGTGAATGAGCACAAAGATCTGTTTTTTGTGTGATGAACCAGCTTAGTGTAGTAGTTAGGAGCACCGACTTCTAATCTGGCAAGCCGGGTTTGATTCCCCGCTCCCCCACATGTAGTCAGCTGGGTGACCTGGGGCTTGCCTCAGCACTGATAAAGCTGTTCTGACCGAGCAGTGATATCAGGGCTTCCTCAGCCTCACGTACCTCACAGGGTGTCTGTTGTGGGGAGAGGAAAGGGAAGGCGATTGTAAGCATCTTTGAGACTCTTTCGGGTAGAGAAAAGCAGCATATGAGAACCAATTCTTCTCCTAGAAATGAATGAACGAGACAATCTTTTTAGTAGTATGCTGGAGATTTTTTAAAAAAAGATTTTAAGCATCAATTTAAAGTACTTTCTGGAACTGAAGTTGCTGTTTCCTCCAAGAAAACTGAGTTCTGTAATCTGACAATTGGTTGCAATTCCATGAAAATTCCAAGCCTTCACATGAAGGTTGTTAACCCTAGGCTGGTAAGAAAACATTGCAGAACCTCCACTGAGGTTAATCGCTTGCATGCATATCATCCAAATAACTCCTGCTTCCTATGCCCCTAAAGGCCAGTCAGTACCATTGACTATATTTCTGGTAGGAGAAACAAGCTGTCTCTTCATCTCCTGCTGAAACGTTCTGCTGCTGGTCTTTGGGAGTCCTCAGCTTGCACCTGCATGCAGCAAAACAATGACAAGATCAAGGATCCAACTTCATAGGCAGAACCGTTTGCTGAGAAGGTCCCACACTCTTCCTTGACATGGCATCTATCTAACACAGACATTCTTAGCCCAGTCATCCCTGGTGAAGACCTGAATTTTGATGCTAGGTGCTTTCCTGACTAGGAGAGGCTACCACCTGTGCTGATTGATGAGCCGAATTGTGCATAGGGAGTGTAGAAAGGCCCCCAACTTGCTGCCAAGAATAGAACTTTCTCCAGCTAGATGATTGGTATCCAATGGAAGACTGCAAGAGATTGGCTAGCCACATTCTCCCCTTCCTTCTTATGAGGAACGTCTCTAATGAATGGATCTTCTTCATGGTCTTCAGCTGTTTGTTCTGAGATAACTGTTCTTCCTCTCTAAAGAGACACTGCAGGCACAATCTATGGGTGTGAATCATCCTCAATTTCAATCTGGATTTCAGAAAGGGCATTAGAAAAGAGCAAGATTTCAGTAGAACTTTAAAGACTAATAACATTTATGGCAGGGTATGAGCCTTCACATCACTGTTCGCTACTTCACATACCCCATGAAAAGGCTTGTAAGTATAAGAAGTCATGCTGACCTTATACTTAAAATAGTGTCTGAATGTATAGAACACACTAGAAAGTATACGCATCAATTTTATTATACATACCAATATGCTGATGACACTCTTCCTCCTTAAGGATGGCCGTCCTGATTTTCCTCTAGAAGCATTAGCAAACTGCCTGGAAGCAGTGAAGGGGTGGCTCAAGAAAAGTTGTCTGAAGCTCAACCCTTCAAAGACAGAGGTCCTGTGGCTGGGCAGGAAGGGTCCAAGTAAGGAAGTGCTCCTACCCAACCTGGATGGAGTGCAGCTATCAGTGGCCCACTCCGACAGGAACTTGGGCATGATTCTTGATGCCTCCCTCACAATGGAGGCTCAGATCACGAGAGTAGTATGGCTGGCACTACTTCACCAAGCCAAACTACTAGCAACCTACTTGGCCCTAGAACACCTAGCCACAGTGATCGTGCAACAGTTGCCTCTAGACTGGCCTTCTGCAATTGACTCTATGCCGGTCTGCCCTTAACCTTGATCTGGTCCAGAATGCAGCAGCCAGCGTCCTCACAGCAGCACCATGGGGGGTCCCACATTTGGCCCATCCTTCAACAGCTGCTCTGGCTTCCAGTCAAATTCCTGATCAGGCTTCAGGTTCTGGTAATCACCTTTAAGGCCATTTGCAGTCTGGGCCCAGTGTACCTGAGGGATTGCCTTTCTGCCTACACCCCTCAAAGAACCTTATGCTCTGCTACTTCCAACTGCCTAGTGATCCCTTGCCCCAAGGAAGCTTGCTTGACCTCAATCAGGACCAGAGCTTTCTCCATTCTGGCCCCAATCTTGTGGAATGAGCTCCTGGGGAGATCAGAGCCTGATCTTGAATAGTTCCACAGGGTCTGCAGAAGGAAGCTCCACCACCAGGCATTTGGTTGATGTCAGCCTGAATCCAATCATTTTCCATTGGCCCCTGAGTTTCCCTCCCATGAAAACCACTGCCAATGCGTCCAACCCATGGGGCCATCAGTATGTTATAGTAGAATGGATGTTCTCACCATGTTCTTCTGTTCCATTATATTGTTCTGTTGTTATGATCGTATTGTTAATGTTCAATCTACAGTGTTATCTGAATTGTTTTCCCCTGTTTTATGCAAACCGCCCTGAGCCTCAGGGGAGGGCAGTATATAAATATAATAAATAACTAAATAAAATAGCACACTTAATGCCAATGGATTAAGTCACAAATGCTGATCTCTGCGAGGATGCCTTGGGATACACAGCCCTGTGTTTTAAACAACTGTTGTAAATCACATGGACTGATTGAAGTTAAGACATAGTAGAGTACTTGAAAAAAAGAGGGTCTACATTTAAACTACTCGTTTCATCCTCTTGGACTTCTTCAGCAAAGTTTCTCAAAGTCCTTTCATATTTATGAATTTCACCATCACATTCTTAGGAATCCCCCCCTTTTATTTTAAGAGTTGTTTCAAAATAACATCCAGCCTGAGGAAGAGACCAGGAGAACCCAAAAACGTGCAGACTGTGATGTGTCAGCTGATTGGTCATAACAAGAGGTATTGTGTGGATTTTGTTCTGCTATATCTAACTTTGGGGCTGTCAACTCCTTCTTTAGACCATGTTAGGCAGCCATGTTAGCCTGTAATGGCGGAACAAAATCGGTAGCATCTTTACAGGCATCCTGGAAAATGTTGTCGGCCTTTAAAGTCCTGCTAAACTTCTTAGGATTTCAGTCAACCCTGTGGGAGCAAACCTGCTCAGGAAAACAAACCCTCCGCTAATGAATTGTGCCTGTCTTCCATTTCCCAGGGAGATCACTGGTGGGAAACCCACCCTCTGATGCTGGTTATGAATACCAAGTGCGTCAGGGGTGCAATTAAATTTTAGGGGATCTAAATCAGAGAACTGTCTCCTGTTTTAGTGCACCAGCCACCTGGGGGGATACACATTTGGCTGCTCGATGCCCATGGCAGAGTGTTCTCTTGTTCCCTCAAGCGTTCAATAAACCATCCTGTCCTGATGTTGGTCCTTTGTGAGGCAAATAAAGGCAGTTAGCGCACACGGAGGCATCCCAATGGGTGATTCTGCTAATTAATATTTGCTTTGGATTTATTGGAAGGGGCCCAAATGCTCGAGAAGGAGCTTACACAGTGCCCTGAGAACGGTTCAGCGTGTTCCGTACACATGCTGAGGCGTTGTCTCTATGAAATTACCATTTTGCCAACAAACAGTGCATGATTTATTCAATGTGCCTTCAATTATTTGTGGACCTATGCACCGTTTCCCCGGATGCAATCTTTTGTTTTGTGTGTGGCCACCCGTACAAGAAAATAACAGTTTACTATTTACACCGTCTTTGATTATTGGGGCGCTATGGAGCAACGGATTGGCAGCGTGACCCTATGCACAGATACTCTGGTATAAGCCCTTCAGAATCAATGGGATAACTCTTGCCCCAGAGGGACGGACCAGAACCAATGGAATTAAATTAATTCAAATTCCGTCTAAACATCCGAAAAAAGTTCCTGATAGTTACAGCGGTTTCTCAGTGGAACAGGCTTCCTCGGGAGGTGGTGGGTTCTCCATCTTTGGAAATTTTTAAAACAGAGGCCGGATAGTCATCTGATGGAGAGTCTGATTCTGTGAAGGTTCAAGGGGGTGGCAGGTGACAGTGGATGAATGATAGGGTTGTGAGTGTCCTGCATAGTGCAGGGGGTTGGACTAGATGACCCATGAGGTCCCTTCCAACTCTATTATTCTTTGATTCTATAATTCTAACTCTGCGTAGAATTGCACAGCAAGCCACATAGCTTGGCTGTGTTTTCGAAGACATCTTTTGCAGGCTTTTAGAAATGAGAAGCAAAGAAAAAAACAGGTATTAAAAAATGCACCTGGGAATGTTTACTATGATTCATTAATTACTATTTATTTAAAACATTTGTATTCCACCTCCTTGGAGAACAGCTTGAAGAGTCAGCACCTATACACGTGCCCTGGCTGCTACCCAGCTACAAGTAGGTATATTTACGATGCAGTTCTCAGCAGGGTTACACTTTTCTAAATGCACAGAAATTAACAGTCTTTGAAGGGTATGATGATGGTTAAGGTGACATTAGGCCTTTATGCACCGGTGTTTTCCCACACATTTGCAGTGCATGTCCGTCAGTTTTCCCCCCTCATTCCCATTTTGCATTTCGACTTGCTTTTATCCTGCATCACCGTCTTTTTTTTTTGTGAGACTGGTTTGGTAGTGGTTTTCCTCCTTGCTTTGCTCCCAAGCTGAGAGTAATTCAGAAGCATAAACATTCCCATGAATCCCCCCCCCGCCCTTCCCTTTTCTCATCTCTTGGAGGCCGCCCCTCCTCTGCCATTCTCCATTCCATTCCACAGTGGGGCCGATCCTGCAGGGACACCTCTCTGTAGTCCCTCTTCTCTCCCCTTTCTCAGACCACTTTTGCAGAAGCTTTTATTTTTTTCTTCCTAAATGGGGAAAGTTATTAAGATTTGATTATGGGTTTTTAAAAAAATGACAGATGAGGGAGGAAAAGAGGGTTGATCAATGCTTGAATCTGAAATGAGCTGGTGGTGGGAAGCTCGGGGTGGCAGAGCTGTCCTAGGGGGAAGTGTTCTTCGAACAAATGGGGTGGGGAATGAATGTGTTTACATGGAGCTCAAGGTCATGTCTTGTTGCTCACTGTTAAATGCTTTCTTGCCCCCTGCTCCCTTCCACCAACCTCCTCTTCATTGCACAGTGAAAGAACCAGTGAGCAACGGAGAGAAAGGGGGAATGGAAAATCACCATCTATTCTTTGTAGATTATTTTATCAAGATTTAACCATTTGGCTCCTCAAAGCTAAATGCCACAAGAGCTATCTAGTTGCTGTGAATTATGCCAAGATGGTGCATAATTCTGCATACAGATGCTGCTCTGTATGAGCAAGGGGATGGGGAGAGTTAGGGCCATTTCGCACGGCTTCAAAGTAGCACAATGGTTGCTATTTGGAAACGCTACTAATTTGCCATAACCCACGACGTCGTAGACAATCTGCAACAATCCTGAAACCAATCAGCAAAAAGCGCTTCGTTGTGGCGCTTTCAGGGGAATCCAGAAAAGTGGATTCACCCTCCGGATAGCGATACACTCCTGCAACCAATCTGCAACAGTAGCGCTAAAGACCTGTGCGTTACCATTGTTGCTGGTTCTTCAAAGTCCCTCCCCCTGGCTCTCTCCTCCAAACTTCCGGCGAAGCGATCGCCATTTTTTTTTCTCCGAGCGAGCGGGGATAAACGCACCGGCGAGCCTCTTTCTGTTTAGAGGCTTCCCTGGCTTCAGTCCTTCACCTTTAGTCACTAAGCACAAACCACTGAAAAGCCCGTTTGCTGAAATAAAGTCCCTTTATTTTTTACAAATAAATTCAGCCAAAAATCGGGACCGTGAGAGGGGGGGGGGATTTTTTTTTTATCACTCGAGGCAGCGTGCAAACGATCATACAATCAAACGACAGCTCACATTAGGCAGCTGGATGGGTCTCTCCGTAGCAACGAATCTACCTAGATTCGTTGCTATGGGTCGTTTTTTTTTTAAAAAAACCTTTCTTAAAGGGAAAGGGGCTGTTTGGGAGCATGCTAGCGGCTGCCCATTGGCTGCTTGACGGCCAGGGGCGGGACGAGCTTGGCAATAGCGCTTCCTTTCTAGCGATTTCTGCCGAGACCGGAAGCCTGTGGGAAACGCTAAAAAACGCAACTGATTCCACTACAAAGGCAGGTATGCATAACGACGAATTCCACTATTTTAAATGGCGATTTTTCATTCCGCAAACAATTTGCAACAAAGATCCCTGTGCGAAAAGGCCCTTATTGATCACCGAATGGTTTGGCTTTTTGGATTATGTTGTTATTGTAAGGGGTTTTGTTATGGGTTTTATTGTGGTTTTGCCTAGATTGTTAGCTGCCACGAGCTGGTCACAGGAGTGGTAGGGTAAAAGTGGAATAAATATATAAGTAAGTCGAGCTTCTCTCTCCTGCCCCCTTCCTCCAGCCTGGTTTTGCTGCTTCTCTTCAGATATGTTTAGAGGTGTGTATATACATACATGCATATATACATACATACAAACAGGCAAGGGAGGGAAAAGACAGCTGATCAGTTCTGGAATCTCAAGTACCATTCCCCACAGGTCACAAGAGACGTTGCAACCTGATTTAAGAAAACTGCGTTTTTTGGGTTGCAGCTGTAGAATACGTACACTGGAGAAAAAGAATGGCACAAAGAGGCAAGCAACGAATTCAGAGTCAAGCTTAAAGGCTTGACTGCTCTAAAAATCTGCAGCAAGGTGTGTGTGCAGAAAAGACCAATCCCACGCAGGTCCATTCAGAATCCTACTCAAGTCTATACAAAGAGGCCTACTCTCAGGAAAGTGTATTTAAGAGGGCACTGTTAAAATGGCTTGGACAGGCCTAACTCTGCTGGATTGTGGCCATAATGGATATACGTATTTATGATGTCTAGGGAATCTCATTTCTACAGCAAGACTTTAGTATATGTTCACCCAGCCAATGTGAGGGCAGTTGAAGTCTCCCAGTACAGAAACATTATTTGCTTTAGTTGCCTCTCTTATTTCCTTCTCCATCTCAAGATCAACTTCAGGGGTTTCATCAGGTGGGTGACAGGAGACCCCCACTTTTAAGTAAGCTTAGGGTCCAGTATTTCCACCCATGCTGCTTCTGCTAGGGAGACAATTCTCCTGACATTTTCTAACTTATTTGATTCCATTTGTTCTGTGATGTACAATGCAACACCTCCCTGAAACCATAGTTCCCTGTCCTGCCTATAGATTTATAATGAATGATGGTATCCCATGGATTTTTCATATTCCATCATGTTTATGAGATGCTTACTATTTGTCACTTAGAAGAAGAAGAGTTGGTTCCTATATGCTGTTTTTCTCTACCCGAAGGAGTCTCAAAGCGACTTACAATCGCCTTCCCTTTCCTCTCCCCACAACAGACACCCTGTGAGGTGGGTGAGGCTGAGAGAGCGCTGATATCACTGCCCGGTCAGAACAGTTTTATCAGTGCCGTGTCGAGCCCAAGGTCACCCAGCTGGCTGCATGTGGGGGAGCGCAGAATCGAACCTGGCAGGCCAGATTAGAAGTCCGCACTCCTAACCACTACACCAAACGTAACACCAAGCACTCCAGCTCCTGTATCTAGCCCAGAAATTTCTAGCACTGACATACACATATAATGTGCTTCTGTCTCCAGTAACTCTTGCCTCCATTGCCCCCTTAATGGCCACACATGATCTTCTATTCCCATCATACCTCCCATTCTCGAGTTCTATTTTACTCTCATCAGTCCCTGAGTGTTTTTATAAACATCCCTTTGGATTGACCTGTCCCAAACCAGAGCCCGCCCATCCCCCTTTCTGGACTCCTGCTGGCTTTCCCCAGGAATAATTTAAAAGCTGCTCTGATCTTTTTTATATTAATCGCCAGCATCCTGGCTCCCTTTTGGTTTAGGTGAAGCCTGTCTCTTTTGTACACGTCCGGCTTGTCCCAAAAAGTCCCCCAAACCCTCCCAAATCTAAACCTTTCCTTCTGGCACCGCTTTCTCATCCAAGAATGCATGTATGAGGAATTTCATCTGCTGTCTCCCTGCTGAGCAGCTAAAGGCAGCGGTCCCCTTTTTGATCACTAATTGGACCAATGATGTGTGTAAAAGAAAAATAAGTTTCCAGGAGGGGGGGGGAAATATGACAATTAGTAATACGCACACAGGGGGAGTAGGAATCTGCTCCCTGCACCGAAAACAGCAAAAGCAGCCATGACCTAAGTGTGTGAGAATAATTTTGCTCTCACCGCTTCTGCATCTTATTGAATCTACTCCAGCGTGTGTCAAAAGAGAGCGGAGATATCTAAGGGCCTTTACTTCTGTTACATCAGAAGCATTACATCTTCTGCAAAGGGAAGGATCCGGGCTGTGTGGGTGGCTCCCTGCTACAGTTCTTTCCCACAATACTGCTGCTCCAGTTGGCTGGAGGAGGAGTATCAGAGCTACAGTGCAAGGAATTATATCATGATGAATTCTGTTCTGTGACTGCATTATGACTTAGGGAGGCATGAGTGCCATTGCAGTACGGTTATTAAATCTGGGCAGTTTTAAGGTTACTTCATCCTGATGGGAACACAATTCTCAAGGATTATTTAACGGCATAAAACAGCATCTTGCATATTCCACTTCCTTAGAATACAATCACAGAATCATAAGAGTTGGAAGGGAGCTCCAGGGTCATCTGGTCTAACCCCCTGCACACCTGTGATGTCATTGAATGTTCATAAACATTCCAACTGCTTGAGGAATGAAATTTTGTGCAACAAAGGCTGGCACAAATTCTGTGAGGGATCACTTTGGCTGGA
The DNA here is from genome assembly GCF_049243985.1 of Paroedura picta. NCBI lineage: Eukaryota > Metazoa > Chordata > Lepidosauria > Squamata > Gekkonidae > Paroedura > Paroedura picta. Next base: position 165,127,874 of record NC_135369.1, on the reverse strand, counting down.
AAATATATATATATATTGCAGGTGTGGCCCATGTGCAGCACTGAAAGTTTAAATTACTAGTAGCAGCTTGCTGGGGGGGGGGTTCTCCTCTGTGCACACAGGTATTGAACACCTGAGTGATGTCCGAGATGCGAATGAAAGGGCTTTTGTCTTCCAACTCTTAGACTGAAGATCACAGTCTTGAGATGGGCAGATGATCAGCTAGCAGACAAAGAAGGCCTGGTGGACATTCTGATCTCTTGCCTGTCCCCAGGTGGGACCTGTGGATCTCCAGACTAAAGAGATCGGTTCTCCTGGAGAAAATGGCTGCTTTGGAGGGTGGTCTCCAGAACATTATACGCCACTGAAGTTTCTCCCTGACATTCCTGATTCCAGTCATAAAGTCTCCCAGTATTTCCAAACTCAGAGCTGCCAACCCTACCTGAGAAGTAAGCATGAAATAGTAACAAAAGTTTGATAGCTGTGGAACCAGGAGTGAGAGATGAACATGGGTAGCTATATATATATATAATTGTGAGCCAGAGAAAGCAAGGGAAAGACTGCGATGGATGGATGGACGGACGGACGGACAGATGAATAGATAGACAGACAGATATATTAGAAATGTGAGCCAGAGAAAGTAAGGGAAAGCCTGCTAAGAAAATAAAGCCATACACTTGACATGTGCTTCGATGAGACATTTCCTACAACTGTTGACATCTTTTCCTCTTCCCACCCCCCCTCACTGTCTTCCAGTGTATTCACCTAGTACCCTTGGTTCTTTGGGTGCCTCTGTTTAATTATCCCTCAGATTATAAGAAATGGTCATGCTGGACCAGGCCCAAATCCCACCTGCTCCATCACTCTGTCTCCACCAACAGGCCGCCTAACGCACTGTAAGAAAGAAGCATCTGAGGTTTTCACGAGTCGATTAATCCAAGACTACCATCCTTCAAGGGATAGGACCAAGGGACTTAATTCCACCAGCATGTCGCTTGATGAGTGTCTCATCTAAACCCCTAAGATACTTCAAATTGCTGCACAGAGCAAATTGCACCATTAGCAAGACAAACAACTTCACTTTGACTCTCATCTGTTGCTATGGATAAATAGAAATTGTTACCATGCCACAAAGAAGAGACTTTGGACAATATTGCTTTCTTTTCAGTAGGTATTTTAATGTTAATAGCTTTTTATGTATCTATATGCAAATGCTTAATTAAAAGACGCTTGCTCCTGGGGAGGAAAGCTATGGCAAATCTAGACAGCATCCTAAAAAGCAGAGACATCACCCTGCCAACAAAAGTGAGTTTAGTCAAGGCTATGGTATTCCCAGTTGCAATGTATGGCTGCGAGAGTTGGACCATAAGGAAGGCCGGGCGTCAAAGAATTGAGGCTTTTGAACTCTGGTGCTGGAGAAGACTCTTGCGAGTCCCTTGGACTGCAAGGCGAACAAACCGGTCAGTCCTAGAGGAGATCAGCCCTGCCTGCTCCTTAGAAGGCCAGATCCTGAAGATGAAACTCAAATACTTTGGCCACCGCATGAGAAGGAAGGACTCCCTGGAGAAGAGCCTAATGCTGGGAGCGATTGAGGGCAAAAGAAGGGGACGACAGAGAACGAGGTGGCTGGATGGAGTCACTGAAGCAGTCGGTGCGAGCTTAAAGGGACTCTGGGGAATGGTAGAGGACAGGAAGGCCTGGAGGATCATTGTCCATGGGGTCACAATGGGTCGGACACGACTTCGCACATAACAACAACAACAATGCAAATGCTTAGCAAGAATAAAAATGCTGGTGTTTGAACTTTCCCCAAAATTCACTTTCGATCTCCCTATGTGGACCTTATCTACCTTCACTTTGACACAATAGCCTCTGTACTTTCCTCTGTACTTTCTGTATCAGGAAGCCTTACAAGCAGGCTGCAGAAGCCAAGGTTGCCTCCTGTGGTTGCTCCTCATAACTTGTATTCTAAGGATCACCAGATCCGGTCATCTTTTCTGATCAAGATTCTTTCCTGTTCCGTTGTTGTCAGTTCCAGGCCCAGCAGAGGATTTCCCTCCCACCTCAGGCGGAAACGGCTTCACCCTTGCTTCTCCTCTAGCTTCAGTTTCTAGGTTGTGGACCACTCACCTAGAGGTTTTCCTGGAGCTCTTCACAAACCTCTTTGATTCTTCGCACTTCCTGAAGAAGCTGATGGCAGCTACTCACCAATGATTCTAGGTCATCTAAGGACATTTATTGGTTGTATGGCATCTGCGTAGCGTAGTCAGGCAATCCAAGGGGCAGAGGCAGGAGGTGGTCTGCCATTTCCTGCTTCTGTGACACCACCCCTAGTGTTCCTTGGAGGAACACCATCCAAATCCAGAAGTCTCTCATCCAAATATTAGCCACGGTTAGAACTGATGGAATCAGGCTTGCGTGGCCTACCGAATGACAACTAACTAGCAAGGAGCCCAGAACAGATCCTGGTGAAACCCCACTTCCTATTTCCCTCCGTTGTAGTCTTGTAGTGTGCTTCCCATCTAATTAATTTCTAATCCAAGAAAAAAACCCATCCTCTTATCTCATACAACAGCTGCAAGGGCAAAACAAAAGCCAATCAAAATATCTTCCTATGACTTCAACAGATTCAGTGCTCGCTGGACTCCGGACAGATTTCGACGGCCATGCTGGACCAACGGTGATAATGGATGGAGATATGTAGAACCAGTTTGATCCTTAGGATGCATGTCTTGTCCATACCAAAGGGATGCTGATGTTGAGCCAAGAACTAATTCTGTCCTGGCCACAGTTCTGTGGCTCTCACTGCGATGCGCAGTCTCATACTGCCAAGGGGAAGATTGCTGTATATGAGCATTAATAGCCGTACGGTGATAGTCACAGCTGAATGATGAAATAACATATGAAGAGAAATTCCCCACCTCCATCCCAATTGAAATCTATATGGAGAACTTTTGATTTAACAGCACATTGTAATAGCTTTTGGAACTCTCTGAAAAAGACGGGGCTAATGAATAAACTTCATTATCCTTTTTAAAGGGTTTTTTAAATACTGGGGCAGTTAGAATAAGTTAGGGTACTACATTTTTTTTTGCCCTTTGTATGTTTGTGGAAAACTAGAATTTTTTTAAACTGAGTTTAGGAAATTGTGTGTGTGTGTGGGGGGGGGGGGGGTCTTTATGGCAGCTGAATAAGAAAAGGATTGAGTTTCTGTTGCTTGCAGGTCTTCAGCTTGGCCATGACCAGAGAAACAAAGCCAATGGCTCTTGGCCCTCAGGAAATATGTAACAGCCTGAACCCTATGTGAGGCGGGCCTTCAATGCTAGGACTCCCACAGGATGTGGTAAAGGATGTTGTGTGATGTCCCTTATATTTCACTTGGTCTGTGTTTCTGTTGTTCCTTTCTTTCCCTTTTACATTGAAATCTCCTTTAATCCAGTGACCTTGAGCAGTGGATAAGGAGTATTTATTTCATGAATGAAAACATGGCGGAGATACTTGGCCACTGCCAGTGTAGTCCTTGGATCTCTAGCCACCAACAAGGAGGGGACTTTATTGCCTTTTAATAATGGAGCTATTTAGTTAAAATAGGGGCAATCTGTAATTTTAAAATGTATTTGTGCCTGCTTTGTATACTATACAACTATTTGCTTTTGTATATTTTTGTATTTAGTCATTTGTTTGTATCCAGACAGTTAAAGCCTGGTTTTCTCCTCAGAAGGGGCCCTGAGCAGCCCACCATACCACTCCCCCACCCCCATTCTCCATTTTAGTCTCACACCAAGGTAAGTTAGGATGAGAGGAAGCGTACAACTGACTGGCCCAAGGTCACCTTGAAGTCTGGGTGAGAACAGCAGGATAAAAACAACAAAAATAAATTATCATTGGTTTCTTATCTAGGATTGCCAGGTGGAATTGGGCGGGAGGCAGGGGGGGATTGGGGGACATGGTGTGGGAGTCCCCAACATGCTGTCCTCACACAAAAAATGACATCACCATGTCGGAGATGTTGGGGACAACATACTGGCTTCTGGGCAAAACTCTATGGTAGAGTTTTAACCCCAAACCAGAGCAGGTGCTATGCCTCACCCTAGCTCCCCTCCCACCAGAAACTTGCAGAGCCTCCGTTTGCAAGCCAGCCACCCACAGATTGCACCCACCGCCATTACAACCGCTCACTGCACACACACCTGAAACTTGTGAAATCTGTTAGTGGTGACACCACCCGCCCCCATCATGCCTGCTCCCCCCCATGACCGTGGAGCTGCTGTTGGCATGCAGTACCTGCAGTGTAGGCAGAAATAGCAGTACCTGCAAGTTTTTTGGGGAAGAGCAGGCATGACAGTGGCGTACGGCACTGCAAACGGAAACTTGGCAAGTTTCGGGTGGGGAGATTGGGGGGATTTCCCTTGCCTTCTTGAACCCCTGAAATGTGTTTGTGCGTGTGTGAGAGAGAGAGGTGTCAAAGCAAATTGGAGATCCCCAGGCCCCAGCAGGGGGTCTGTCATTCCGACTCTTATGAAGAAGAGTTGGTTCTTATATGCCGCTCTTCTCTACCAGAAGGAGTTTCAAAGCGGCTTACAATCACCTCTCCCCAAGGCCACCCAGCTGGCTGCATGTGGAGGAGGAGTGGAGAACCAAACCTGGCTCCCTAGATTAGAAGCTGCCGCTCCTAACCACTCCACCAAGCTGGCTCCCTTTTGCACATAGCAGTGGGGTTAGCCTGAGTAAAGTGATCCCATCACTGTCATACGTATGAAACTATTTTCTTTATGTGTTCATGCCTGCCGAAATCACAAGACTAAAATCTGTAATGATTTCTGCAGGGCTGATTCCAAAAATAAGTGAACAAAATTGGCCCTGTAGCAACTCTTGAACTAAAATACACACAGAGAGACACAAACAAGGCAGGGATTTGTCACACAGTAATTGGAACATTTTAATAAACTGGCATTATTACTCTTGTACTGTGAAACATTTCAAAGCTGCTGCTGTATTCCTTTTAAGCGATTTGTTATTAAACAACAGCTGTTGCTAAGTAGGCAGTGTGAATGCTAATAGCAGCTGCCAATTCCCTCCGCCGTATTGTGGAAAGACGGCTATCCGTTGCAGGTCTGCACCCACGCTATCCGCTTATTGTCTTAAGGGGCTGTCCCAATGGCGGCTTTAAATAGGGGACCGCTGGCCATAACCTACACTGGAAAAGGCCAACAAGCACCAAGTTGTAGACAGAGCTTCTGCTAGTAACTGAACTTCCACACAGAGTATTCACAGACACGTAGATTAGACATGTTGGGTCTGTCACCAAACATCCTTACCTGTTTGTTTGTTTTTTAGTGTCCATTAATTGGTGCACAGTGATCTTTGAGGATCAATGTTAGTCCTGCAGATGGTCTGCCAGGGCCGGTTCAAAGTATTTTGTCCTCGCAAGGGATGTCTCCTCCCTCTGCCCCTAATGGCGGAGTCCGAGTTGATCCCCTGCAGCGACACCACAAGAGGCATGGCCGGGAGCAGCAATATAGGCCCAGAAAGTGAGGAGTATGTTGCCACTTCTCATTGTGCTACTCCAAGAAGTCACTTGGCTGGCAGGTCTAAGGAACTGGTATTGCCTGCCTTGGGCAACTTGGGATGTCATCCGAACCTGGAGTTCTTAGAAACTTACAAAAGACCTTCACACTAGGGAGATACATTCCCTCCACATGGCACCTGTATCCCTACTACAAACCTGTATCCTTCAACTCTGCTATCCCTATATTTCCAAAGCCAGAGTTGGCAACTCTACGCTGAACACCATCTCCTCACCATGTACGGTCAACTTTTCCAGCTTCTGTCACCTGACTGGAATAGGAAGGAAGAAAAGAAAAAAGGAAGAGGAGGGAGGGAGGGAGGGAAGGAAGGAAGGAAGGGCCATGAAGTACCTGGCAGATACAATGTGTGACTGGATCCTCTGTCAATACTGACAAGTTCAAAAGTTAGCATCTTGTGTTATTGCATGTCAAACAAGTGAATGAGAATGAATGTGGAAAATATGCTAATTCCCACTTACTGATTCTCAACTGGAAGAAAGGGAGGATTAAGACATCCCAGTGGTATAATCACACTGAATGTTGGTCTTAGGTTTGCAGGACTCAAAATGCAGGCTCGATATTCTAGAGCGGGGATCAGTGGCCATTCATGTTCTTCCTGATGTCCACTTCCTTCTTTGCCGATGCATCTCTCCACTAATCCTGGCTTGCCCTCCACCTTACTGAAGCAGGAGGTGCTTTAGAAGAGATCAGGAGACATTGTTTTTGTCTGTAGGGAGCACCCAATGACAAACAGCTGTCACTATCATAGGAGGATGCATAGCTTGTGACTGGCTCCACCCACTCTGGCAGCCATTTCATGGCTGGTTTCCCCACCGTCAATGGCGGCTATTTCTTGGTGGTTTCTGTGCAACCTTTTCAAAAATTGGAAAGCACTCATAGGATCAACAAGGTTGGGTATTCCCCTGTTCTAGTGACATTTCAGTTTCCTTCTGATAGGAAAGATACATGCAATCTCTTTCTTGGATTCTTCTTCACCATCACCAGTTCTCCTTAGGGCAGTATACCTGGCACAGATCACATAGTTAAACTCCACACTAAGAGAAATCCTTTCTCCTCAGGGGTTGGTGTCACCGTTCTGGTACATAGCTGCTTAATCTATTCTAACCACTTAAGGAGAAGCTGTGTGCATTCCAGGACTGGTGTAGGGGAAAGTATAAATGGGATTTATGTCAAGGGGAGGAGCAGAGATCAGACTGTGGACAATACAAAAATCATTCATGAACCCTGCAGTCATCTGAAGTATGCTGCACACTGATGGGTTTCGCATCTAGAATCTTTTGTATCTTATCTCTGAGAGAAGCTAGACACCGCTGATTGTGAGATGTTAGCCAAGAGGTAATGCTGTTGCCTGTAAAACAAATGCTTATTTTGCCACTAAAGACCAGCCTGCTCAGGACTAAGTGATTAAAACAAATGCTCTTGAGCTTTAAATGTGAACCATCACACAGGTGTTACTTAGCTACGACGACGGAATCAGGGCTCTCCAGAACAGACACCAGTACGGACAAACAATAGATCTCAATTAATCCAAATGCCACACGCAGAAGACAGAGAAGTGTGTAATGAGGGCAAATAAAGGAACACATCTCAGTGTATGGAAAACTCCTTTCCAGGATATTTAGAAAAGGGATGGAAGCGATTTCATTAAATAGCACATTGGCAGCAGCTCTCTTCACTGTAAAAGACAATGGTCAAGCATCCCAACCGTTAGACCTAGGATTTCCATGGGCTTTAGCCAAGTGCTACTTGATTCATGGCTCATGGAGAGCCACATTTGCAGTTCCCAGCATCAACTGAAACAGCCACCTTTACTTCTACCTCTGGCATGTTGCCTGGACCTCAGGGAGGCTCACAGCCTACGCCTTTCTCTGTTGCGGGTTGTTTCAAGATGAGAACCGCCAGCTGCAAGCCCCATTGGGCAAGGGCCATATTCACTTGTATGAAATTATTATTATTATTATTATTATTATTATTAATGAAATTAATATTATTATTTAAATTTATTTCACGCCATTCTTGGCAAAGCCGGCTCGTGGCGGGTTACAAGGTAAAATAAGTAAAATACAAGTCTCCTAAAAAAAAAAACCCCACTAAAACACAACAATTCACAAAATACAAATCCAGGAACAACATGACAGCAAACCAACCCTCCACCCATCCCTACTGAGGACTAGGGGGGAACTGCTGGCCACCATAGATAGAATATGGTGGAATATGAAGCCGGTGCCATATTGTGGAATGGTGTTCAGAAGAGCCACAGGTAGCATGTCAAAGATCCACCTGCGGTTTGAGAGCCACTGAACATCATGGGTTGAAGTGCACCAAACACCGTCATGCATTGTGGCTCTAGCTATTTTGCCAGCCATGTGTCAGAGAACCCATATCTAATTGGCTTCATAAGATTGCTTTGTACCCTGAAGCACAAATGCCAGTACAAGCCATGGCCCTGTCTTGTGAGTAGAACCATTAAACATCAGTGGGTTTTACGTTGCAGAATTACTCTCCTCTAAGCCCACGCAGTTCCAGAGGGTTTAGACCAGAATAACTCTGCACAGGATTGCACGGAGGGACATAGAGAGGTGAGTTTATACTGATCATAATAAGCGCAATCCTATCTGGAGATATAGGTGATTAGACATCTAGTTCTGCATCTCCAGCCATTTCTTTCTATTTCCTGACAAAGGTAATCTTTATATCCAGGTATTTGTGAGAATGCGTGAGAGAGAGAGGGACAGAGATCTCCAGGCGCAACCTGGAGGTTGGCAACCGTAGAGTGGCAGTGGATTTAGAGCTCTCCTGGCATCAGGTCCTTTACAAATGATCATGTCCTGCAGGGAGTACTGAGCTGGGAGATGTCCATGCACACGTGGCTGTACCTATGCTCACTTGCTTGCTCACCTGGGAAACATTATAACCCCATGGCTGTGTGACTGCTCACTTGCCCCCTTTCTCTGCAGCCTAAAGTATACTCAAAGAAAATATGGGGAAGCTGGAAAATGGGAACAGATGGAGATTGCAAACATAAAAGGGGGATAGGGGAGGTGAAGAAAGGTACAGATCAAGAGGTGCAAGCACAATTTGGTGTAGTGGTTCGGAGTGCGGACTTCTAATGTGGCATGCCAGGTTCGATTCTGCACTCCCCACATGCAACCAGCTGGGTGACCTTGGGCTCACCACAGCACTGATAAAGCTGTTCTGACCGGGCAGAGATATCAGCGCTCTCTCAGCCTCACCCACCTCACAGGGTGTCTGTTGTGGGGAGAGGAATGGGAAGGCGACTGTAAGCCACTTTGAGCCTCCTTCGGGTAGGGAAAAGCGGCATATAAGACCCAACTTCTTCTTCTTCTTCAATGTGGGGAGCGTGTGGGTGTGTCCTCTGACGGGCAGAAAGGGCGGAGAACTAATCCGAAGGAATCTTTATGCTTTTAACTTTAGCCTTAGAATGGAGGGGGGGGGAAACTGCCCCCAAAGGACTTTCAAGTAAACCGAAGATAAAGCAGCCAGAAAAGTGATACAGAAGTGAAAATTAATCCCATGAACTCAAAACATGTCATGAACTCAAAACAGAAGGCCGGAAAACAGAGTGGCTAAAAACAACAATAGAAATACACTGAAAAAGCAAAGGAAAAAAACAATGTAAAAAAGCCCACAGAGGGTGGGGAAGGAGAGATACTACTCACTAGTATTTAGTATTAGCACCTTTTGGGAGGGGGGATTGTTCCAAATCCTGATCCTTGCCTGGCCTACTCAGCCAGAGGGAGGGAGGGAGGGAGAGAAATCAGACCCTCAGGCCTAGGGGCAGGATTGCTGGTTCTCACTGCACGTGGTTGACCTCCCCGCAGCCCTTCTTGCTGCGGCTCATCTGGGAAATAGGAGAAATTGGGTTTGTGGTAGGTCACACAGCATGCAAGTGCTTAGCTTGAACAATAACTCCCCAATATACTAATATTTTAAGGCCTGGAAGTCTTCCCCAGAGGAGCACTAAGGAGATGGCTCTTTACAATCGCAGTGTGAACAAGTACAAGTCCTTCTACCACTTTGTGAATCTATCACATCCTTTGATCCACCTGCAAGTCTGGCCTCACTGTCAAAATCTGGCAAAACGACTGCCAATAACATACGTGCGAGACACCGATGATTATTATATGGAAGAGATTGGAATCATGCCTTTACTTGTAATTAAGAGAAACCACATTTGTCTCCAAAAAAGGCCACAGGTATCTCCAGGCAACTAGTTAAAATGGCCTTGATCAATTGCTTTCTTCTCAGACTCCCTCCCCCCCCCACAAACCTATTGTGGTAGCTGGTTTTTCCTCATGAAGGCCTCACCCACACGTTACCTGATTTGGGGAGCAAGCATGGTGCAGTGGCAAAAGAGAAGTCAACTCTAATCTGGAGAACCAGGCTTGATTTTCCCTTCCCATTCAGCCAGCTGGGTGATCTGGGTAGTCACAGTTCTCTTCAGTGTCTTCTTGCTGAGCAACGCTGTTAGAGCTCTCCCAGCCCCACTTACCTCACAGGGTCTCCATTTTGGGGAGAGGAAAGGAAAGATATTTGTAAGCCACTTTAGGCAGAGAAAAGTGGGATATAAAAAAACAGCTCTTCTTCTCTTGCACCATGGCAATTGTTCAACTCCTAGATCACCTTGTTCACACAGGAAAAGCCAGTTGGGCCTATCATGTAGTCCCCAGTGATGTGTGGACACAGCAGCACTAGTGTGAAGTGCCACATTTAAGCCACAGCTGAGTTAAAGGGGCCAGGACCCTTCATCACCTTTGGAATCAATAGTAATACACTTATAAGATCTGTATCGATACATGCATTTACATTAGAGATCTTTTCACTTAGCCGCTATCTCTTTTATTACATTTTAAAGGCAGCTAACGGTCGAAATGGGCTAAAATGCCAGCCAAGAATTGGAATGTCTCATCACGACTGAGGAATGCTCGTTTGCGGCAAGAACCCCCAATGCTTTCGCCTACCAAATATACCTTCTGAGCACCGGAAGTGACGAATCCTGCAAGGAGCAGCGTAACTACTGTGGTTAGGGCAGTGGTTCTCAACCTTCCCAATGCCGCGACCCTTTAATACAGCTCCTCATGTTGTGATGACCCCCAACCTTAAAATTATGCAAGTGTTCTTTTCACAGAAATTAAACCGAAACTGACCAATGGTGTGAAGATCCATTGTTCATGGTGGCATATAAATTGCTTTTTTCCCTTGGGTTTTTCAGTTCAGTTCTGCCTCTTGTCCCACCATGCCGATCTCGCTCTTTTCTGCTGCTGCAGATAGACGAACACTCTCTCGATATACCCAGCAAGGGTGTAGATGGTGCCCCCACTCCGCAGCCAACTGCTTGCCCTGCTGTGACCCCTGTGAAAGGGTCGTTCGACCCCCAAAGCAGTCCCGAGAACCACTGTTGGCAAAGATCCAGTTTAACCAGCTGGCCCTAGTGCAGGGGTAGTCAACCTGTGGTCCTCCAGATGTTCATGGACTACAATTCTCATGAGCCCCTGCCAGCGTTGCTGGCAGGGGCTCATGGGAATTGTAGTCCATGAACATCTGGAGGACCACAGGTTGACTACCCCTGCCCTAGTGGACGTAAGCCATGTAATCAAGCTCTAACTTCCAGGTAGAGCTCTCCCAGAAGAGGGGGGGTGCAAATTAACATAATACACTGACATCACCCAGAAGTGTCATCGGCATTTCAGTGTCATCCCCCATTAGCAGCATTGATGGATCCGGCAACCCTATATGGGGGTAGTGGGAGATTGCTTGGCAGAACCAGACAAATTGTAAGTCTATTACCATGCCACATTGGCAAAACTGTTCTAGACTCCTTGTAATAAAGCTAAGTTTAGGGGTAGTCAACCTGTGGTCCTCCAGATGTTCATGGACTACAATTCTCATGAGCCCCTGCCAGCGTTGCTGGCAGGGGCTCATGGGAATTGTAGTCCATGAACATCTGGAGGACCACAGGTTGACCACCCCTAATATAGAGCTAGCCTATATTCTAATTACGCTCTGCTTGTCTACAATATACTATCAGAAAACAGTCCAGGGTGCAAAAGATCACAAATTGAAAATGACTTACCCATTCAAGCACATCATGAGGTTGGTGCCCATTGATATTGCCGGATGATGCCTACTGTGACCCACTTAGATAGAAGCTATCAAGAACCAGAGGCCTGGGTACTTCTTCAAATTGTTCACCCCTGTTTTCTAGAGTAGCAGCTCTCCTGGAACATGCAGAGTGTATCTGGATCACTTACGTTTGCATGACCTTTTCATCACGCTACTGCCTACCAAATTGGTTTGTATTTAAGAAGAGAATTATAGTTCTGGACATTTTAGTGGCAGACTGCAAAAAGCAACCACTGCTGTTAAAATAGTGACTACTGCAGCTGGCAAAAAAAAATGTTGTGTCTGTGTTTTTGTGAACATCACAGGTAACTGGCTCATGTCAATTTTGCATGGCAAGTATTTCAGCAAGATAATATCAGGCATTTACATTGTCAAAACAAAATTTATCTCATGAGGATGCTTTCGGAAGAAAACAGTGAACAGCTGAGCCAAAAATAATATGGAAATCAGCCAGAGGAGGGCTAGTGTGTCGATTAGTTTTAGTCGCTTCCAGTAAGGCATTCGTATGCTTATTCAGCAAGGTGAGTTTAAACGTTGGCTCCAGATTTAAGATCTGGTCACTTAATCTTTTTTTTTTCATGAGTATAGCCTCTTGTGCCACAGAGTGGTAAGCGGCAGAAATGCTGTCTGAAGCTGTGACCAAGAGGTTGGGAGTTTGATCCCAGCAGCCGGCTCAAGGTTGACTCAGCCTTCCCTCCTTCTGAGGTCGGTGAAATGAGTACCCAGCTTGCTGCGGGGTAAAATGGTAATGACTAGGGAAGGGAATGGCAAACCACCCCGTATTGAGCCTGCCATGAAAATGCTAGAGGGCGTCACCCCAAGGGTCAGACATGACTCGGTGCTTGCACAGGGGACACCTTTACCTTTATCTTATAGTCATAAAAGGTGGCCTAGAAGATCACTGAAATGATCAGTATTTGTGTAATTGCACTTTTACGTCACAAAAATTGCCACTGACTAATCATCATTCATGCTTGAAAGCCAGCTTGGTGTAGTGGTTAAGAGTGGCGGCTGGGTTTGATTCTCCACTCCTCCACATGCAGCCAGCTGGGTGACCTTGGGCCAGTCACAGTCCTGATCGTTTTGTTCTCACAGAGCAATCCTGTCAGAAGCTCCTTCAGTCTCATCTACCTCACAGGGTGTCTGTGGTGGGGAGAGGAAGGGAAGGCGATTGTAAGCCACTTTGAGACTCCTTCAGATAGTGAAAAGCGGGGTGCAAAAACTATTCTTCTTCATCCTAAAACTTTCCCTGCAAATATAAAGCTGGTCTCAATTAGAACGAATAGAGTAAAGAAGAAAACATATGCTTGTGAACTGGTCCTAATTACAGTTCAAACAGCCATTCTCATCTTTCCTTCCCAAATGTATCCAACTTGCAATGACATGATACACGCTCATGGAAGCGCGCACACAAAGCCACACCTGCAAGAAAACACAAATGCAAATAAACAAAAGAACTGCCAGGGAAAAGTCCCCCACACACAGCACTAATTAAAGAAAGAAAAAAAAATACCCAGAAACCAAACCGTTAAAGGAAACAGGTTGCCAAATTTTGAATCGTCCCATAGCTGTCCCTCTAACTTTTGATCTGCATTAACAGCAAGGGAGTCGTGAGATTTTTAAGCACTTAATATTGCAGTCCTGTCAAGTTACAGCAGTAGATCAGCTCACTTTTATCTGTCAATGGGAAACGCTACAAGGAAAAGCACAAAGATAGGATTCTGCATGAAGCACACCCACAACCGAAAACGAGGGTTGCCAGTTACCAAAGGTGGGGACTACAGTTCTCACATTATTACAACTGAACTTCAGACCACGTAAATCTGTTCCCCTGGGGCAGGGGTAGTCAAACTGCGGCCCTCTAGATGTCCATGGACTACAATTCCCAGGAGGCCCCTGCCAGCGAATGCTGGCAGGGGGCTCCTGGGAATTGTAGTCCATGGACATTTGGAGGGCCGCAGTTTGACTACCCCTGCCCTTGAGGAAAGAGTGGCTTCATGGAGTGAATCCTGTTCCGGCTGGGCTACCTCCTTTCTATGAACTCTGTCTTCTCTAGTCACGCCTCGCCCCAAATCACCACGAACTTCCCAAACTGGAGTTGTCAAACCTACTCCTCTTCTCTCATCGACAAAGTACATTAAGAACGATCAGCAAACATCACACAGTAATTCAGACAAACCTATAAATAAAACAGAATGGAGGCTCAGGACACGAAGGCAGCCCGGACGGCGTTTCTCCATCCGGGCCAAGCACGGCTAGGAGCACCCTACCTGACCGCTGAACACAGTGATCCATGCAACCGTGATCCATGCAACCGTCACTTCCAGATTAGATTTCTGTAACTCACTCCACGGGGGTCTACCCTTGCCCTTAACCCGGAAATTGCAACTGGTACAGAATGCAGCTCCACGGGTCCTCACTAGATATTCTTGGAGAGCCCCCGTCCAGCCGATTTTGCAATAAATCTGGGCCTTGCATGTCCACAGCAGTAAATTTAGATCCGCCCTGAACTGGAGAAAATCATCCCCCAGCATTGTAATACAATTTAGCACGTCTCTTGGGCTGGATGAGGGCTTCAAAACTTACTCCAGTGGAGTGGTATGATGGGGTAGGATCTTATGCTTCATTATATTTAAGGTTGCCAGCCTCCAGGTGGTGGCCAGAGATCTTCTGGGATGACAACTACTTGGAGATTTTGGAGGTGGAGCCGAGAGTGGGCGGGATTTGGGATCGGGGGACCTCAATGGAGTATAATGCTATAGAGTCCATTCTCCAAAACAACCCTTTTCTCCAGGGGAACTGATCTCTGTTACCTGGGGATGAGCGATAATTCCAGGGGATCCCAAGGTCCTGCTCCAGGACTGGCATCCCTAATTACAACTGATTTCCAGGCAACACCATTCTAAATTATTGACTTCCCTCCCTTCCTTAGGTGCCACTTTCCAGGTATTTCCCAGAATACAGTTGGCCACCCTAATGATATGTTGAGAAAGAAGGGTGTTCTGTAGCATTGCCACACTGTGGCCTCTGCTCCTCAAAGACATCGGTGGTAAAAATATCAATTTCGATTTCCCCCCCAGGTTGGACCGACAGAAGCACTAAAATTACTCCTCACCATCTGCGCACGCAAGGGGCAAGGCATTCAAGCACATTTTCCTCCCCACTCATGCAGTCCTGGAGGCCAGCCCCTGGATTTTATCGCCTCTCTTCAGTAGACTTCAGCAGCCCAGGGACTCCACTAGGCATGTGCAGCAGAGCTCTCCCACCCCTGCCCCACAGTCATTTCAAAGAGGAGAGTAGCTATGCATGCACAGAACGGTAGGGAATCGTCCCTCGCACCAAACTGAATATCAAAGCCTAGACAAAGCTCTTCCCTGCAGCATTATCCAAGAACTTCAAGCCATCCTGCTTTCACCAGCACGGCCCTTCGAAGGTAGTTATTGCTCTCTTTTGGAATGTACGAAATAATTCATCAGTCAAAGAACCTCAGGATCATCAGCTCGTCCCTCAGGTTTAATTTGCCAATAGCTTTGTTGAAGGACTTGGAAGGCTTAAATCACTCCAGTCACGGATCCTGATGGATGAGCATGATAATCCATCATCTTTGTGGTTTAATCACCTGCCTCAGTGGCTTCAGGCTTCCAGTCCCTGTTTCGACACACTGCCGCCTGGCTCTGCCTCTGTAACTCTGAACGAGAAAAGTGCCAAAGTTCTAGCCAGCCAGGTCATCACGCCTTTCGACTGGGAAAGCTATCGACTCAGATCTAGCCGCCAGGGGGAGGGGGGAGAGACTGTCACTAGTCAAGGAGAGACGAAAAAGATATTCTGGGCTGCAGCATTGGCACCAGATTCATTATTCCACATGAGACAGGGTTGATGCTCATTTCTCTAGCTAGGTTCCATTTTTTCCCTCCCTAAACAGGCTTATGTTATTCTCCTCTCCTCCGTTTTATACTCACAACAACCCTGTGGGTTGAGTGCACATAACTGACCCAAAGAGACCCAGCAAACTTTCATGGCAGAAGGGGGGACTGGAACCAGGGTTTCCCAGATCCTAGCCCTACATTTTACCCACTGTTCCACATTAGATTTCTGAATTTATAATCTTGGATTAAAACCAGGGTGTATCATCCAAGACAGAAAACATCACAAAAGGTCTTGGGCACAAAAGGTTCTGCATGCGGCACTGTTTTTGCCATGGAAAACGCACCATAGTATTTTTTGCTCATGCATTGTCCTACCTGCTCATAGTGGTGAGTGCGCCTTTTCCGCTGGTTTCTGTGCAGTATTTGAAACTAGCTTTACCACAACTTTTCTTTTACAACAGTGCTAAGACACTTGCTTTCACATGTATAAACATTAGCGTGTTTTTGAAGGGACAGCCCCATGTCCCTCGTTCACCTTTGCTATGACATTACACCAGCAGAAATTAATTTATTCATCCCCTTAGAGACTTTTCAATCCACTCCATGAGAATCAGCATACCTTTGAGGGAGAAAGATTGTAGTGTTTTCAAAAGGCTGTGTGCCCCCATGGAAATTTCATGTTGTGGTATCTTTGTCCATGAACTAAAATTCCCATGAGGCCCTGCCAACAGCGTGTGCCAGAGTGGCACCCAGGTGACATTGCAGCTGACTATGGCCTGCCAATCAGCCTCTAGCACATTGGTTCTCAACCCTCCTAATGCCGTGACTCTTTAATACAGTTGCTAGTGTTGTGGTGACCCCCAAACATAAAATTATACAAGGGTTCTTTCACAGAAATTAAACTGAAACTGACCGATGGCGTGAAGATCCATTGTTCATGATTGTATATAAATTGGTTTTTCCCCAGGGTTTCTCAGTTCAGTTCTGCCTCTTGTCCCGCCGAGCTGCACTGCCGCCTGGAGCACGTGGCAGAAGACTGCACTGAAGGCACTGCTGGAGCGGCTGGCAGCCAACTGTGGGCACCAGCTGGAGGAGCAGCAACAGTGGCATCGCCCCCCACCCCCAGCCAAGCTGCTCGCTCTGCTGCAACCCCTGTGAAAGGGTCGTTTGACCCCCAAAGGAGTCTCGACCCCCAGGTTGAGAACCACTGTTCTAGCACAATGGAGGAACTGCCAGCACAAGTCTTGCAAATGCATAATTGTATGCAGAAAAAAACAACGCTGTAGCAGAGCGCATGTATAAATGCAACCGTTTAAAAAAATGATTATTCAAAAAGGTCATCATGCTGACTTCGGTGAAAACCTGTATGTGCATAATAGCCCCAGGTCTTGGAGCTCAATGCCACAGATTTCTGGCTCGATCCAAGCCTGGGAGCTCACCAAGGCTTTTCAAGTTCACCCCAAGAAGAAAGACCACGTTTGCAATTTCCTCGGTCACCGTCTCTCATTATTAACACAGGCAAAAAGCACGGCTGCACCAAAAAAACTGAGCAAAACCTCAAGCCACAAAGGTATGGAAATTAAGAGAAAGATGAGAGCCTCAGGGATGTGTTCTGGGCCCCGTACTGTTCAACATCTTGATAAATGTCTTGGATGATGCAACAAGGAGGATCCTCATTACATTTGCAGATGGGAGGGTAGCAAATACAGTCAAGGACTGAATAGGGATGCCAGCCTTCAGGTGGGACCTGGAGGGTTTACTGCTTATCTCCAGACTAGAGAGATCAGTTACCCTGGAGAAAATGGATGTTTTGGTGAGTGGGCTCCGTGGCAATGTACCACACTGAGGCCCTCCCTGGGCTCCACCCCCAAATCTCCAGGAGTTTCCCAGCCTGCAACTGGCAACCCTACCCCTCTTATCACCCGCCAATGGCAGGGAGAGACAGGGCAACATAAGACAGAATCAAGGTACAGGATGACCTTGACAGCCAGGAAAACTGGGCTAAAATTATCCGAAGGCATTTCGGTAGAGATAAATTCTGCATTTAGGTTGGAATAAATATATAAATAATATATAAATGATAAAAACTTCAGTCCAAGTCACTTTTCACATTGACAAACATAAGCAGAAGCAGAAGCGTTGGTTCTAATATGCCGCTTTTCCCTACCCGAAGGAGGCTCAAAGCGGCTTACAGTCACCTTCCCATTCCTCTCCCCACAACAGACACCCTGTGAGGCTGAGAGAGCCCTGATATCACTGCTCAGTCAGAACAGCTTTCTCAGTGCTGTGGTGAGCCCAAGGTCACCCAGCTGGGGGAGCGCAGAATCAAACCTGGCATGCCAGATTAGAAGTCCGCACTCCTAACCACTACACCAAACTGGCACTCCTCTCTCGCGAGCCACCATCTAGCCAACAACTTCAACAAGGTCGAGTAATGCAACATCAGATCTTCCCTGACCATGCCTGTAAGTGGGCCATTAGAAACTAGGCTTGCCAACTTTGATCTAGGAAATTCCTGGAGTTTTGGGAACAATGCATGGGGGTGGGAGAAATTCGGAAAGAAATTGCATCTAGACTCTGCGGCATAGCAGAGCTTGTCCCCAGAAGTGGCCATTTTGTCCAAGAGAAACTGACCTCTGCAGTTTGGAGGTCAGTTGTAAATCAGGAAGAACTCTAGGCCCCACCTGGAGGTTGGCAACACTAACTGAAACATGCATATGCTGCAAATGGATAAGATTTTTCCCTCCCAGAGAACTCAGTTTATATAATTCCATGTACATAACTGAAAAGAACCAAAGAGCACATGTGCACATATTTATATGGATGCAATATCTCTACACATCAGATGCAATACAGCCTTCAACATATTTATTCCAAAATGAAACTGAGGTCAGAGGGTCTTACTCCCTAGTAGCTGTGCTTAAGTTTGCACCCTTTGTGAGATATTACTCAAAGACATAGTCTGCAACTGAATGTAGGCATGATATCCACTGAAAACTGTTGTGAGCGAGGTATTCTCCATCTTTTGAAATGATTTTCATGCAACCTGCAGCTCAGGAGCTGGACAGGCATGTATGAACAGGAGTGACTGTACTGCCACATCAAACATCTACATAAAAGGGTCAGGGCAGGCCTATTTTACATACTCTCCTGGATCAAAAGAAGACATAACATTTTCTACTGGCTCTCAAGCAAGTCAAACACTTCATCTCTCCCAGATTTCTCCCACTTTCAAACAAAATTTCATGAGAAAAATTATATGCCCTTCCAGTACTTTGAAATTGCCTGTCATTTTATTTGTTTGTGCTTCTAAAAGGTCTCCTCTCCTAAAAGGTCTCAGGGCAGCTTACCACATAATAAATAATTTCACAATATAAAAAATTAAAATCTTAAAATCCAACTTGAAACGCTACAATTTGCCCTGTCAGATTTTTGTCTTTAGTTTTGGACACCAAAAGGCAACAAAATATCCTTGGATTGGTGGAAAACACTGCTGATGTATTTGTAATCTTGCTTGCAGGGGGAAAAAAAGTTATAATCGCATAATCTCCTTTTCAAAAATCGTAAAAGCCCTAGGGCAGCCTTTTTCAAACTGTTGACAATGGAGGAAGCCCTGAATTTTTTTTCAGGCTTCAAGGAACCCCAGAAGGGGTGTCATGCCCCTTCGGAGAAGTGGGAACAGACGTAAGATGCAGGAGCCAGACAAATCATCAACTGATCATTTGTCGTTTTGATGGTAGAGAGACTAGGCTTATAGAACACCAGGGAAGTGGGCTCCATTGATGGGGAAAGCCATGGAACCCCCAGGGAGCTCTCATGTAACCCCGGGGTTGCCAGGAACCCTGGTTGAGAACCCCTGTCCTCTGGTGAAGGTGGGAAGAATGGTTAAAAAAAAACAAACAACTGATCATCTGTTATTACAAGACCTGTTTCAATTTCCTCCCAAAGCATTACCCCAGCTATACCAATAATCCTGTAGATGGGTAGAACAGAGAAAAGACTGAGTGAATGCTATAAAGCAAGCATCATGAGCAAGCTTTGAGCCAAGAATGCTCTGATCCAGGGGCAACAAAGAACCAACCCGCTTGAATCAGGAACAGGGCTCTATAGCTTAATACAGACAAGAAGACAACACATGGCAGGATTCTTAACTTCATGTTTTGGTCCTTGGTCCCACAGGGTTATCATCCTCCAGGGGGACCTGGAGAGCTCCCAAAATTACAGCTGACCTCAAGACTACAAAGAATACTTCCCCTGGAGGAAACTCTGAGGCTCCTCCCCCCCTTCAGGCTCCACCTTCCCCAGGCTCCACCTCTCACTTCCCCAGGAATCCCCCAACTCTGATCTGCAAATCCCAAGCTCACTTAGTCCTCTATCTTCTTTTCCCGTTCTGCTGTGCCACCTGGAGGCTGGCAGGCCTAGACTATGGTCCCCCTAATGGGACAAACTTCTAAATGTCAACAAACAGAACACATGGACCATTTAGGCCAGCATGGCAAACTGGACAGAGAAGAAGAAGAGATGGTTTTTGTAACCCATTTTGTACCCCGCTTTCTACTACATGAAAGAATCTCAATGTAGCTTACAGTCACCTACCTTTCCCCTTCACACAACAGGCACTCTGTGAGAGAACTGTGACTAGGCCAAGGTCACCCAGCTGGCTGCATGTGGAGAAATGGGGAATCAAACCCAGTTCTCCAGAACCACCGCTCTGAACCATCGCCAAGCTCTACCTAAGAAGTTCACAAGCAGGACAAAAATAATCCCCCCCCCTCCACACACACACCAGACAATAGACATTCAACAACATTCTGAACACAAAAGTTTCACTTAAGCATCCTTGTGAAATAGCTATGGATGGGACCTAGTTTGGTGTAGTGGTTAGAAGAGATTGACTTCCAACCTGGCGAGCCGGGTTTGATTCCCCTCTCCTCCCCCACATGCAGCCAGCTGGGTGACCTTGGGCTCACCTCTGCACTGAGAAAGCTATTCTGACTGGGTAGTGATATCAGGGCTCTCTCTGCCTCATCTACCTCACAGTGCATCTGTTGTGGGGAGAAGAAAGGGAAGGCGATTGTAAGCTGCTTTGAGACGCCTTCGGGTAGAGAAAAGCGGCATATAAGAACCAACACTTCTTCTATCCACCACAGTGATCTCTAATCTCCTACCAGAGCCACCGAAGCTGCTGGCTGCAATAATGTTCTGAAGCAGCACAAGTCACAAATGCAACCTGTGAAGACCTTCTGTCTTTATCTAGTACCACTCTGCCTTCTTTCCACAGCTCTTTTGCATTTGAATAGCTTTGGATCATTACAGAGTTGAGTGGAATAGCTCCTTGATTAGCTAAGGAGCTTTGGCCTGATTTTGCAATATTTGGAAGTGTTTTGGCTTATTGACTGCTAAGAACCAACCGCCCAAAAGCTATGAAATCCATCCTTGAAACTCAGTGAGTGTCCAGGCACTTGACAGGGAACTTCAGCTAATGTTCCAAGGTGGCCTGGGTAAAGTTTCATATCTTGGGACTAGCAGTACTCTGTTTCCACTTCAAAGGCCATCCGTTTAAAGAGACCTGAAGCAGGGATGGAAGCTCGGGGTAAAGGTAAAGGTTTCCCCTGTGCAAGCACCGAGTCTTGTCTGACCCTTGGGGTGACGCCCTCCAGCGTTTTCATGGCAGACTCAATACGGGGTGGTTTGCCAGTGCCTTCCCCAGTCATTACCGTTTACCCCCCAGCAAGCTGGGTACTCATTTTACCGACCTCGGAAGGATGGAAGGCTGAGTCAACCTTGAGCCAGCTGCTGGGATCGAACTCCCAGCCTCATGGACAGAACTTTCAGACAGCATGTCGCTGCCTTACCACTCTGCGCCACAAGAGGCTCATAATGTAAAAGTGCAATTACACAAATACTGTTAGCCATTTCAGTGATCAGACTGCATTTCTGCTGCCTTACTACTCTGCGCTGCCTTTGTCTCCCATGAAGTGACAGACAGTCATAGACAAATTGACTGAGGGCATTCAACAGACAATAAATGGGCAGTCTCTGAGATGGCTTCAGCAAAGCAGTCATAGAATAGACAGAGTTAGGGGCTCTCTTTAGGAAAAACAAAAGGAAGGGGAGGAGCACTTTGTTGTTGAAAACCTTATATTGTACCGGAGTGGCATGGAAAACTATAGGTATCCCCATCATAAGAACCCACAGGAGTCCCGCCAATTCTCTTTGAAATGGGAGACAAACCCAGAGTTGCTTTCTAATGAAAAAGATTCATATTTTTGATTTGTCAAAATTAAAATGCTTCCTCTTAAAATTTATTTTTGTTGAACTGAACAGACGGGGAGATAGAGAATTATAAAATGTAAGGTATGATTCTGACAAAGTTAAACAATTCTCAGGATCTTTTTGCTTCTCTTCGGCTTGATTGTAATTATAACATTTGGTTTTTACGTTCCCGAAGTATACCTGGTTGGGAGCATTTATTTAAAGAGGATTTGGTAAAATATCAATAGTTAAGAAAATCCAGATTTCTGGATTTTGCAGATTTGTTGCTGCTTATCAAAGGACTGTAACATTTGGATGGGCAGCAGACAAATGCCTTTCCCGTGACCTTGGAATTGTCTTCTATTCTGCGTGGCAACATGTTATAATTGGAAAACAATTGGAACTAGTTAACCTCGTAATAATAAAACCCCTACCTATCTGCCTAGTCCAGTCTGGGAGTCTGATCCTTGAACACATCCAAGCATAACAGAACCAGGGCTGGAATGTTGTGAGCTGGCCATTTTCAGGCTCCCACTCCCCCCAATGCTACAATCCTAGCCTCCCAGCAGTATTCTGCCTCTCTAGAAATCTTTGATGTAAGATTAAAACGTCAGCACATTTTGTAATCTGCTCACCGACTGCCTGATATATTCCAATATTTCTGTAATCCTCTTATTGACTGACAATGTTTTTCTTTATCGTCGTACATCTAATTAGCCTTGGCTCCCAGTGGGAACACTCAATCAAAATAACAAATCTATTTGTGAGATGAAAGTTAAACCGCCTTTCCAGAAACCTACCCAAGGCAGCTTACAAAATTTCTGAAAAACACTAAAAGAGAATAACATGGGGAGGGTGGGGATCCCAGCATAAAAACATAGAACATGAAATCAGATCAAAGGCAGCTGAAAAGCAAGTTCCATAGTAAAATAGTGTTTTAAAAAACAGCTACAGCAGGGATAGTCAACCTGTGGTCCTCCAGAAGTTTGTGGACTACAATTCCCATAAGCCCCTGACAGCAAATGCTGGCAGAGGCTCATGGGAATTGTAGTCCATGAACATCTGGAGGACCACAGCTTGACTACCCCTGAGCTACAGGACAGCCTCAAGGGGCAGGGCATTCCACAAGTGGGGTGCTGCTGCAGAAAAAGCCCTGCACCTGGTTGCCCCCTGCTTTAGCTCCAAAGACAGAGGCATTGAGGGCAGGGCTTGTGAGGTAGATCTTCACTGATGGGCTGGACAAGACAAGAGGGATCAGTCAGTCAAATACCCCGGCCCCCAAACCACTGAAGGACTTGAAGGGAAGATGCTTCACTCTGAACTGTGCCCAGAAACTAATAAAGAAGAGGTTTGCGCAAACGGCCACCACTTGGTGACCCACCAAGCTGAATGAATGTATTGTGACAGGTGCCTGACAGAAACCTTTCTTGGTGGTGCTTGTTGGGGGTTTTTTTTGCGTCCTCAGGGAACAGCCTAAAAGAGTTCCAGTGAACCCCCGGGTGGATTGCCACACTTGGCTGATGGACTGGATTTTGGCTTGACAAATCCCCCATTACACAGACCTGGGCTAAATGTCTTCAGACACAGTACTAAGAGTTAGTGATTTAAAAAAGGGGCTTGCCTGTTCTCCATCACAGTAGTGAAATCAGACTGAGGAGATCAAACTGGGGACTAGATGATCCATGAGGTCCCTTCTCACTCTATTATTCTATGATTCTATGAAACTGTTCAACCGAGGGCTTGCATTCCACAAATAGGTAAGTCAACTCCAAGGTCACTTCAACTGGAAAACTTGGATCTCCAACGATTTGCACCAAAGTCAACCAAAAGGGCTCTCAAAACTCAGTTGACTTGACTGAAAGGAGGCTTTGATGTTCTAGACCCGCTTAAAATTAAGCATCACCCAAAAGAGCTTCGATGGACAAACTATTCTCGGTGAGGCAAGACAAGAAAAGCTTTGTATGTTGGGAGGGCTATAAACGGTGCCAGGGTGCTTGCAAGTTAGCTAGCATAGGGTGGCTGTTATAGCAGCCCTTCTCAACATTTTTGCCCTTGAGAAACCCCTGAAACATTCTTCTGGCTTCAAGAAATCCCAGAAGTGGCACAATTGTGCAGAATACGGTTAGGAGACATAGCTGTGGGCCTCTTCCCTTTCCATCAGGCCCATCATTGGCCATTTTGGGAGGGCGAGGCAGGTCAACATCACCATATATGGTCATATCACCCAAGAAGAAGAAGAGTTGGTTCTTATATGCTACTTTTATCTACCGAAGGAGTCTTAAAGCGGCATACAGTCGCCTTCCCTTTCCTCTCCCCACAACAGACACCCTATGAGGGAGGGGAGGGTGAGACAGCCCTGATATCACTGCTTGGTCAGAACACTTTTATCAGCGCCATGGCGAGCCCAAGGTTACCCAGCTGGTTGCATGTGGGGGAGGGTAGAATCGAACCCGGCTCACCAGATTAGAAGTCCACACTGCTAACCACTACACCAAGCTGGCTTGGTGTTTAACAAATCTTACCCATTCCAGGGCCATCAAGTAACCTCAGGGTTTCACGAAATCCTAGTTGAGAAACCCGGAGTTAGAGTATCAGACCAGATACTGGGAGATTCAGGTTCAAATCTCCTCTCCCCTAGGGATGACCTTGGCCCAGTTACTCTGTCTCAACCTAACCTACCTCACAGGGTGGTGGCTGTTGTGAGGATAAAACAGAGGAAGGAAGGATGATGTAAAATGTTTTGAGCCCCCCTTTGGGAGAAAAGCAAGGTATGCATTTCGAAACCAAAAGAAACAAGCTAGTCCCATGACAAAGACATTGTGAACATTTTAAAAGAACAAGGTGTACTCGTGGCTGCCTTTATGCAGGGTGACACACTGTTTTGGTGTAAACTTACCAGGCACTCATAAAGACAAATCTCAGCATAGGCTCCGATAGGGCTCTAGAAGAAGCAGAGTTGGTTTTTAAATGTTGCTTTTCTCTACCAGGAGTCTCAAAGCAGTTTACAATCCCCTTCCTCTCCCCACAACAGACACCCTGCAAAGTAGGTGAGGCTGAGAGAGCTCTGACAGAACTGCTCAGTCAGAAAGCACTATCAGGGTGGTGAGGAGCCCAAGGTCATCCATCTGGCTGCATACGGAGGCGGAGCAAGGAATCAAACCCGGCTTTCCAGATGAGAACCCGCCGCTCTTAACCTCTACACCAAGTTCTCCGAACTGAGTAATAAGCATTCGCTTCTACCAAAGGAACCCTCCCAGTTTTCCCCTTGGATTGCAAAATAGCTAGCCAGGCCCTGCTGAAAAGTGAAAATGACCACTTCAAACAGCACACTTGAAGGCGCGACCTTTCTCCTCTCGGATCCTAAACAAGCTCACCGTGTCGTCCTAAGGAGAGTTCCATTCTTCTCGGCCCACAGGAATCAATGGGCTCAGAAGGGTAAAACGCTGCATAGGATTGCACTGTCACTTAAGGAGAAGTCCTCTCAATCCGTGGCGGAGGGCCAGCTCTAATCCAAAAGCTTCTCATTCCATCCAGCTTGAGGACAGCTACTCAGTTCCTTTCTGGTGCATTACAGCTGTCACAACAAGTATACTGATACACGGGCACCTGCGGGAAAACTCACAGAGCTTTCCGCAGTGGAAGGAGGCACCTGACAGCTCTAAATCTACAGCAACTAAGTCTTTCACCGTAGGACAAGCTCAGACTGCCAGAGATTCTGGATTCTGGAGAACAGACAAGATCTGGTGTATCTTTCTAATAAGATCATGCCATCAGCCACGGGCAGCCTTCAAATTGAACGGAGAAATGTACGGCATTGGGAACTGTTCTAGTAGGAACAATCTGATCCGATCCTGGCAGTCCCACCACATTTCACCTCCTTGAATAGGGATGCCAGTCCCCAGGTGCACCCTGGAGATTCTCTTGGTTTTACAGCTCATCTCCAGGTGACAGAGATCAGTTCCCCTGGAGAGTATGACTACTCTGGAGGATGAACTCCATAATATTATACTTCATGGTAGTCCCTCCTTGCTCCACCCGTGAAGTTTCCAGGTATTTCCCAATCCAGAACTGGTGACCGTGCCCTTGAAGGGATACACTAGAACTGGTCTACACAGGCAGGGGAACAAGGTGATAGAATGGCCCATGGCACTTTAAAGGGTGGATTCTAGATGTGATCTCTCCTTCCCAGAGAAAACACACATAAACACACGTACAGCACTGTGCATTCCATACCAGCTCCGTGTGCTGGTTTTTCTATTTGCGAGCAGAATATATTAAAAAGTGACCCTTTTCACCTGCAGTCTGAATTGGTACTGCCTGTTCCCCTGTACCTTTGGCTTGCATTCGGCTGTCATGTATGCATTCATACATATGATTCACACTGACAAGGGATTGATCCACGTATAGTATTTATAAAGTCCAGGAACTTACAAATCAATCCATGCCCCCTTAAACTCAGCATCGGGGTCAACTGCTATGGGTTGGGAAATTCTGGGAGCTTTGGGAGGGGAGCCAGGGGAGGGTGGAGTCCGGGGACCTCTGCAAGGCATACTTTTAGGCTCCGCCCTCCAAAGCAGCCATTTTCCTGCAGGGAAACGAATTCCTGTCATCCACGGAACAGTTAGAATTCCTGGAGAACTCCAGGCCCCACCTGGAGGTCGGCAACCCAAACTGGCATTTAAGCAATGACTTTCACCCTTTTCATACTGAATTCACCTTTAACACCCAGATGGCATCACGAGACCTACTGAACTGCAACCTTATGGGGTGGGGTGGAATATGTGGAATGAGAGCTGCATGGCAGGACAAAGGGAGCCGGAGTCAAGACCTCACCTCTCTGGTGTCTAGACCAAGGCTGTGGACACCACCCCAAGAGGGACACGTAGGGAAAGCCCAAGCTGAGCAAACGCCCTCTTGAAGAACCAAGCTCGTGGTCAGAGTCATGGAGGAATCCTTCACCAGTGAAAGACCTCATCTTAACACCCTGCTGCTTCTTTCAGTGGGCAAAGCAAAGAGGAGGTATCCTTAGACCCTATGTACATTAGCAGCAGGATGACTCAGGACCCAACTCTGTGATTCTGTGAAGGTTCAGGGGGTGGCAGGTTACAGTGGATGAGCGATAGAGTTGTGAATGTCCTGCATAGTGCAGGGATGACTAGATGACCCAGGAGGTCCCTTCCAACTCTATTGTTCTAAGGTTTAAATGATGGCTCAGGATCCAACAGGTGAGGAACTCTCACCCACCTAAGAATTTTGACCCACAGGCTGAAGACCACTGGCTTTAAAGGAATACTAACCACTTTTCGTTTTCCCTAATTCTTTTCTTCAAACAAACCAACAAAAATACAGGGTGAAACAATTAGCCTGTCAACATCCTAGGGTGCTCTCTCCTGTGTCCACAGCCTTGATACACTGAGTATTACATAACAACATTCAAGGAAGTCAAATCTAGCAATAACCTGCAACCAGCTTTTGCTCTAAGGTTCTGCTGATACTTAATAGCAAAGGTAAGGTACGTAGATAAAGGAAAGTCCATTGCTGCTGTTTGGCCATTTGCTGTGCTATAGCAGTCTATGCAGTTCTTGCAAATAAGTTTAAGAAATCAAAGGTTCGTACACGCAAGAGTTTGACCATTGCCAAATGGGGCCGTCGGACAGCCGCACCACCGAAATACAAGCAACTCCGTTGACATACCAGATTCACACCGAACAAAACAGACCGAGGACTGCAAACGCAAGCCAATCTCCGCTTACATCTTTGGGGACCAACTTCCGGCTTCACAGACTTACCCCAGACCGAGCCGGTGATCGATCTGATCTTCCAGCCAACTCAGCGGCAATCTATTTGCAGCTTGGCCAACGTGAGACTATAAATAATGAACGGCTTATGTCTGGCATAGACTCACCTGTCTCTGCCTCCGTGCAGAATGGGAGAACAGAAGCTGTAGTCCAAAGAGGCAGGGATCCCCCTCGAGCAGGGCAGGCAAAGGAAAACACAGGACCGGCCTCAACCGCAACCAGGTTCTCTTGAAAAGCCCAGGTGGAAACTTCACTTGCGGCCCACCCGCTCTTAGGTGCCTTCGGTCACAGGCCGGTCCAACCCGTCCATGGATAGATCTATTTCTGCAAGTGTCAGGCCTAGGGGTGCAGCCAGGAAGAGTTCTCCCCCTTGAAAGGCCCATCTCTACTGAGGGCTGCTTGTTTTGGAAAGGCTGGCTCAGGCCCTCTGTGAACTCCCCAGCTCTCCACCCTCCTGGTTTTCCTTCTCCGCTTGGAGAACAGTGGCAGAAAGGAAGCGTGAAGTATTTAACACCTTGGACTGTGATCACTTCAGACAAAAGAGGGGGGAGGCATGGAAGACTTCCAACCTATTTAAAAAGAGCCCGGTTGCTATGAGCTCCATTTCTGCTTAAGGCTCTCTGCACTTCACCTGGAGAAAATAATCAAAAAGTAAAAGGAGGGTGGTCCCTGCAGAGGTCACATCCTCCCTTCCCCCATCACCCACAGGCTGACCCCACCCCTTGGGATACATTGCTCCCCCCTCCCCCCAAAAAACCCAAAACACTCAATTTCTCTGCCCAGTATGAACTGTTTGGCTTTCTCAAGTTCTGGCATAATCTAATCCTTGTTAGATTCTAGCACAGTCTAATCCTTGTTAGACACAGCACCGAGGACTTTCCAGCCCCAAGAACCAGGACCCCCCAGGCATTCAATGGCCGATTGCCAAACCCCAAAGCCGACCCCGGACGATCAGCACAACCCAAGACCCTTCCTTTGCCTCATCACGGGACCCGAAACGACACCCGAGCCTTCCTTATCAATTAACCAGGGGAGGCAATCTGTCCCTCCCACTCTGTTTGAAAGCAAATAAAACGAATGGCCCATGAGGCTGCCCTAAAAGGGGGGGGGGAGGGGGAAACGTGGAAGACTTAAGCTTCCAAACAAAACACAACACAAAGGGAAGAGCAACTGCATTGGAATCCTCTGTGGGGAAACGCCCGCCGCGCTTGGCAGGGGTTACTTATGAGTAAACAATCTTCGTTGGTCTTAAAGGTGCCACTGGATTCTGATTTTATTGTGCCACTTCAGACCAAAGCGGCTCCCCATTTGAATCGATCTTTATGAGTCAATAGGCATGGGTTCGAGCGACAACCAAATCTCTCACTCTCTTGTCGCTTCTGGGCCCTTGAAGCGGGTGGCCAATGCGATCCTACGCAGAGGTACTCCGATCTAAGCCCACGGATGTCCGCCGACCGCAGGGCCGGCAACGCGGAGTTCAATGGGGCAGGACACCGCGAAGGACCGATCCTGTACGGGGCGATCCTGAATACCACCAGGCGCCGCCTTAAACCCTGAAGGTGCCCCACCCACCCTTTCCGGCGTGGGGGGGAGGCGGCTGAGCGAACAAGGAAGCGAGGCCCACCCCCCCCCCTCGAGAATCTGCCCCTTCTTCCCTCCGGAGCCACTCAGCCCTAACCCCACCCCAGCCCCCCTCCGCGAAGTGGGGGGGGGAAGCAAACAAACCAATGGGAAGCGCCGCCGCCCTCCTCCGAGATGAAAGCCACGAACGTTCCAAAAGGGGAGAAAAATCAATTTGATGTTTTATTAAGCGCGCGGGGAAGTCGGGTCAACATCGGCTGCCGGGAGAGGCGTGGCTCCTCCCCTTCCCCCCCCCCCCCCCGCTCTTATTACTATGATTAGTCGAAGGCGAACCCGGGACTGGCCAATGGGAAGGGGAGGATCGCTGCTGGTTTCCTTTGGAATGTTGCCATGGGGGTTTCCTCAATGGGGAAGGGCGCGGGGAGGGGGCCACGTGGGGCGGCGAGTCCGGGAGGAGAGCGGCTTGCGTCGTGCACGGTCGGGCCGGAGGCTAGTCTCTCCCCTCCTCCTTTTTTCTTAAAAAATTATTATAATATATATATCATGTATTGTATATTGTAGTGCTTATTCTTTGTCATCCACGAGGGCCAGCTCTTGGATCACCCTCAGTTTGCTGCTGGCGTCGATGCGGCGCTTCTCCCTGATTAGGTCCTCGAGGCTCTGGAAGCGCACCGTGTGCACCTTGTTGTCTGCCAGGTGGATCTTGAGATAGTATTGCTGCTGGGGCTGAGAGCCCGAGGCCGGCTGGAGCTCGCCGCCGGCTTTGAACTCCCGGTTGCCGAAGCGGCACCAAGCGGCGAAGCTCTCCGAGTTCGTCCAGCAGATCTCGGGGCTCTTTAAGCCCAGGTGGCCGCAGGCGTTCTGCACCACCAGCTCGGCCAGCAGGGGGCGGTAGCGGTACCAGCTACTCACCACCCGGCCCACGTTGCCCCCCGCCGCCGCCTCGTACAAGCTGTCCTGGCGAATCTGGCCCTGGTGCAGGTGGATGATCTGCCCGCTGCCCACGTAGACGGCCCAGTGCGGCGGCGGCGGCGGGTGGTGGTCCGACGGCCCCAGGTAGAAAAGCTCCAGCAGGTCCCCCGCCTTGCACAAGGCCGGCAGGGCCGAGACCGGGTAGACGCTCAGATCCCCCGCCTGGGGGTCGCAGCTGACTTTGGAGAAGATGCATTCCTGGCCGCGGAAGGCCGAGAACTGGGGCTCGCTGAGCACCAGCTGCGTTGGGTGGTGGTGATGGTGGTGGTGATGATGGTGGTGGTGGTGGGTGGGGGTCTCCGGGGCCGGGCTGCCGGAGCTCTTCACGCTGTACTTGTCCGCCTGCCCGCGCTCGTCCAGGTCCTCCTCCTCATCCGAGAAGAAGTACGCCACCCCGACGCGCAGCTCGTCCTTCTCGATCCCCGAAGGGTCCCCGGTCGGCAGCTCGCTGTAATTCAGGTGGGTGATGCGATCCAGTTGATTTCCCATCAATGACAGGGCGAGGCGGGCGCGGGGATCGCCGGATCTGCGAGGGGAGGGGAGGCAAAAGTGAGGAAGGGGCGGTGGGTGCGTGGGAGGAAGGGAAGCCCGGGGAAGAAGTCGCCCGCGCATGCCGCCACACGGAACCCGGGAGCGAGGAGGAGGCGGCGGCGGCTGGGATTCTCCGCGCTTCGTCTTTGCCCAGGGAGCGACGGCGGCTCTTCCGCGGATCCTTCGCGCTGCAGCCAGAGGTTGCCGCTCCCCGAGTGCTGCTCGGGCGCAACCTGCAGGCTGGCCGGGGCGAAGCGCTGCTCCGGGCTCACTCCCGACCTCCCCACGGCGCGCAGGAGACCCGGCGGGGTCCTTCCCTTTGTTAGCAGCCGCCGCTCCTGCCCTCCCTCCGCACCCCGCCCGCCTGCCTTCCCTGCCTTCCCTGCCTGCCCACCCCGGGGAGAGCGAGCGAGCGAGCGAGCCCCGAAGCGGGAGGCGAGAAGAGAAAGGCCGGCCGACTCCTGACCCGAGGCAGGGAAGCGACCGGATCGCCCAGCGGAGCCGACTGGGTGCGTTTGGGGGGAGGGGGGGTCCCGATCCCCGCTTGCGTACCCGGAATCGCCCAGATCCTGACAAAGCCCCCTAACTCCTTCAAAGTCGCCGGCTCGCCATGGGTGCTGCGGTGTGTGTGGGGCGGGGGGCGGCGGTCGGGTCCTCCGCGGCTGCGGCTGCAGCGGCCACGGGCGTCCGGGCGCGGGCGCCGCCTCTCCCACCTGGCGCTCCTCCACCTGGCCGGTGCCGCTCGGCTCTGAGCTCCCCGCGCTCGCCCCGGCGAGGCTTCAAGTAGCAGCCGCTCCGGCGGGGGAAGGCCCCGCCCCCGGACGCGCTCATTGGCTGCTCGGCTCCGCGCTTGGCCAGCCGCTGGCGGCCTCTGGGGCGTCAATCCGCGCCACCGGGGGGGGGGGGATGCCAGACACCGGCCGCCAGCCAGGCTCTCGCCGGAGCCCGCCCGGGGGACAGGGGGGAGGCGCCCTCGGGGACCCGCGGGTGGGACCCTGCTCCAGACGCCCGCCCAGGGATGCTCTACAGCAGTGGTAGTCAACCTGCGGTCCTCCAGATGTCCATGGACTACAATCCCCATGAACCCCTGCCAGCGTTTGCTGGCAGGGGCTCATGGGAATTGTAGTCCATGGACATCTGGAGGACCGCAGGTTGACTACCCCTGCTCTACAGGTCTCCGGCCTGCGCCTCCGTCATGGGGGGCTGCTGGGAGCTTGACGCCGTGGAAGCCAGGCCGCTTGGGGGACCCGACGGGAGGAAGGCTGAGACGGGGCGACCCAAGCGGCCAGGGGGACTCCAGGTGAATGGCAGGTCTGGCCGTGGGGTGCCATGGGAGACGCTGGGATGCCTGTGGGACGGCATCGGAGCCAGGAAGGCCCCAGTGAGTGAGTGTGTGGCTGGCTGGCAGGGGCTCTGCTGGAAGTGCATCGCAGGGCACATAAAAGTTGCAAAGGGGAAAGGGCTTGGAGAGCCTGGTGCTGGGCCGAAGCCTGGGGGGTCCAAATCGGGGCTCTGTCATAACACCTTTGCCTGGAACGAAATATACTTAAAATATTTTGTTCTTGCTGTCAAGTGACAGCTGCCTCCTGGCTAGCCCTGGAGGGATTTCAAGGCAAGAGATGCTCAGAGACCAAGTTGGCCATGGCCCACGGCATGCCTGGGGCCCCTGGAATTCTTGGGTGGGCACCCATCCAAGTACTGCCCCGGGCCAACCCTACTTAGTCTCTGAGATCTCATGAGGGCGGGGCTGGTCAGGTCAGGGCTGAAAGAAGTGACATTTCAGTAAATATTTCTGGAGGCTGCGTTGTTATCCCTCAATCAGCTCCACCTTGATAGTCATCTTGTTGGCCGGCTGTTCTCTTTCCCTCAGCCACCTCATTCTGCCCTGTTCACTGGTATAAATCCTTGCCCACTCCCACGTCCCTTTTCTTCCTGTGAGCCCCCCAGTGTCCAGGCCTCCTCCAGTCATTCCAGATGCAGGATATTTGTCCTAATCCCAGACCATCTCAGAGCGGTCCTTTCAGTCACAGAACACTAATTCCAGTCCCAAGGACTGTCATTCCACTCTGGGACCTGTGATTCCAGACCTAGAACATTTCAGATATTCCCAGGGACCACCCTTCCACTCTGGAATCTGCCATTCCAAATCCAGGACAGGTTTCCCTAAACCTGTTCTGCATTTTCATCATAGCTTTTATATGCTGCATTGTATTTCAATGGACCCCATGCAAATCAGTTGGCATTCCTAGCTCCTGTTGTATCCAATGGGCATTCCAGTATCTCCTATAGTTCCCGAAAAACATTTTTGTCATTCATTTTGGTGCCTCCCCAAGCACGTGCCCCAGGCACCCATTTACCAGTGGTTGAAGATGGACTGGAGGAGTGCTGCTGCTTCCAGAGCCGTGGTGGTTCAGGATCAGGTCCATGTCCCCCCCTGCACCTTTGGATCAAAGGTGCAGTGGTACAACCTCTCAGCTAGTGGAAGGCCAATGGCTTCTTGTTTCCCACTTTTCATTCAGGAAGTCCCAGATTCAATCGCTAGGGAAATTCCGCACGACTTTAATATAGCACTAGTCTTGCATTTTGTTTTCGCCACTAAAACTACGTTCCGCATGACGTCGTGAGCAATCTGCAACACTCCTGTAACACTAGCACCAAAATCGCTTCGTTGTAGCGATTTCCGGGGAATCGGGAAAAGTGGATTCACCCTCAGAAAATCGCTACACTCTTGGCAACAACCTGCAACACTTGCGAAAAAGACCTGTCCGTTCTCAATGTAGCGGTTGCAACAAAGTCCCTTCCCCTGGCTCTCTCCTCCGAACGTCCGGCAAAGCAATCGCCATTTTTTTCCCTCGGAGCGGGGAAAGCAACGAACCAGCGAGGCTTCATTCACCCAGCGAGGCTTCTCCGGCTACAGTCCCTCCACAGAAGTGCTTTAAAGCTCCCCTAAGTCCCCAAGCACAACACAGCCCCCTGTTCGCCAGTTCCCTTTAATTTCGGCCGGTGGTATGACTTGGCATAAGGCAGCTTCTTGTGTGTTCATGAACACACGTGGACACATGAAACCCTTCCACTGACTCACTGAGGCCCTTGGTCCATCAAAGTCAACACTGTCTACTCAGACAGGCAATGGCTCTCCAGGATCTCAGGCACAGGCCTTTCATATCACCTACTGCCAGATCCTTTAACTGGAGAGGCTGGTGATGGAACCTGGGACCTTCTGCATGCCAAGCAGATGCTCTATCACTGAGCCATGCCCCCTCCCTCTGTAGCCAGCAGAAAATCTAGCTGGATCCTGTCCCTCTGCGGAATCGTAGTGCAAGGATGCCTTTATTAGTTTGGTGTACTGCAGGTCTGAGAGACCCAGGTTTGAATATGCACTGCTGTGCAGCAAGACAATTGGCTCTCAGCAGCTCGTACCGGGTCTGCTTCACCTACTCCACCAGGGTGGTTGGGAGGATCCAGTGGAAGAAGGGAGAACAACATCCTGAGCTGTTTGGAGGAAGGGCAGGGTAAGAAATAACTCTCCCAATAAATCCTTTTGGTCTGGACTCTGAGTCTCCACGGTAGCCTTGGTGAGATGATTAACACGTTTGGTGGCCTGCCGTTTGCCTGTCCTTGCAGGCCTCAGACCGCTTCCTGGGTCACCTCTACCCCGCAATGGATCCTGCAGGTCTCCTAGCCTGGCAAGGGGCTGGAGGATCAGAGCGAAAGCAGCGTCCCTTTTTTAATTAGTTCTGTGTGTCAGTCGCTGTTTCTTGTGGTATCGGTGGGTAGCACGCCTCTGTGTAGGGCTGGCATTTCATCAGTCGCTGGCTTCCTTGAGATTACTCTTTAATTAACTTTAGAACCACCAGCATCAGTTCGTCCCCAACATCCCGAGGAGGCAGGCAACTACCAAAGAGACAGCTTCTCAGTGTCAGCGTGGTTCAAGTCACACACCTGTCAGCTCCTGAGACAAATGGGCTGCTTGCTTGTTAAATTAGTCCCGAGTTTGTGAGACCCCTTCTTCTCACCCTGCGGAGGGCATGTTTACTTGGCATTCGGAAGCGAGTAGCGTTTCCCCGATATGGCCACTCTGAGTTGCTAATTAAACACGAAAACAAGCACACACACACACACCACCATGGAAATGAAGGGCTGATCACAATAATAGGACACATTCCTCTCGCTCGTTATCTGTTTATTCGACATAGACAGCAAATCAGAAGGGCGATAAACAGCAAGACCGCATGATCCACTTGACTGGTTGCTACACAACCAGTCCCAAATCCAAAACACCTTTACTTGGAAGAAAGTGCCGGGGAAATGGACAGAGGACTTGGACATGGGCTAGCTGTCCTGGGCTGAACCTGCATGGAGCTTTTATTCCAATCTCAGTCGATTCAATTCTAGCCATCCACACCAAATGCAATTTCCATTTTGATTTTGGGCTATTTAAATTTTCCCTCTGCAACAAGCATGATTGATCTGGAGTGACCCTACCTTTCCCTCGCAATATCCTGGAGTGG
Source organism: Paroedura picta (assembly GCF_049243985.1). NCBI lineage: Eukaryota > Metazoa > Chordata > Lepidosauria > Squamata > Gekkonidae > Paroedura > Paroedura picta. Next base: position 165,092,649 of record NC_135369.1, on the reverse strand, counting down.
ATATAACCCTCAATATTTGATAAATTGGAATGACTAAAGGTGCAGATTTCTGCTTTGTCCCGAACTAACTAGCTGCCTTGAGCCTGCAATGCTGTAGAAAAGCCCTGATTGGCCAGGGCATCAGTTCAAAGGCTTCCTCATTCCCAAGCTGCAAGGTTTCTCTTAAAGGGGAAGCCCTAACGTCACTCAGCAGAAGCCCTAAGTTCCCTGGGCAGAGATTTGCTTCTTGGTTTCCTCCCCCACCTCTGCTGTCTTCCATCCTCTCCCTCCCCCTTAAAGAAAAGAAAGAGGTTCCTGCTGCACTTGGCTCTCCCCCTCCCCCACACACACACCTTCTGAGCTTCCCTAACCACCTGCAGAACCCTTTTCTGTTTCAATGGGGGGGGGGAGGATAGAGGAAGACTCAAGTTCAAACCGATCTGAATTCAGCAGGATCCACAACAGAATAAACAAAGTAAGTACAGAATCAGCCTTCATTAACTTCAGTGGAGAATAATTCCAATTAAAGGTAGGATTTCTGATGTTGAGTAACAGCACAATCCTACACTGGCATCTTCAGTACCCCATTTAGGTCTATTTAGGGTGGCTTACTGCCAGGAAAGTAGGATGGTGTTTCTAAATTGTGATCATACATCTTTAGAGTCATCATCAAAATACATAAACGTTTTGAGGAACAGGAATGGAGAAAAAAAACCTCAAATTCTGTGGGAACAGAAAAAGGATACTACGGACCACAAAGGCCTCACTGCCATAAATTAAGCATGCCAGAAACTCAGATTGTAAAAACATTTCTTGCATTTGTTGGGGTCAATGTCTATTTTTCTTTCCATAAACTGAGTGTTGGCTTATTCTAAAGATCAGAACCGCCCCCAGTCAAAACCTGAATTCCATGGGGGTTATAGGAGCAGAATGGTTTTATAATTTTGCTGAATGTTTTACTGATTGTTGTAACCTGCCCTGAGTGTGGGAAGGGCTGGTGATAAAACTAAAGATTATTATTATTTATTTATTTGTTGTTGTTGCTATTTACAGACTGTGAAACAAGAATAAGGGAACCCTGACCATACACTTCCTCCTCCTCCTCCTAGTGGCACTTTAATAACCCAGCAACACCTGGGTCCAAATCAGAGTAAGCCCTTTCTGGCACGCAAGCCCTGACACTTCTCTGCTTGGAAGTTAATAACTGAGGTTATATATCAGGTCAATGCAGAACTGTCTCCACACCCATGAAACGCGAGGTGAGCCAAGATGAATTGGATTGCCATGGAAGGGAGGCAGGGAAGCAATTAGGCACACACCCACATCCTGGTTCCTCGCTGGTTCTTTTGATGGCTGCTGTCTTCCGCTCCTGCTGTGTTTCTGCATATCTTCTGATTTGTTTTTTATGACGTTTCAGTGTTGTATGATTTTGCTGCTTTGGTTTTTAATATGAGTATTGTCAACTGTGGGATCAAGGTAGCACTTTAGCAAGAGAGAGGTAGTTTAAACAGGCAAGTTTGGCCTTGGAGAACAAAATGAAGCAGGGCACAGGTTGGTAGAATTATGTCAAGGTGGAGTCACTGAAGTAGTCGGTGTGAGCTTAAATGGACTCCGGGGAATGGTAGAGGACAGGAAGGCCTGGAGGATCCTTGTCCATGGGGTCGCGATGGGTCGGACACGACTTCGCACCTAACAACAACAACATGCCAAGAATGCCATTTAAGAAGGCCCAAAGCCATCGTTTCCCCATGGTTTGGACAGATGATCCTTGTTGTGAGACACAGGCACTAAGCCCCTTACCTCGGTGACCTGCAGTGCTCATTCTACTGCAAGTGTTAAAAAGCAGCGGCAACAAATGAATCTGTTTTTGAAACATTTTGAATAGGTCACGTCCATGAAACTTTGCGGAGAATCCTCTCTGTCCATGCTGCTGAAATGTGCCATGAAACTTTTTGTTTGTTTGTTTGTTTGTTTGTTCGTTCGTTCGTTCACCACCCTCCCAGCCAGCTGGCTCACGGCAGCGTACAACAGGAAATGCATAACATAAATCTGGCTTAAAATACAATTAATACATTTCTAAAAACATTTATAAAACCACTAAAATCAGCATCCATTACTAACCACAACATCAATAACTGTAACTCCTAACACATTTGCTGGATGGGTAGGTCTTTCCACTTAAGGTATTTTCATAGGGAGGAACTGTGTTTGTGTGTCTTTGTGTGTATGCAGTGGCAACACTTCACAGTAAAGGTGGGGAGTAGAAGTAGTAATGTACAAAGGGCTGAATATATAGCTAGTGTGTTACTAGACAAGGTGTCAAAGGCTGTATTTCAGTTCTGTGCCCTTGGTTGGTTTGGGGAGAGACACCAACCTGTGTGTTTGAGAGCCAGTAGAGTGTAGCAGCTAGGATAAAGTTTGGACTAGGATAAAGTTTGAGTCCAGTGGCATCTTTGAGACCAACAAAGGTACAAGAGTTTGTGTGTACTCATACCTAAGATACATTGAAATGGACATTACCAGTCCACGCATATAGGTAGAGGGCATATAGAATAATTAAGATGTTTGACAAATTCATGGGAAAAACAGGATTAACAAACAAACAAGATTACCAAATAAGGTTACCATTTGTTTGGGTTTAATTTTTTTGGGGGGTCGACACATAGTGAAGGAAATAAAGATGTCAAAATTGAAGATTAATGGGCAGATGTAGTCTTAATTCATTCATTCATTCATTCATTCATTCATTCATTCATTCATTCATTCATTCATTCAATTTATATATCGCCCTCCCCTGAAGCTCAGGGCAGTTTACATAAAACATAGAAACCAATACAAGAAACAGTCCATAATATATAGATAACCATAACATTAATACTATTAACACTGATAATTGTAACAGTGGTAACAGTGCAAAAAGGTCCAGGAGCAGAACACATTGATGGATTTCTGGGAAGGAGGGAGTAGGGGCCCTGCAGATTCCAATTGTGGAATGATGAATGTAATTAATTGAGAGTTCTGATCTCCACTCTGCCATGAAACTTGCTGTCTTAGCTACTTCCGCCCACCCCCAGTTTCTTCCTGGTTACCTTCCTTGCCCTTCATGCTCACCAAGCCTTTCTCCCAAGCCCTCCATTCCTTCCCCTGGAATCTCCTCCATACCCCTAGCATTTCCTCCATACTCTTTCCTGGCAGGCTCCAAGGTGGCCACCTCATCATTTCTGATTGCGGTCAGAGTTGCTAGCTGGAACTGGCTCAGGACTAGCCATGCTGTTTTACTTGCCAGCCCATCTTTTTCCAGAAAATTCTAACTACCATTTGGGGCTAGTCCGTCTTCTTACAGGTCACCTACCGGAACTTCTGTCCATAGGTTTCCAGTGTAACATATTGGTCAAAAATTGCTGTTTTCAACTTGTTTTACTGTGCTTCTTCCTCCTTGGGGAGGGCCTTCAATGCAGCTTGGACATGTGTAATCAGGTATGGCCTGATTGAAGGCCAACTGCTCCGTGGGCCAAAGAGCTGCTTCAGTTGCTGTTTGTTAACTGGAATAATGGAGCCCCTATCATGAACCACGGGCTGGTCTGGTTGACCAGAAGAGCCCCCCTTGTAAAGGACTGTTCCATACATGTGGTGCAAAGAAATCAGTCTTTATTGAAGGCTTCTCTAGAGCAGCGGTAGTCAACCTGTGGTCCTCCAGATGTTCATGGACTACAATTCCCATGAGCCCCTGCCAGCATCATGGGAATTGTAGTCCATGAACATCTGGAGGACCACAAGTTAACTACCCCTGCCGTAGAGTAAAGCGGGACAAAGCAGGGCAAGAACAGGCACATAGACAGAGACAAGCACAGATGGCCCCTTCAGGTCTATGTATAGGGGGGATAGTTTAAGCGGGATAAATAGTTCTCATGGGGTAGGCTTTTGATCTAAAAGGCTCAAATAGAGGAGACAACCAGTCTGCTTTCTCTGCCATTCCTGGCAGTAAATTTCCAACCCCTCTGTGCAAACCAAGGACAAAGATAGATAAGGACAAACTCTTTGCAGTAAGGTGAGGTCATAAACTGTGGGATGGAGGAGGGGAGGGAAGGTACAGAAAAAGGAACGTGGGGGTTAGGGAGGGGTGGAGAAGAGCCCTGAGGCCCATCAAACCTCTAAGCTAACACCCCCAAGGAGATCGGGAGGGAGACCATGACAACTTCACCCCCACCCCTGCCTGCAACCTGTGCCACTGATGTCTAGCAGGCCTGCCACATGAGGACAGCCTGGCTCTCCTGACCCTAAACAAGCACTCTTGGTGTCTTAAGAACCACTGACTTGTATGAAGTAGTTCTGAGAATGCACTGTACTTTGAATAATATGGCAGCGTTTCCAGTAGGGACATTTCAGAATACCTCCCCAGCTTGAAATCCAATCCTCCATCTTACACTTATGAGAATCCTGGTTAAAATCCATGTCGGATATGCTTTAGGACAGGGGTAGTCAAACTGCGGCCCTCCAGATGTCCATGGACTACAATTCCCATGAGCCCCTGCCAGCAAATTCTGGCAGGGGATCATGGGAATTGTAGTCCATGGACATCTGGAGGGCCGCAATTTGACTACCCCTGCTTTAGGACATTAAGGAATATTTGTGCATAATTAAACTTAAAGCAAACTGGCTAATAAACCAGTTTTGGGGATCTTGTCTTCTGAAAAAAGAGACGTTGGTGGGATTCCAGTTATTTTTGCACCTTATCAAACTGATCAAAGACAGCCAGTATAATAATTGTTCTTTACATTATGAAACGAGATACTTCTTCTGTACTTCTTCTGTATCACCAAGGTTTATATCTGAAGTCCTTTATTTTTCTTACAAGGTGGTTTATCAGATCCTCATTAAATCTTATTGGCAGAACCTGAAAGGGAAAATTTATTTTTTGATAAGATTACTGGTTTGAGTACTGACATTCTTCCAGAAAAGAATAATACCAGCTTTCCCCATTGTTCTGATAATGCATCTTCGTACTATCACTTAGTTGTTTTTTTAAAGATATTAAACTTTTTTTCTTATTAAATATATATCCCAGTATCATACAGCTTTGTCTCTTCAGTGGTAAGGAAAATCACTTTATTTCTTGCATCCTTGTTCCAATTTAACCCCTACATTTCTATTCTTCTTGGTCACTGTTGTTAGCCAGTTGTCCATGTTAGACATTAGGCTGTAAGAACAGATTCATTAAAAACAAAAAAAGATGTTTTTGGGCTGAGGTTTATACCTCTAGCAACCTAAAAAAAAATCCCACGGTATGCAGCCGTTTTTTAAAGCTCGAAACAGAAAAATCCACTCCCAGCTGGATTAATGTGGCAGTGGTTTCGAGGCAAAAGATACAGCTGTAAAGGTTCTAGTGGAGGATACTTCAGAATTCCTTTTCAGCAATAAATCTCCCTGGAATCTGAATCTTCCATTCTACTCTAAATCACATAACAAGGTAACGGTAAAGGTATCCCCTGTGCAAGCACCAGGTCATGTCTGACCCTTGGGGTGACGCCCAGCGTTTTCTTGGCAGACTCAATACGGGGTGGTTTGCCAGTGCCTTCCCCAGTCATTACCGTTTACCCCCCAGCAAGCTGGGTGCTCATTTTATTGACCTCGGAAGGATGGAAGACTGAGTCAACCTTGAGCCGGCTGCTGGGATCGAACTCCCAGCCTCAGACGGCATGTCGGCTGCCTTACCACCCTGCGCCACAAGAGGCTCTGTGCTGTGCACATTTCTCCACAAAATTTCATACAGGGACAGTGAGGAGGGTTGTGCGTAAGGGAAAAATAATGGCTACTCGCATGGAGTAGTTCTGAGAATACTATTGAATATGCATTTTCGTTGCTCATTTTTCATTGGTGTGTTTCAGGTTGGGTTTTTGGGGGGTGAGTAGGGATTGCCTGTGAACTATCATTGCACAAGAGATGATTATCCTTGGCAATAGAAATCATGGCACTCTCAGAACATTCTCAGTGGATCATCAGAAGGATATGGAAGACTGCTTGATGCAGCAACCCTACAGAACGTCATGAAATGGAGTGACATTTATCCAATCCTAATTTCCAGTATGTTGTGGATGGATCTCACAAGACAAGAGACATAGGGATGCCATCTTCCAGTTGGGACCCAGGGATACCTCAAAAGTACAGCTCATCTCCAGGCTATAGCTCATCTCCAGTTCTTCTGGAGAAAACCTTTTGTAGGTGGACTTTATGGCATTGTACCCCACTGAGGTCCGTGATCTCACCATGCTCAAATCTCAAGGAGTTTCCAACCTGGATCTGGCAAGTCTATCTCCCATCCTCCACTGGTGGCTAGGGGGGGACCTGACAACCCAAAGTAGACATCATCACAAAAGAAGGATTTAGGACACCGTCTAAATGGAAAAGCATGCCGTTTTCTTCTAAGGAGGTGTTCATATTCCCTTTGAAATGGACCCTGGCAATCCTGAAGCTGAGTGTATGCTTCATATGGCAAACTGGCAAGAAAAACCATTTGATTTAATAAACATCACTCTAAAGAGTGACATGCTTGGCTGGTTTTGTTATCACCTGATTTGAGTTTCATTAGCATTTAAGAATATCACTGGGTTTTCAATTATTTTGTTAGGTCTTCTATCTTTATGTCACGCCCGTCACCTCTGTGATTAAAAACAAAAACCTAAACCTGCAGAGCTATGCCTGTGTTTTCAATATTATATTCATATTATTGTATAAAAGTTAGAGCCCAAATTTAAAAGGTGTCAAGATACCACCTGAAAAGGTACACAAATTATGATAATGATATATTTGGCAAAAACTGGGTTGAGTTCTCTTTGGCTAGCTCTAGAGAGCCTTAATCTGGTTTTGTTTAAGACAAGTTATGCTGCTACTGTTTCTTTTTCCTTTCTACACCCACGTTTCACAAACATAGCTTATGCTTTACATGTTGGCTAATAAGCAAAGTAGCGATTACATAATACTTTCCTGATAGCAAATGAAAAAGACAGCCAAGTCCAAAAGGATTTAAAAACAACAACAACGTTGTACAAGGAGAAAGAGATGCTTCATCCTATGCCACAGGTCTCTCTAGTAAATTTTAATCCCACCTTTCCTCTCCAGAGTTCAGGGCGACTGGCATACATGGTTCTCCCCTTCTCCATTTATCTTCAGAAGGGGTCTGTATGGATAAAAGGCATATGTGACAGGAGCCTGTAATAAGAAGAGAAACAGGATGAGTTAGGGGAAAAAATTGTTTGGATCTACTCTGATCACTGCATCACACTCCTTTTATCTTGCTTGCCACATGTGACAGACTGCACTTTTAAAGAAGCTTAGAAGTGCTGTACAAAGTAAAGGACTGTGAAGGGTTAATTCTAGAGAGTCTCGAGTGACAGGCTGTCCCAAGAGATCTGATTGGTTGGCATCAGTTGAGCAGAGAAAGACTTCTGAACTGGATGCTGAAGAGAGATGCAGTCTGATTTCAGTGCTAGCTGGGAAGAGTTGTGAGTTGTGCACAGAGGCCAATTCTGCATAACAGCTGCACGAGGCTGCTGCCAGTGTATTGCTGCGGAGCTGCATGCTCTGCAGCAGTCTGTGTCCACATGGGGGAAACATTTCATTGGAACACCTGGTGTGATCATGCAGTATATGGTTGGGAAGTGTAGTTGTGTACACGGCCCTCCCAGGGCCCCTCCCCTTCCCATCCCCTCCTGGTAAATTAACAAATTTAATATATATGTATATATAAAATAATTCCCAACCATTTAGGAAACCGTTCCACGGCTGTCAAGAATCTCCAGGGTTTCATGAAATCCTGGTTGAGAAAGCCTGCATTAATGGAATAGGAGTTTCTTTCAACTGAAATGGTGATACCTGTGAAAGAAGATCCTTCCTCCCTCCCTCCCTCCCTCCCTCCCTCCCTCCCTCTTTCTTTCTTTCTTTCTTTCTTTCTTTCTTTCTTTCTTTCTTTCTTTCTTTCTTTCTTTCTTTCTTTCTTTCTTTCTTTCTTTCTTTCTTTCTTTCTTGTGAAAGATTGTATCATTTGTTGATCCCTATACCTTTGTTTGGTTTCAAACGCCTTCAAATGGGATGCAGATGTTTTCGTTGTTTTAGTAATTTATTGCATTTATTCTGGAATGTATATTGGTAAATGATCCAGTAAACCAATTGACAACAGGCTGCAATCCAAGAACTGAAGTGGAAGAGAACAAGACCAAGTGTTAGATCCACTGGTAGAAATAGGAGGGAGTCCCCATTCAGTAATGTGATTTACCAAATGTTTTATTGGCTCTGCTTTTACTAAGATTGGTGTGGGGCTGGAATTGGAACCAAACATTTCAGAGGATAATGGGACCTATGTAGACAGAAGGAATGGAAGTCAAGGGCTGCTGTAGTAAGGAAGAGAATTGGGATAAATCAAGTTACAAAGCTGACTAGATCAAATCCAAAAATCCTTTCAGAATTAATGTACATATACTTATGAGATCCTACCAATCCCGTCATCCAAACCAATCCCGTCATACATAATAATAATAGGCTGGACTTTTTCTCCCCTCCAAAAGTTCAGTAAAAACACAGATTTTTGCTCTGAGTTCAGTTTATATTCAAAATGTGTAGAAACCTTTCCTTACTATTGCTCAAGAAGGGGGATGCCTCTGACTAGTCAACTAAAAAGGTAAGAGTGGGGTTTCCAGCCTTGAACTGGAAAATGCTGGAGATTTGGTGGGAAGTGCCTGAAGCAGGGATATGATATCACGTCTAGGTGATACTCTAGGAACGTCTCCAGTTTTTATAGGCTTTTACATAGAGATGGTCTTTACCTTAGAGCAGGGGTAGTCAAACTGTGGTCCTCCAGATGTCCATGGACTGCAATTCCCATGAGCCCCTGCCAGCAAACGCAAAAGAGAGCCAGTTTGGTGTAGTGGTTAGGAGTGCGGACTTCTAATCTGGCAAGCCAGGTTCGATTCTGCACTCCCCCACATGCAGCCAGCTGGGTGACCTTGGGCTCACCACGGCACTGATAAAGCTGTTCTGACCGAGCAGTGATATCAGGGCTCTCTCAGCCTCACCTTCCTCACAGGGTGTCTGTTGTGGGGAGATGTATGGGAAGGCGACTGTAAGCCGCTTTGAGCCTCCTTTGGGTAGGGAAAAGCGGCATATAAGAACCAACTCTTCTTCTTCTTCTTCTAGTCCATGAACATCTGGAGGACCATAGGTTGACTACCCTTGCCTTAGAGCATCACCATCAATGCCTTTCTCCCCATTATATCTCCCGCTCTTCATCTGTCTCACACGGAGGACTGAGAGAGATTGCCTGGTACCACAGGTCTAAGTAAATAGTAAATAGTTCCATTATTGTACAGTTTAACACTCAGAAAGTTAATTTTTTTCTCATCCCTTAAGTCATGTTAGAAAGTAGAATACTATAACGTAAGGGCCAGACTACAATCAGGAAACTTTGCCAGGCAGTGACTTTGGCCTTCAATCTCTGATTGGCCATTTTCAGGTTTGCTTCACATTTCCTTGGCAAATGTTCTGTGGGGTTAAAGCGTAATTACTTCATCTTATTTCAGTAGCAAGGAAAGCATGTCCATTTGGGTGTGCCTGGGATACTATGGAATAATCATTGTTTTTGAGCGGCTAGGGTTCTAGGGCATGCTTTGTCCACCCACTCAGCGGCTTCCTTCCAACGTGGTCGGAGCCTTCAACTTTGAATGTTAATTAATGAGAAGTCGAGACTGATTTGGCAAGTAGGCCAACGCCTGTCTGTCAGGGTAAGGTGCAACCTGTGCACTCCTTGAAAGTGTGGGCTGGGAAACAAAACAAGTGGGAGGTTTCCCCACCCACCTAAAACACACGTACGCAGGCCACACGCACACAGGCAGTGACGTGGTGGATAAGATTTCCGACTGATGTCTAGCTAATAAGACATATTTTCATAGTGGCGAGGAGATGGCTTCAAAGAAGCCTGGATTCATACACAAGCTAAGTAACCAATAGATTGTTGTTGTTAGGTGGGAAGTCATGTCCGGCCCATTGCGACCCCATGGACAATGATCCTCCAGGCCTTCCTGTCTTCTGCCATTCCCCAGAGTCCATTTAAGTTTGCACCTACTGCTTCAGTGACTCCATCCAGCCACCTCATTCTCTGTCGTCCCCTTCTTCTTTTGCCCTCGATCGCTCCCAGCATTAGGCTCTTCTCCAGGGAGTCCTTCCTTCTCATTAGGTGGCCAAAGTATTTGAGTTTCATCTTCAGGAACTGGCCTTCTAAGGAGCAGGCAGGGCTGATCTCCTCTAGGACTGACCGGTTTGTTCGCCTTGCAGTCCAAGGGACTCGCAAGAGTCTTCTCCAGCAACCAGAGTTCAAAAGCCTCAATTCTTTGACGCTCGGCCTTCCTTATGGTCCAACTAACCAATAGATTAGGGCCACAGATTTTGAGGGACATCTAAATAAAGATATCACTTGATCACCTTTTTCGGTCATGTTGTGGAGCTTCTTCAACTCTACATAGTTTAAGGCTTTGACGTGGCTGTTTCCAGCCCTGTGAGCACCAGTACTTTCAGAAATTGATATGAGCTGCCCCAGTTCTGCATTTTTACTTGTTTTGATCAGGACTTCTATTTAAAGTATCAGTGTCCTCCTATAAGGCTGCACCGATTTCCAGCAATTTTCCTTCCTCCGGTACTTGAAAGAGCACCCGCCCCAGCTCCTACCTCTTGTGGCTATGAGGAAGATCACACTACTACTGGGTGTGTTCAGTTTATGAAGGTTTTTTGCATAAATATCAAGATTGTCATCACCTGGGGAATCCTATGTTTAAATTATGACTTACAGTAATCAGTTTCAAACTGGTTTCCCTGAAGGCATTAGGAGCCAGAGTTTGCTAATGGGATGGTGTGGAGGATGGGTTGTCCAATTCCGCCGCTATCACCAAATCAGTGGAGGATTTCATTACCTATCACGACTATCTCCTTAATATTCAAGAGTAGGCTACCTTGCCACCCACTGGCTGGTTCTTTCACATAAATTAAACCTCTTTTGTCCCTATCCTTTATGCTCTGCTGCTGCTATTTACCACTGAAAGTAAAACAGACTTTATGAGACTCCAGTAGCTTGCTATCAATTTGAAGTAGAGGGAGACCCTGACAGCCTAGCTCAGGGATGCCCAACTAGGGGTCCACAGGAGCTTCAGATGGGTTCTACGACTTTTCTCCTCCTGCCTTAATGGACTAGCTAGGGAAGCAGACACTTCCATGGCTCCCCCACCTTTCTCTAAGTGTGACTGACTTCTCTCATTGTTTCTGCTCCTGGGAAGGGGCAGAGCTTGCACGCCTACTCTTCGTTCCAACCACCTTCTGGCTCTTTTCCCCTCAGTCCTTCTTGAGCCTGCCTGTTAACACAGGTGGTGATGTCACTTCTGGTGACATATCACTTCTGGTGACCAGCTGACATCACTTCCAGGTGCTCCTCCATGGTCAAAAAGGTTGGCCTAGGTTAACATAAATCATGTGCGCACACATGCAGACATGTCCATGAGTATGTGAGGATGATATGGTTACTCACCTAAAACTCTCTGTGAAATTTTTGTAATGGTTCCGGACTGTATTTATAAGAGGGACTTTTGGTTCATAGAACGAGTGGTTTTACACTGACTTTGAACTCTAAGAATTCCTGTTTGGACTTTAAATGTTCATTATTGCTGACGTTTGAGGCTGATTTTATGTGGCATTGGTTTAATTCTTGCTACCTGCCCATATCCTCGTTTTCTGGGAAACAGGCCATACACGGTCTGGGCCCAGTATACCTGAGGGATCGCCTCTCCACCAAACCCCTCAAAGAGTCTTGCACTCTACCACCTCCAACCTCCTGGTGGTCCTTGGCCCCAAGGAAGCCCGCTTGACCTCAACTAGGACCAGAGCTTTCTCCATTCTGGCCCCCACCTGGTGGAACGAGCTCCCAGAGAAGATCAGGGCCCTGACAGTGTCAAACGTACAGGAAACTCACAACGAACTTCTTAATAAAGAGTTTTATTGATTAGCACTATACGCAAGAGACTGAGAAGTCAAATCTGACCAGAGGCCAGATTTGCCCCAGCTTATCAATACATTTCTCCCGCCCAAAACTTGACAGTTCCCAAGGGAGGGGGGTAGGAGAGAAAAGACATATGTGTAACATAAACAGGATTTCATTCTCACAACCTTGAAGAGGTGACAACACTCCCGTGAGCCCACAACAAGATAAGGTTAACATAACATCACTACTCATTTTTATAGCTAACAAAACTACAAGGCCTGGAGCAAGCAGGCGCCAGGTCCAATAAAGTAATATAACTGACATGGAGGAACTCAGGCTAACTCAGGCTAATTTATGACAGAGATTCTACAATCCTGACATCCCTCCGCACTAAAATTAACTTCCCTCCCCCACCTAGCCGGCATCTACAGGGCGGGGGCAGTCAGGGAAAGCACGATGGAAAGCCCGGAGAAGGCGGGGCGCCTTCACGTTCACAGCTTCAACCCACTCTTTGTCTCCTGAAGGGAAATCCTTCCAATCAACCAAATATTGGAGACGACCCTTATGCACCCGAGAGTCCAAAATCTGGTTGACTTCATAGTGGGTGTCTTTATCGATGTAAATCGGCACCGGTGTAGCTGGAGGGGGGTGCCACGCATCCGGGGTAGGGGCTCTCCGCAGCAGGCTGGAATGAAAAACCGGATGCACATTCCTGTAAGTTTTAGGCAAAGCTAGCTCCACAGTTACAGCATTAATCAGTTTCACAACCTTGAAGGGCCCCACATATTTGGGACCAAGTTTCTTTGATTTTTGTTGGCAACGTAAGTTCTTGGTGGACAAATAGGCCAAGTCTCCCACCTTCCATACGGGTGCCGGTGCCCTTTTCTTGTCTGCCTGGGTTTTATAAGCTTGTTTCGCGTCTTTGAGGCACGCAACTATTGTTGGCCACCCTGCACTAATTGTCTCGGCCCACTTATTGACATCGGGAGCCTCGGAAGAATTCAGCTCCCAGGTGGGCGCAGCCACTAAATCAGTCCCGTACACCACCTTAAAGGGGGACACACCCGTGGAGGAATGGGCCCCATTATTGTAGGCAAACTCAGCTAGTGGCAACAGGGCGACCCAGTCATCCTGCTGGTGGTTGATAAAGCAGCGCAAGTATTGTTCAAGGATTTGATTCACCCTTTCAGTCTGGCCATTTGACTCCGGGTGATAGCCCGAAGTGAGGGCTTGTTCCACCCCCAACAGTCTCAAGAGCTCCCGCCAGAACTTGGCAACGAACTGGGGGCCCCGATCCGTCAGCAGGCGCCCCGGGATCCCATGCAGCCGTAGTATGTGGGTTACGAACAATGAAGCCAATTTGGCTGCTGAGGGCAAGCCAGCGCAAGGGATGAAATGGGCTTGCTTGGAGAAAGCGTCCACTACCACCCAAATGACGGTTTTCCCTGGCTGGGAGGTAGGTCTGTGATAAAGTCCATTGTGACATCAGTCCACGGACGGGAGGGGGTGGGCTGGGGCTGCAACAATCCGTTTTTCTTCCCACCAGCTGGTTTAGAGACGATGCAAGTGGGGCACCCCTGCACGTATTTTTCTACATCCTTGCGCAGAGTTGGCCACCAGTAATGTCTCCGGATCAGGTGCAAGGTTTTCACAAACCCAAAATGTCCAGCAGTTTTCGCATCGTGACAAAGTTTTAAAACGTCCCCGCGCGCTGCTGCGGGGACAAAAAGCCGCTCGCCTTTGAAAAACAACCCCCCTTTCTCAGTTAGGTCTGGGCGGAGGGAGTGGAATTCAGAGTCCTGTAACACCTCCTTTTGGACCCAGCCCCCCGGAATGGACGTCCCAGGCTTTGTTTGGCTGCGCGTCACCGCGGCCATCCCCAGCTGGGCGGAGGTAAAAACTGTATCCACCAATGGGTCGCGCTTGCTGTTGTACTGGGGCAGGCGCGACAGGGCGTCCGCCAAAAAGTTCATTTTGCCCGGCAGGTGCTTGAGGGAGAAGTTGAACCGAGAGAAAAACTCCGCCCACCGCATCTGTTTCGCTGAGAGCGAGCGGGGCTGCTTGAGCGCCTGGAGGTTTTTGTGGTCCGTCCATACTACGAAGGGGACTGCGGACCCTTCCAACCAATGCCTCCAGGTGGATAAAGCCAATTTCACTGCAGCCGCCTCTTTCTCCCAAATCGCCCAGTTTCTTTCAGCCCTGGAGAACTTCTTTGACAAATAGGCCAGTGGGTGTAACTTCCCATCCTCCCCCTCCTGTAGGATCACGGCCCCCATTGCCACATCCGAAGAATCTACTTGCACGGTGAATTGCTTAGTGGGGTCGGCATGGGCCAGCACCGGCTCAGAGGTAAACAGTAGTTTCAACCTCTCAAAAGCGTCCCGACACTGGGGGGTCCACTGGAGCGGCGCACCAGGGCGGCTCGCAGCCTTTCCCCCCTGTTTCGTCTTTAACAAGTCAGTGAGAGGCAATGCCACCTTGGCGAAACTGGGAATGAACGTTCTGTAAAAGTTTGCAAATCCTAAGAAACTTTGCAACTGCCTCCTTGTGCGAGGGGGTTCCCAAGCCAACAAATCCCGCACTTTGCCGGGGTCCATTTCAATCCCAGCTTGGGAAACTCGGAAACCCAGAAATTCCACCGCATCTCGGTGGAACTCACATTTTGAAAGTTTGGCAAACAATTGGTGCTTCCGCAAGCGGCGGAGCACTTCGCGGACCACATCTGCATGACTCTCAACATTTTGAGAATACACCAAAATATCATCAATGTACACCAACACCCCCTGATACAATAAATCGTGCATAATTTCATTGATCATATTCATGAACACGCCCGGAGCGCCGGCGAGGCCGAACGGCATTACGGGGTATTCAAATTGCCCCAGGGGGGTGTTGAAAGCAGTCAAATATTCATGACCCTTTTTTATCCGGACCCGGTAATAGGCCTCCCTCAAGTCCAGTTTCGTGAAAATCCGCGCCCTCCCTAAGTGACCAAGCAAGTCCTTTATCAAAGGCAGCGGGTAGGCATTACAAGTAGAAACAGCATTCAGCCCCCGGTAGTCCGTGCAAAGGTGCAAGGACCCGTCTTTCTTTTTCACGAAAAGAACCGGGGCCGCCAGGGGCGACGTAGCGGGCCTGATGAACCCTCTGGCAAGACTTTTGTCCAAGAACTCCCTGAGTTCAGCCATCTCCCTCGGGCTCATTGAATAGAGTTTGGCTTTCGGGAGGGATTCCCCTTTCTTTAATTCGATGGCACAGTCAGTCTTTCGGTGAGGGGGAAGCTGGTTGCACTCAGACTCCGCGAACACATCCGCAAAATCCCGGTACTCCGGAAGGAGAGCCCCAATCCCTACGGGCCCCAGCGCCGCCACTACCTCCTTGCCCGGGAGAAGCTGCGGCCGGGCGTGTTGCTTGCAATCAGGGGAGGTGAACTCCACCGTCCCTTCTTTCCACTTTACCATGGGGTCATGCTCCCTCAACCAATCCAGCCCCAACACGCATGGAAAAGCAGAGTGGGGCGCTACCAAGGGTTGGATCTGCTCCCAATGTTTCTTAATGTCCAAGTCCATGGGGCGTGTTTTCACTATAGCTTCCCCTCTGGGAGCGCACTTTCCATCTAGTTGGGTGATCGGCAGAGGCTCACCCAGCGGCACCTTACCCACCCCCAGAGTCTCGGCAAGTGCGGGGCTTACTAGGGATTGGGTGCACCCCGAGTCCACGATGCACCGGACCCCCACCGTTTTGCCCGATTTGGGGTTGGAGAGGGTGGCAGGTAGGAGTAGCAAGGGGGAATCACTCACCGCGCGTTTGCCCCTATTGGCGGCCTGCTGGCGGGGCGCCTTTACAGCAGACCGTCTTCGTTTCCCGACTGCTCCTCTGCTTGATCCTCGCCATCCTGACCGCTGCCCTCCTCCGAGTCTTCCACTGCCGTCACGGTGCCCATCGGCACCAGCAGAGACTTGGCACTTTTCCTCGGGGCGGCTTTCTTGGCAGGTTGGGCTTTCACCGGGGGGCTGCTAGCAACTTTCGCCCCGCTCGCCACTTTCGATGGGCATTGTGCAAGGAAGTGACCAGCTTGGCCACATCCCAAGCACAGTCCTTTTTCCATACGCCGAGTGCGTTCGGTCGGCTCCAACTTTGCTTTCGGCTTGACTTTCGCGGGGGTGGAGGTTTTTGCTCCAGCCTTTCCTGCAAGCTCCTGGACCATGGCGGCCCTCTCCAGACGATTCTCCATCTCCCCAGCCAGTTGGACCCATCCGTCGACCGTAAGCGGGTCGTCTAAGAGGAGGCACTTGTTGGACAGGTCTGGCGAGAGACCCCCCACGAACGCGAGCACGCGTTGGGGCTCGGTCCAGTCCGGCACCGAGGAGGAAAGCTCCTTAAATTCTCTGGCGTACTCGACCACTGACAATTTTCCTTGCCTCAGAGCCCTGAGTTTCTTCTCCGCCGTCTCCCTCTCAAATGGTTCCACGTACATCTGGCGCATGGAACGCAGGAAGTGGTTATAATTGCGTATGGCTCGTGGGTTGTAACGGTACAAGTCCAGGAACCATTTTGCAGCCTTGCCCTCCAGGGCTTCCCCCACAAACCGCACGCGCTCGGCGTCATCATGAAAAGTGAACCCCATGTCCATCATGTAGGCTTGGAGATGCACCAGGAACGTAGGGAAGGCTGCGGGGTCCCCCGAAAACTTAGCCTTGAATTTGTAGGTGTTCCGCATTTCCACTCCCCGGAGGTGAGGAGGTAGGCGTCCCTGGCCCCAATCCGCCGGCGCCGGGATTCTCCCACGGCCGATGCCTCGCCTCGCTCCTGCCGCCGCTCTCGCATCCGCTGCCGCCCTTGCTGCTTCCGCCGCTCGCGCGGCCGCCGCCGCCTCTCGCGCTGCCGCCGCCGCCTCTCGCGCTGCCGCCGCAGCTTCGGCCCCTGCCACGTTTGCAGCCGCCGCCGCTGCTCCGTCATCTGCTCCCGCGCCACCAGCTCCGGCTCCTTCCCCCGCTCCGCCGTCCTCGGCGTCTTCGCGCTCCTCGTCTTCGTTCTCCCTCTGCGCTCTCGCCCGGGCCGCTGCCTCGGCCTCCGCAGCTGCTTGCATCGCGGCCGTCTCGCGTTCACGCAGGGCGAGCAGACCACCCGATCTCCGTCCACTGGTGTCGTGCGCGCCTCCACCGAGCACCTCCCGCAGCAGGCGTTGTGTCCGGCGTTGCTCCTCTGGATCCAACCGACCCGAGAGGTCCTGCAGCCAGTTGGTCACTCTGTCCAGCTTGTACTGCAGGTCCTGGGTGTCACCGACGGGCTCCAACCCATAGCTAGGCATTCCAAGATGCTCCGGCCACTGCTCGTCCCCAGTTGGTCGGTCATACTTCGACAATCGCCTGCGTTCGGTGACATGCCGTTCCAAAAAGTCCTCGGGCCCAGGAGTTGCTCCTGTCACGGCCCTGAGCATGCCCGAGCTGTACGGTCCCACCCCGGCACCGTCGCCCTGGGAGAGGTCCCAATCCAGGCCCTCTCCTTGCTCTGTGAAAGTATTTCCTTCGCCCTGCATGTTGGCAGGTGAAAGGAGTTGTGAGATTTGACTTAATGTCAAACGTACAGGAAACTCACAACGAACTTCTTAATAAAGAGTTTTATTGATTAGCACTATACGCAAGAGACTGAGAAGTCAAATCTGACCAGAGGCCAGATTTGCCCCAGCTTATCAATACATTTCTCCCGCCCAAAACTTGACAGTTCCCAAGGGAGGGGGGTAGGAGAGAAAAGACATATGTGTAACATAAACAGGATTTCATTCTCACAACCTTGAAGAGGTGACAACACTCCCGTGAGCCCACAACAAGATAAGGTTAACATAACATCACTACTCATTTTTATAGCTAACAAAACTACAAGGCCTGGAGCAAGCAGGCGCCAGGTCCAATAAAGTAATATAACTGACATGGAGGAACTCAGGCTAACTCAGGCTAATTTATGACAGAGATTCTACAATCCTGACAGACAGAACTAAAACAGTTCTGCAGGGCCTGCAAGAGGGAGCTCCTCAGCCAGGCATTTGGTTGAGGTCGACCCAAACCATTGTTTCCAAATGGCCCCCAAGCCCCCCCTTCCTCCTACGACTGATAGCAATCTGCCTAACCCACTGGGTCACAGTAAAAGAGGAGCTGAGGCTCTTTTACAGTTCCATCATTCTGTAATGTTATTGTTGTTATCATATTAAGGTTATTCTTATTATAATGTTTTTGCTGTTATCACATGTCGTTACCATGTGTTATCTGTATCTTTTTCCTGTTTCCTGTAAACCGCCCTGAGCCTCCGGGGAGGGCAATAAATAAATAAATAAATAAATAAATAAATAAATAAATAAAGTCTGCATTCCCAACCACTACACCAAGCTGGCTCTTAATTCTTTAAATTTACTACAATGAAAAATATAGCACTTTTTAAATACTCCTCTAATTGATTTCAATTTCCCTCAACACTAGGTGCAACCCTAACCTCTAAAGAGTATCCTCTCACTATGTTATAAGTTCTTGTCTCTGGTCAAGCTGTTCCCTGCCAGCTCTGGAGCTACTGCTTCTGAAGTCAGTAATTTCTTCTTCCTGGTCAGGACCACTTTGAAGACACTAGGACTGCTGTCTTCAGAGGCATCTTTAAGAGCAACGAAGTTCTATTCTGGGTGTATGTTTTCATGTGCATAGACACTTCTTCTGATACACTGAACCAGAAGTCACCAATCATTACACAGAGGTAGAGAGTAGGGAGGCTAATTAATGTCAAGATGCATGAGCAGCTGAGCAAAAACGATAGTGATGACTGGACGAAGGCAATTGGTAAGACCTGTAAATAGCAGCAAATGATCATACAGCATGATAAAAGAGGTTACAAAAAGATGCAAGAACTAAATAACGTTGGCATGTGTCACGAGTTAAGAAACTAGTATCTCTGTTAAGCCCTGTGAGTTCCATTGTCCTGAGTGTTGTGATAACTTGTAACTCAGTAACTGCTGATTCTAGTCTATGTCTAAAATTCCTTTGCAATATAAAAAAAACTACTTTGAGGTCCCTTATTGAATGTCCTGAAAGGCTGAAGTGTTCTATAGGGTTCTCAGTTTTGAGATTCTTGATGTCAGACATGTCTTTTTACCCTTTGGCACAGTGGCTGACCTGTTTGCTCTATACAGAGAACCGAAGGGCATTGTTGGCACTGAACAGCATATACAATGTTAGAAGATGAGCAAGTGAATGAGCCTGAGATGGTATAGGTAATGTTCTTAAATCTAGAGATTGTATTGTCTAGGTGTATGTGGCAGCAATGTTGGCATCTAGGTTTATTGAGGAATGTATCTTATTGGTTTACAGCATTTGTAGGATGCTTTCTCATTAAACTTAGACTCAAGAAGATTGGTCAACAGAAGAAGCCTTTCAAGAACAATGGGGCCCTTATCTGAATTACTTAAGAAAATAATCTAAAAGGGGATTGAAACGGGGAATTAAGTGTATCAAATGAAGAGCATAACCTATTATTTTCTGTATTAATAATGAAGATTATTTGTACTGTACCATCTTTAATTTTGGAAAATAAAATAAAAATTTTGCTATTAAAAAAAAGAAGATTGGTCAATATAGATGTGACATCTTTGATTCTACAATTAGTGAATAGCCTTTTGGGTTTTTTCTTAGGACATAAGGTAAAATGCCGATTGAAGAGACCAAGGTTCAGATCCTAACTTGATATTCAGCTCTGGCCTATACTGCACACATTAGATAATGTACTTTCAATGCATTTTAGGAGTAGATTTTCCTGTGCCACACAGGAAAAGCCAGCTGCAAAAGCAGACTGAAAGTGCATTATCCACTGTGTGCGGAATAGGCCACTGTGTACACGTGACCAGCTCTCAGCCTGACCCATCTCACATGTCTGTTGTGAAGAGAAAAGTGAATAGTGTCAAGTATGGAAGAACAGTTGGATAAAAACATAATAATGCAAAAAAAAAAAAAAAAGAAAGAAAGAAAAGTTTTTAGCATTTCCGTTTCCTGAACTTGCAGCTGAATTTGCTCATTTTTTCTTTCACTTAGTGCAAATTGAATGAAATCTAAGCATCTTCACAGTAGAATTACCATATTTTAAAAGGCATGCCTCCCTCTCTTTAAAAAAAAACATCCTATAGAAAAGCACAGCAAGTTGCAGATTGAATAGCTTCATAGAGACACATCTTTTGAAATGTTGATATGGCAATCCAGGTTGAGAATTATTCTTCTGTATACAGGGTTTGGATGGGGTTTTTTTTTGTATACTAAGAGGAGTGGCATTCTGAAGTATTCATTGCTGTACTTTAACTCCTATCAATGAGCTAAGCAAGTTATTGAAATGCTTACAGTCAAAGTTCTGTAATCCATTTCTGCATACCAAGTAGAATACCTAAGTATTGAAAGTCAATGCAAAACTAGACATTCAGACGGCACAGAGTGGCCCTTTTATATCATTTACTTAGCTATATTTCTGTCAGACTTGAGTCCAGTCAAACGGATGGGCCTTTTGAATACATTATGAAAACATTTCGACTCAGTCCATTGAAGAGATACTTTTACGTCTGCCATGACATTTGGTTGATGGCCACTGAAGGGAAGCTTCTGTGCCGGCAATCTACAGTCTGAAACAAGCATTTGCATACAGATCAGGCATGATCAGCTGTGGGGCCGCGAAAGATGGCCACATCTATCCGCTACCTGTATCAGCCCAGCTATGAGGAAGCCTCTTTCTGTACTCCCAGGCTCTCGATAGCCGACGGTCACTTTATTGTCATCACAAGGGATATATCGACATGTTGCCAGATTTTTTTTTGTTTGTTTCTTCATAACCACTGGTAAAAACTGCCTTCTGTTTAAAACACTTTGGCTTTTTAGTGCAGAATTTCCTTGGCAAACCGCACATGCATGACAAAGCTCCTGTTGTGGCCATTGCTCCTGTTGTGTTATTTTTGTTCCATTGTCTGAGGAACGCACAAAAGCTCACACGTCGAATGAAATTTGGGTGCTCTTAAAGCTGCCTTTGGATTCACATTTTGTTCTGCTGCTTCAGACCAACATGGCTACCCACCTGAATCCTGTTATGTTTGTACTCGTGGGAAGTGGGAGGGGGAGCATTCCAGTATCTGAGACCCCCTTCTGTGCTGTAGGAATGCCAGTCTCCAGGTAGGACCTGGGGATCCTCTGGAATGACAACTCCTCTCTAAACTACAGAGGTCAGTTTCTCTAGACAAATTGGTCCTTTGGAACATGGGCTCTAGAGCATTTCACCCGACTGAGGTCCCTGTCCTCCCCAGGCTCTATCTCCAAATCTCCAGAAGATTCCCAACCTGGGAAGATTCCCAACCAGCAACCCTATACCCCATCTCCAACAAGGAGGATCTGACAAGCCTACCTCACTGTCATTGTAGATCCCCAAAACACAATGTTTCTTCTCGTCCGTTGTAGATTCAAATGGGTAGCCGTGTTGGTCTGAAGTAGCACAATAAAATCGGAGTCCAGTAGCACCTTTAAGGCCAACAAAGATTTATTCAGGGCGTGAGCTTTCGAGTGCAAGCACTTTTCATCAGACTATGAACTCCATACATGACAGGGAATATATAGCAAAAATTAAATCTGTTACATTAGTAGACAGTGTCACACAACCAAATACAGCCAATGATAATTCTTTGTCAAAACAGGCAGTTTTGTTTCTCCTTGGGTTTTTGTAAACTACAACTGAATTCCAAGGGATTGATTGGCTGTTTTGACAAAGGATTGACATTGGCAGTATTTGGTTGTGTGTCACAGTCTACTAATGTAACAGAATTATTTTTTGCTATATATTCCCTGTCACATAAGGAGTTCCTAGTCTGACGAAGATTGCTTGCAATCGAAAGCTCACGCCCTGAATAAATCTTTGTTGGTCTTAAAGGTGCTACTGGACTCTGATTTTATACTCTGTTTATAATATAGCTGCCCACCATTCAAGTAGCTCATAACAGCCTTCTGAATTAGGTTAAGATGAGAATGTGTGAGGTTCCCAGACCTATGCAAGAATCTTCCATGGCGGAGTGGGAGGTGGAACCTGGCTCTCCCAGATCCTAGTCCAGCAGCCTAACCCCTCCAGCATGCTAGCTCTCATTTGAGTACTGACCTGGTGCCTAATCAGGAGGTCTTCATAGAATCATAGAATCATAGAGTTGGAAGGGGCCATACAGGCCATCTAGTCCAATCCCCTGCCCAACGCAGGATCAGCCCAGAGCATCCTAAAGCATCCAAGAAAAGTGTGTATCCAACCTTTGCTTGAAGACTGCCAGTGAGGGGGAGCTCACCACCTCCTTAGGCAGCCTATTCCACTGCTGAACTACTCTGACTGTGAAATTTTTTTCCCTGATATCTAGCCTGTATCGTTGTACTTGAAGTTTAAACCCATTACTGCGTGTCCTCTCCTCTGCAGCCAACAGAAACAGCATCCTGCCCTCCTCCAAGTGACAACCTTTCAAATACTTGGTCCAAATGACTTGCACAGAATGCAGCCGTAGGATCAATAGCACCTTCCACTCTGTGTGCCATTACTGTTATGCATGTCCTTTTCTGATGTCAGCTCCGAATGAGCCGTGTCAGTATATTTCATGCAATACCCAGCTGAAATCAATAATAATAATATTTCCATAAACTTCAATTATCATAAATAACCCTTATGTGCGTTCAACACAGAAGTGATTCGTGTACGCATTCTGATGCATTTTTTTCTTTGTTTTTTTTTTAATCTAACCTTTTAGATTTGCAAAACACACATTAAGATCATTCCTGTGCTAGTTGTTTTCAGGCTTTCACCATGCTTAAGACAATCACCTTAAGACAGAACCTCTTATTTGAGTTTGATGAGAATTCTCACCATATAAAGGGGAGAGGGAGATAAGAGCTATTGATGTAGAGACTGAAAGTGCAAAGAGAAAACAGTTCTCCTCACAGTACAGTTCTGAGCTCTGCTCACTGGAAGGATCTTGTCCTAAGAGCTGCAAAACATAAGGGAACTCATCTTCTCATTTTGCTTACTTCTTTATTAGATTCATATCACACCTTTCCATTAATATGCTCAAGGCAGCTAACAGATCAAGGTTGCGCTGCAAACCTTTTGGAGAATAGGTTCAGCAGGCAAACATGAGGTTGAATCCAGCAAGCTGCTTTCATTTATCCTTACCCAATACTCCCCAGTTCTTGTCTGGCATGGTTTTTGCTTTTGTTGGTCCCTTGATCCCCAGCACAGCTCTTTTGGTGTTCAAAAGGGACCTACTCCCTATTTTTCACAAGTGGCCGGATCCAACCATTGACATGGTTGGCAGCTGTGATCTCTTTGGAACAGAGTCTTTGGCTTCCTCAACTCACCATTGTCTGACAAGCAGCTCTTGATTAGCTTTGCAACTGTACCATAGCTGCAGTGTTGGCATTTAATTTCCTGCTTTTGTGCCTCAGTAGTAGATGACATTAATTTTGCCCCTACATGAATAGTTTTGTATTTTTAACCAAACATCTGTATAAATCAGTGGAAAATGTCCCTTAGTTCAGGGATAGTCAACCTGTGGTCCTCCAGATGTCCATGGACTACAATTCGCATGAGCCCCTTTATTTATTTATTTTATTTATTTAGATTTATATACCGCCCTCCCCGAAGGAGAGCGTTTGAGGCAGGGGCTCATGAGAATTGTAGTCCATGGACATCTGGAGGACCACAGGTTGACTACCCCTGCAAAGACTTCCAGTCATGTCAAGATGACCCTCTCTATGCTAAAAGAAAACTACTGGCACAATTCTCTATCTCACATGGGTGCAAAGGGAACCCACAGCATTGCTATATCAGGTATGCAGCAGTATGTCAGGCCATTCCCAATGACTCAAGGCTCTGCCATGCTGCATTCCTTTCAGATTTAATGCTAGGAACAGAGTTGGGACCCAGCACCTGAACTCATTTCGCTTGGATTTTAAGGTACTGTGTATGAAATACTGCACTTTTAATATCTTAGAGGTACTATGTAAACAGAAAACACTGTTAAGGGTTTCACTGTTAAGGGTTTCATCTTCATAGAGCCTTGAGTGACAGGCTGTTCCAAGAGATTGGATTGGTTGGCATCAGCTGAGCAGAGAAAGACTCCTGAAGTGGATGCTGATGGGAGATGCTGTCTGTTTTCAGCTTTAGCTGAAAAGAGTCAAGTACTGACAGTTTTGGAATTTAGCCCTGACTGAGAGCAGTTTAACACAGACAGAGGAACTGGGGTTATTTTTGAGTTTCAAAACACCTTGAGTGCCATTCAAGTTGTTTAAGTTAAAGTGGGATCTTAATTCTTCCTTCAGGTTCCTAGGGAGCCAGCAGCCAAAATGTCATACTGTGACAGGGTGGGACAGACAGAGTTCTTCAACAAAGAAGAAAACACATCACTAGGTGAGGTCAGTCAGTAAAAGGAAAGGGAAATGGAGGGAAAATCTTGCTTCTGAGGGAGGGAAGTGAGCAGGACCATCATACCGCATCATCTGCAGAGGAGAAGAGACAGGTTCTTACCAATCTCCCCTCCCAGTGAACACTTTTAATTTGTATAACACACTGTTGTTTCAGATCAACTAACCTGAGGTAGCATGATTGGAAGAGGGGGGCAAAGATGGCTATAATGAAGGAGGAGCAGGGTGCCTTCCTTACAGCCTAGATTGCAAACCATTTTTTCCTAATTGCTTCTCCTTACATCTACTATACTTCACACTTTTTGGAGGACCCAAATGGTAAAGTAAATGATGGAAGAGACATCAAACTAAGGCAGGGTTGCCAATCTCCAGGTGGGTCTGGAGATTCCTGGAATCACAGCCTCCAGATGACAGAGGTCTGTTAGAATCATATAATCATAGAATAATAGAGTTGGAAGGGGCCATACAGGCCATCTAGTCCAACCCCCTGCTCAACGCAGGATTAGCCCTAAGCACCCTAAAGCATCCAAGAAAAGTGTGTATCCAACCTTTGCTTGAAGACTGCCAGTGAGGGGGAGCTCACCACCTCCTTAGGCAGCCTATTCCACTGCTGAACTACTCAGCTTTGCAGCATGAACTCTGAGCGCCATTCCGCACGACTTTAATGTAGCAGAAGTCTTGCAAATTGCAAAAGCTACTAATTTGCAGTTCCGCAAAACATCGCACACAATCTGCCACACTCCTGAAACAATCCCGCAAAAAGCGATTCGTTGTAGCGCTTAAAGGGAAATCGGGAAAAGAGGATTCACCCTCCGAAAAGCGCTACACTCTTGCAAACAATCTGCAACAGTAGCAAAAAAGACCTGTGTGTTCCCATTGTTGCGGTTCCAACAAAGTCCCTCCCCCTGGCTCTCTCCTCCAAACTTCCGGCGAAGCGATCGCCATTTTTTTTTTCTTGGAGCGAGCAGAAAGCAACTAACCTTCATTCACCCAGCAAGGCTTCTCCGGCTAATTTGTGCTCCTGCGCAGAAGCTGGGGCAGTGACGTTCCCAGTATGTAAATGGTCCTGTGCAGAACAGGAAAATCTACTTCTAAAGTGCATTGAATGTGCATTATCTCTGAATCCATGGATCTAACAGAAGCCATTCTGATTTCCCTTCAGAACCAAGTCTAAGATCATTACCCCCCTGGTTGACTCGGTGACCAATTGTTCCAGTGCACGATCATTTATGATCTTATCTAAGATTCTCATTTCCATGTCCATTTCTCTCCTTCATTCTGTTTTGCTGTCACTGCCCTCCTTGTATTTATCCCCCCCCCCCACTCCCAAGATAGTAGAAGCCAGAGTAGCAAGCTGAACCTCATTAAGTAATTTATCAGGTTGGATATGATTTGTTCAGGATTACTGTCACTAAATAGTTCCTGATATGAAGGGCATATTCCACACAATGTCTCTTTCTACAAAAAGCTCAGCCTCTTCTTAGGCCACCAGCTATAATATATGCCTGTCCAATTTTCCCTAGATCAGCTTTAAATTTACTGTTAGTTTCTTATTTCCTTGCCCCTTCATTCCTCAGTCCCTATAGGCATCCTGGGCAAAATGCCTTCTCCAGTTCAAATCATCAACTTTTCATGGATTTCCTCTTTCAGTGCAGTGAGAAGAACGCCCGTTCTGTACAATTTCAGCTGAAAAGCTGCAGGCTTCTAGAACTGCCTTGTGGCTTGGTTAGCTGGCTGCTCAGCCGTCTCCTCTTTGCCGCTTGTAATGGGATCCTTTATTAAATCTTTCCTCTGTAATTGTGTTGTGGTATAATACCCCCAGTTTGTAATATGTATGAATGGCCAGCCGCCCTCAGGGATCCTCGTGAGAATGACATGTTTTATACAATATGAATGGGAACTAAGCCCCCCTTCCTGTCGCCCCTTCTTTGAGTGGACGCTCTTCTTTTTTTGCATACCAACTCTTTCATCTGTGGTGCTTTGATTCCCCTCCCCC
This sequence comes from Paroedura picta, assembly GCF_049243985.1. Classification (NCBI taxonomy): domain Eukaryota; kingdom Metazoa; phylum Chordata; class Lepidosauria; order Squamata; family Gekkonidae; genus Paroedura; species Paroedura picta. The sequence continues at coordinate 165,066,212 of NC_135369.1, read as the reverse complement.
TAGCCAAATCTAAATACCGTATTTGCCGGCGTATAAGACGACTGGGCGTATAAGACGACCCCCCAACATTTCCACTCAAAATATAGAGTTTATTACATTACAGTACTATGGGCCATTATGGGCAGCTATGTCTATCCCAACTGAAGTGCACCCGGCGTATAGGACGACCCCCCCCCACTTGGAGGCATGTTTTTCAGGGGGGGAAAGTAGTCTTATACGCCAGCAAATACTGTATTATAAATCTTCTAAATATTACAAATAATAATAATACATAATTTTGAGTCAAATAACAAGGGTGAAAAAAAACGTGCAATCTCAATGACAGGGCTGTGCGTTCAAAGTTTACGATGTTTGCAGAACCTTCGGAATGCTTTACCGAGCAGAATTCAATATGAGAGTTATTGCTCTTGATATAACTACCATTTGGGTGGTGATTTCTATTTCCCACTTTGAGGCCGAGATCCCGGGACTTCACAGAGCTACCACTCAAGGACTTCGAGGGCAATTTTGTCTGTGGAAGTAAGAAGAGTGGCAGTCTTCAAGCAAAGGCTGGATGCACACTTTTCTTGGATGCTTTAGGATGCTTTGGGCTGATCCTGCGTTGAGCAGGGGGTTGGACTAGATGGCCTGCATGGCCCCTTCCAACTCTATGATTCTAGGATTCTAGGATTGCTTGGCTTGCAAGATACAAAGAGATGCAACTGGATACATGCCATCTTCTCCTGCATTGGTTGTGCATCTCGAGCACTAATATGACTTTCTGTAGGCCTCCCCCAACCCAAAAATACCCATCCCTGACATCAATCTGAAAATTCAGTGGGGTTAACCATACAGTCCTCAATGGATAGATTCAGGTGCATCTGGAGAAGTGGAGAAGCTTATACTCAGAATAACGTTTGTTGGTCTTAAAGATGCAGCTGGACTCAAAATTAGTCCTCAGTAGAGTCACACGCTGTTGGCACAGTTTAAATATGCCGAATATGGGCGGTGCACCAGGCTGCTTAAAAGAATAAAATAGTGTTATTAATAAACGAAACAACTTTGTAAAGAAAGAGGGTAGATAGTTACACTTAGCCATCCAACTGTTCTTCTGTGTCTTGTTTCTGTCTGTTCTGGAGGCAAGCAGAGAGGAAGGGTGGTCAAAGAAACAGGAAGTCTCCAGCCGAGCCAATCGGGACAGAGAAGGAGATAATTTAAAAACATCAGGAAGTTCCTGATTTAACTATGCTAAACACGCATCTCTTCCAGCGCCCCCTGTAGGAATTCCTACTCAGTCGATTCATGCACAATACAGATCGTGCATATTTCAAGCACACACTTTTAAGTCTGTTGACTTAGTGGGTTTAGCAGGCTGTAACTTTCCCTAGGCCAGCACTGCTGATCCCAGAAAACTATTCATAACATTGCAATGTTATGTTCTATTGATTTCAGTGGGGAAGATGTAAGCAGCTTTCTAATGCATTGAAATAATTGGGATTTTACTCAACTTTGGCCGGTGCTTGCCGATATCAAGCCAACATAAAACTGCATGGGGCAGAACATGGTATCAAATGACAGACCACTGACAAAAATAAGAATTGTGATGACTTTTGCATACCAGGCGTCTTCTTGGCCCTGGGTTCAGCCCGGTGAATTGAGCTGCCGATTGAGACCCAGGTCCTTACAGAACTTTCAAAGCAGTGCTCTTCTACCAGGTATTTGGTTGAGGCCAAGGTTGCACTTTTACCATCAAATGCCCACCCCGCCACATAATCCTCAGCCGTGGTTTACTCTGTGCCACTCTCCGATTTGGGTCAGGCCAACTATTTGTCTTACATCAAGCCCATGGGGAAGCTTTACGTGATGGAGTGAATGAGTAGTTTTACAGAGATTAATTTTTAGGATGTTTATGTTTTATTGCATGATATTTATTCTCCTATTGTAACCCGCTCCAAGACCTTTTTGGAGAGGGGCAGCCTAGCAATTTCAGAAATAAATAAACAATAGAGGATGCAGGCATAATCTTCAGCTACAAATGTGCGGCCCTATCCAAGCGGAATATTGCAACATTTCTTGCTCTGCTGCTCCATTTGAAGCGCTTCATTTTGATTTTGCTTCTACACGTGCAAACGAAATCCAAGAGTCTTTTATTTTTAACCTCTTAGGCTGATTTTTCCTTTAAAAACAACAACATATTTTTAACATGATTGTTCTGTTTATTGTATATGTACGATGTATTATTTATTTATTTAATTGATGCCCTGTCCTTCTCTCCAGTGGGGACCCAAAGTGGCTAACATGGCTCTCCTCCATTTTATGCTCACAACAGTTGTGTGGGGTAGGAGCCGGGGAGGGGGGAGATCTAATACCCCAGGGTTCCCACCCAGCCTCAACCAAACAACTGGCGGGGGAGCTCCGTTCTGCAGCCCCTGCGGAACCAGATGTAGCCGGATAGCTGATGTGAATGGGCATATAGCAACAACTTCAGCTGGTCTGGGTAAATCCTTGATCTCCGCTGAAGTGCCCATTAATTTTTGCACTGAAATGCTGTTAAAATACAGTAGCAGCAGCAGCAGCACTGATGAAATGCACAAATAATATCCCCCCCAGACATTTGTCCTTGGTGTTCAACAACGTATCTATGGAGGCCTGCTGAGCCAATTTACTCCATTAAGCAAATGCTGCGCTGATGTCAACAAAGATCTTCAGCGACAGCGTTCCAGCGTTAGAACAAAAGGATGTGATGATCATGCATTCTTGTGGAGGACAGGAAACAAAGAGAAATGGAATAGAATCAACGGGGTGGGGAAGGCAAGAGTGTCAAGTGCAGTTAGGCTGGACAGGAGAGGACAGAGGTGGGGCTGTTGTTCAGTTGTGAGAGCATCTGCTCTCAGGAAGAAGGTCCCAGGTTCAATCCCCAACTGATCTAGTTTTTGAAAAGGTTCATGTAGGAGGTGATGTGAACAAGCACTGCTTAAGTCTCTGGAGAGATGAAGCCAGATAAGGCAGACCACACTGATCATGATAGACCAATGATCTGACTCAGTATAAGGTAGTTTCACGGGTTCACGTGGTGTATCAGACTCACCATGGCAGGGGTGGCCAAACGGTGGCTCTCCAGAGGTCCGTGAACTACAATTCCCCAATTCTGTTTTATGAATCTTGCCTTGAAACCCTACGGGGTAGCTATAAATTCACTGAGACTCAATGGCACTTTTCAATACACTCATACACACACACACATGCACAGAGATGCATATGAGAAGGAAAAAAATACACGCTTCCTTATGAAGCTTAAACATATTTTGCTTCACCCTTCAACAATTAATATATAAAATGTTGCTGTTTGAAATATTTATGAAATTGGAAAGCATAAATGCCTTAGTTTTTAAGAAGCAAAACACAAATTACACAAATTACACTCATGACTAGAAGAAGAAGGAGAAGAAGAAGAAGAAGAAGAGTTGGTTCTTGTATGCCACTTTTCTCTACCCGAAGGAGGCCCAAAGCGGCTTACAGTCGCCTTCCCTTTCCTCTCCCCACAACAGACACCCTGTGAGGTGGGTGAGGCTGAGAGAGCCCTGATATCACTGCTCGGTCAGAACAGTTTTATCAATGCCATGGTGAGCCCAGGGTCACCCAGCTGGCTGCATGTGGGGGAGCGGGGAATCAAACCCAGATTGCCAGATTAGAAGTCCACACTCCTAACCACTACACTAAACTGACTAAAGAGAGGGAGCAGCAAACTTCTGCATCCTTTTACCTTTGTAAACGTCTCTTGATTTTTGTGTAGAAAAAAAAACACTTTGAAAACAGAGAACATGCATTTTGTAGTAAACACCTCAAAGTGTTATTTTGGCAGAGATGGTCTCATACAATCATAGTGGCTACTTCAAAACATTGGAAACACAGAATTTATCAACACTGCTTTACCATTATAGACATTCAGGAGCGCTTACTGCAGAAAGCTGTAGTCACGTTGAAACAATTTTTGAAAAAGTACTGAATAATCTGCAGTGGTGAGATTCACTCATTGGCTCAAGAGCCATATGTGGCTCTTTGACATGCCACCTGCAGCTCTTCTGAGCACTGTTCTACAATGTGGCACTTGCTCTGTGTCTCAGGACACCAGGCAGGACCCTTACCTGGAGGGAGTAGTGGCTGGCAGGTGGTTCCCACCTGGAAACAGAGGAACAGGAAGCTACAATCCTTCCTAAAGTACAGGCCTTGTGCCAGGGATGGTGTAGTGAGACAGTTTGGTGCCAGTTTGGTGTAGTGGTTAGGAGTGCGGACTTCTAATCTGGCATGCCAGGTTCGATTCTGCGCGCCCCCACATGCAACCAGCTGGGTGACCTTGGGCTCGCCACAGCACTGATAAAACTGTTCTGACCGGGCAGTGATATCAGGGCTCTCTCAGCCTCACCCACCCCACAGGGTGTCTGTTGTGGGGAGAGGAAAGGGAAGGCGACTGTAAGCCGCTTTGAGCCTCCTTTGGGTAGGGAAAAGCGGCATATAAGAACCAACTCTTCTTCTTCTTCTTCTTCTTCTTCTTCTTCTTCTTCTTCTTCTTCTTCTTCTTCTTCTTCTTCTTCTTCTTCTTCTTCTTCTTCATGGAAACAAATATGTCAGAGGTTAAGTGCCACTGACCCAGACTGTAGAGGTTGCAGTGTTGAACTAGGATCTGGGAGTCAGTCATATATAAGGTGGTGGCAGGCATAGTGGATGAGCGAGAGGGATGTAAGTGTCCTGCATTGTGCAGGGGGTTGGACAAGATGACCCAGGAGGGCCCCTTCCAACTCTATGATTCTATAAGGTTGCCAACATCTGGGGGGGGGGTACTGTATGAAGCTAGTTATGAAAAATAAGCAGATTAAAACATGTTTATTAATTTATTATATTTGTATACTTTATTTATTTAGATTTTTATGTCGTTCATTCCATACCCTTCTCATGGGCTCAGAGTGGTTTACATAATATGAATTACAATAATCAAAGATAATAAAAATAATCCAATAGAATGCAGTCACAGATGCATTATTAAATTATTTATTTTTTAAAAAATTGAACCAAAAATTTAAACTTTTTTTTTTCTTTGGAAGAATAGGAGGAGTCCTGGTGCTGGGGTATTTGAGGAGGAATAAAAAAATATGTTTTTTGCCAGATTCTTTTGTTTTGTTTTCCCTGGTCTTCACTATCTCAGTCTATGAATTCTCTAAATTTTGTTTAGAGGAAAGTAGGTTAATTTATTCCTTTATTTGCTGTTTGTAAATTGCCTAGTGTGGATGGTATTTCCCCCAGCCCGTGAACCACTTAGATAAATATCCCTTCTGCTCCCACTGTCGCTCTGAATAATGTTTGGTAAGCAGCCAGTTCAATGACCCTCTTGAATATGTTTTGTTGTGCAGCGTTCAATTAGCACTCAGTGATCGATGGTGCGCAGGTCCGCTCTATGCGCCTCTGCTTCTGGAAGTGCTGCCTGTAGCAGTGTAGTGTTTTGTGGGCAGCTGATGGTGTTTGTGCTGGTGAGCTGGGCTTATGGCCAACCCATTCGCACAACCCTTTTTCTGCATGCTGCTACAAACTGGATCAACAAAATAAAAAACTGGAAAAAGAGGAAAGTCGTGGACATTGTGAACTGCTCCGAAGGGCTACTTTGGATCCAATTAAAAATATTTCAGCAAACAATTTATTAAAAGTTCTTTCTCTAGTCCACCTTCATCATTTCCCCTCTGAAACACTAGAGAAGCCTTTCTCAACTTTTGTACCATTGAGAAACTCCTGAAACATTCTTTAGGCTTCAAGAACCCCCTAAAGTGGCGTGGTCATGTGAATATGGTTGGGAAGCATAGCTGTGTAGATGCTCACCCCGGGCCCTTCCCCTTCCTGCCCTGATATTCACTTGGCATAGTGTGCTGCTTTATTATTTCCTGCTTCTCTACACAGGCCCCAGTTGGATACTCTGCATGTTGGGCAGAAGCTATTAAAACCTTTATTCACCCCCAAACTTAATCCTCTTTAATACCATCTCAGCTCTTTCTTTTCTTTTGTGGGTATATGGTTTGTTTAAATAGTGTGAATGTGTGTTGAGGACTTTTATTTTGTTTTCAATAAAAATCCTTTTTATTAATTTCTAATTACGTTTGCCCCTGCCAGGGTTTTCTGACTAGATCCTCCCCTAGTGTCAATTGATAGGAGCAATCTCGCTTCTATCGCCTCTCACATAGCATATAATCTATATAAAAATAAAAATTCAGGAGACAGGTCTATTCTAGTCAACAATCTAACCCATTAGAGTACGGAGTTTTCATTTTCACTATCCATTCTGCTTCTTTCCTCAACAGAATTCTGTCACCCTATCAGTTAGATTGGAATATAACCTCAAACAAAAGCTTTGTGGGTTATTATTGTGTTTTAAGAAATTTTTCATCAAAAGAATACCAGTTCTTTTATGGGATATATAGTGAAATGCCCCCTCCCCTCTTGGAAGATTTCCAAGTGACAACTTCTAAGCATTTTCTCCTGTGCTCTAGAACAGTGGTCCCCAACCTTTTTATCACCGGGGACCACTCAACGCCTTTTACTGAGGCCCGGTGGGGGGTGGGGTAGTTTACTCCTCTACTCTCAACCACTGCTCTCTGATCGCTATGGTAATGTTTAAACATCCCTTCAAAATAAGATACAGACACGCCACAACAATGAACATAAGGAACATTTTATTTTCATGGAAAGTTTAACTCATGACAATGACAAATCAATGGGAACCCTGAGCCTGTTTCTCTGCAATGAGATAGTCCCAGCTGGGAGTGATGGGAGACAATGACACCCGAAGTGTGTTGTAAAGGGCCGGGGGGATGAAGTAAAGGGCCGGGGGGGGGGGAAGAAGGCATCCTTCGGGGCCCACCTCCAATTAGTTGAAGGACCACGTGTGGTCCGCAGCCCACAGGTTGGGGATCGCTACTCTAGAAGAGAGTAGGGAGAGTACTGGCTCATCTTCATTCAGTTGCTAATGAACCTGGCTAACAAACACTGGATAGTCAACTCCTGGCAGGTATGAGAAACTGGAAGGTCTGAAATACTAGTGAGGTTCCAATGGAGCCTTGTGGAAGTTTTCCTTTGACCAAAAGATTATTTCTTACATGTGGTGGGTGGTGGCCATCATATCTAACGAGGGAATTTTTGTCAGTTGGTTTTCTGTACAGGCTTATAAAAATGTGGTCATTGTCCCTGAAAACCATAATGTCTTCTTTTTAAGTATGTTTTTCACTTGCTTCTAATTCAAATTTTAAATTAATATTTCTATTGTCAAGCCAGTTGTGAAATGTATGTAATGGATCTAGAATTCCCTTCCATAACAGAAAAATGTCATCAATGTAACACCACCATTTTATAATATACCTCTGAAATGGATTAGCGACCCCACTTGGGGTCGGGACCCCAAGGTTGAGGACCACTGATCTAAGGAATTTATGTTCTTGCCTTCAAGGCCACTCATCATATATAAATTTGTAACCTCTGGAGCCATTGGAGATCCTAGAGCTATATCTTGGATCTGTCAATAGAACTTACCAATGAATTAAATTTGTTTTTTTTTCTTGAGCACCATTTCTGATATTGCATTAAGAAAGGAGTGGAAGGATAATTGTTGTATCTTCTATTCAATGTCTTCTCTAATGTAGTTATGGCTTCTCTTTGAGGAATGCTGGTGTACAGGGAGGCCACATCAAATACAGCAAGGTGATTTCATCTACACATGATAAATTGGTCAGCATGTTAATAAAATCGGTTGTGTCTTTAACATAAGAAAAAACAAAGGGTCTAAGAAAGCAGCCCACATATTTGGAAATAGATTCTAACACAGGTACAATTGATCTCCGTGGAGGGATTTAGACCTTTGTGACCTGTAGAGGTCAGGTCTAATGCCTTCTCCTCTTCAGGTATTTGATTACAGACTAATGTAGGATTTAGAGAAACTTGGGGAAAAATGATACTAAACTTTATTGGTCTAATTTAAATAACCTAGAAAGGTCAGCAGTGAACAATTTGACCAAAGAACATAACATCGTTATAAAAGAAAATGATAAGGGGGGGGGGGGGAGAAATTGTCATATAAGGTAGACTATGAATGAGAGGTTATGAGGCAACTTAACAATCAAACTTATTATATGCACTGCAGAGTTCCGATGCTTTGCAATCCATCCGAGATCAGATTTCTACAGGAGAATATAGATTACATTTTACCACAGGAGAAAGCATCCCTATACAATGCATCTGGAACACCTCTATTCTGTGCCTTACCAAAAAATCACAAAAGGGGTGTTTTAAATTCAATTATTAAATGATGCATGGGAAGGAAGCAGACGGGCCATACAGACGCATTTTCGCAAATGGGCCTCCCCGTATCAGCACCGACAATACATGGCAATGGAATCGCGTGGCCGTCCGTCTGTCCGTCACAAACGGGCTTATCTGCAGAGTTGGTGGCTGCTGAACCCACTCAACATTCTTTGCATGCCCGGTGTTGCAACATAGGAAAATATTCCGCTGTCATAAACAGAAATGTGAAGTGCCGTATCTGGACCCTTTCTGCAGGGATTTGATGAAGATTAAGTAGAGAGCAATTCCAACCAGATGATGAGCTGCAGACGAGGCAATTAAATGTTCCACTGATTATGGTTAATGGGGCCAATTAGAGGGTGTATTTTGAAATCCAAATGTCCGTGTCGGTAGGGAAGGGAGAAGCTACGAAGAGAGGGAAGTGAAGGAAGATAAATCACCGGATTCCACAGAGACCATCTATAGAAGTCTTGTTGTTCTTTGGGAGACCCTTTAAAGCAGGGGTAGTCAAACTGCGGCCCTCCAGATGTCCATGGACCACAATTCCCAGAAGCCCCTGCCAGCGAATGCTGGCAGGGGCTTCTGGGAATTGTAGTCCATGGACATCTGGAGGGCCGCAGTTTGACTACCCCTGCTTTAAACCCATGTCACATATTCCCCATTTGAGCCCGTCTTCCCTTTGACCACAAACACTGCTGTGTTTTCTTTGGTGCATGATTGTCCTTTTTGGCAGGTACCGCGGCCATTGTCTCAGGATGCCTAGAAAGCTTGTTTTGTGCTGCAGGGCATGTTCCTGCATCGTCCAGCGATGCAAAACCAGTGGCTGAAAAGACTAAATCTATGTAGGAATTAGGAGAGGGACTGATCGTCTTAGGTGCAGCTGCATTTTGGAATAGTGTATACAACTTGGTCAGCATAGATTTAAAAAGATAGTGTAGGCCTGGAAACTGAAACCTTCTTTATGAGAAAGCGAAGGACTTAGTGTGTATGTGTGTGTGTGCGGGGGGGGGGCATTAATTCAGAGAACAGACAAGTAAAATGGGGGATTATGACAGGAATTTATCATTTTGTATGTGGTGGGGAAAGTGGCCAGAGAGAGATTTTTTCTCATATTCAGGGGGCAGCTGCATTGGTTGCCAGTTGTCCTCCGGATCTGGTTCTGGGTTTTGGCTTTGACCTTTAAGGCCTTACATGGTTTGGGCCCAACTTATCTGAGGGACCGCCTGTCACCCTCTGCAGGGCATTATGCTCTGTGAGCACTAATCTATTGGTCATTCCCAGCCCCAGGAAATCTCAACCTTTTCAGTCCTGGCTCCAACCTGGTGGAATGAGCTCCCGGAGGAGCTGCGGGCGCTGCGGGAACTTTCGGCATTCTGCAAAACGGAACTCTTCCACCAGGCGGCTCATTGGTTGAGGCCAGGCAACAAGGAAGATCAGGGCCTCCCTTCAGGAGGGGCAGTAGCAAATTTCAACAGTGCCCTCTGTTCTCCCTTTCCTCTAGAATGGTTTTTTGGGGGATTCTAGTTAGTAGGGGTTGTGCTTCACTGTCACATTTTATCCCCAAGGGAGGCTGAGTATATTTGTACTGTTGTTTTTATGTCAGGGGTTTTTATTGGGGTTTTACTAATGTTGTAACTGGCCTTGAGCCTTTGGGGGGGGGGAGAGTAATAAATTTAAATAATAATAATAATAAAGTTGATTGGGGATAGACCCAGGTTGCCATCTCTAGATTATGACATTCCTGGAGAATTTGGGGTGAAGCCTGGGGAAGGTATATCAGGGAGGGAAGACATCTGTGAGCCATAATGCCATACAGACCACCTGTTTTCTCCTGGGGAAGCAATAATGGAGAGCAATTGTGATTCTGACAGATCTCCAGCTACCAACAGGAGACCAACAAACCTCATGTAGTCATGAAGAATTCACTCAATGGCCTATTATGCATGGAGGTGGGATGGCGGTGGCTAAAATCACCAATAATGCACGCCGCAGGTGGCAGCTGGGTGCAGAGTCAACGTATGATGCTGAAAAAGCTGCGTTAGCGAAACGCGGAAGAAAGTGGAGCTTCCCAGGCAACCAGGCCAATATCAAGAGATGTTAACAGGCCAATGTCAAGAGATGTTAATGTTGGCCATGAACTTCCATGGCTTTGCAGAATGACTGTGAGCTCTGACAATGGCTGAAAACATCCATGGCTTCAAAACAGCAAGCCTCTTAATACCTGTGCTGGTGGTCAGCAACAGAAGCAGCATTGCAGGAGCAATCCTAAACCAGTCTACTTGGAATCAAATCCAATTTCATTCACTGGGGCTTATTCCCAAGAAAATGGTCCTAAGATTGCCACCCTGGTCTCCACCCTGCTTGCAAGCCTTCCAGGGTGGGGATGGAGGCTGACATCTAGTTCATCACTGTATAAAACAAAATACAGGTCTATGTGGGCCCTGGAGCTGAAATGTTATTATATGACGGCTTTATTCCCCTGCTCTGGTGCAGAAAAGGCATTCAACAAGAACAAGGAAGATAGGGAGGGTGTAGAAATAGCTACGTAGAAACTTAAATACACAGAGAAGAAGAGTTTCTTTGGGCTGGGCTGAGAGATGAGATGTTTTGCCAGTTCCTTAAGCAGTCTTTTGGATGCATGTCTCCTGGTAACCACAGGCAAAACCTGTATTTTCTATGGGTTATTGAGGGCAGCATTTGCCATACATTTCTTGCATGATGAGTGCTAATGTTCTTCTTGCCAGTTAATATAAGACACTTATGATGTAGCTACCCTGGACACTTTAAGTTAGGCTGTTTATTTGAGGTCAGGGGACCATTCCACTCCTTGTGCATCAAGCTGATTGGCGCCTGTGTGCTAGAATTGGCAACTGTAGACTCCAAAGATGTCAATCTGAGAGGATGACTTCACAGAACACATACCAGAGATGCACACAATTGCAACTTTTCAGTTTGTCTTGGTGGCATGTCCCCTCTAGGGTTGCCAGCTTTTATGTAGGAAATACCTGGAGATTTGGGGGATTGAAGCCTGGGGAGGTCAGGAACTCAGCAGAGGATAATGAGATGGAGTCTACCCTCTAAGCAGCCATTTTCTCTGGGGGAACTGATCTTGGTTGTCTGGAGATCAACTGTAATATTTGGTGGTCTCCCAGTGTCACCTGGAGGCTGGCAACCCTAGACACAATGGCCTCTTTTTCATATTTTTACGGATGTTACATCTGCAAGTGCACGAAGCTGCCTTCTACACAAGCAGGAAATATGCTTGCTCGGTTACCCTTGCTCAGTTAAGACAGTTAAGCTTGCTCAGTTAAGACACTGTAACCTGCCACGAGCCATTTGGGAGTGGCAGCAAATAAATCGAAATAATAATAATAATAATAGTAATAGTAATAGTAATAGTAATAATAATAATAATAATAATAATAATAATAATAATAATAATAATACCCAAATTAGAATTTATATTGGGGAATTTAGCTTGCAAGAGGAGTTACAATGGGATTCTCCACCTGTGTGTGCCAGGGTCCTTCCCTTAGGAACTCACTCAGAGACCAGTTTGAAATAAATGACATTTATTTTAACTGAAAAACAAAAAACGAGCACACTTTAACACCATATTAAGCTAAGCACACACATAAGAGGAAAGACAAAGGTGAGATGGTGCGATAGGGGAATATAAATGCTGATGAAAGATGTTTCTGGACAAACTTCCTCACAAAGCAAGGAGGGGAGGTCTGACCACCAACCGCTACAAGTGTGTAGATCTACCTTACAGTAGATCAAGTAAGGACTTCTAATCCTATGTCTATCTCATAGTGCTATTGAGTGGCGGGCAGGAGTAATCTTCAGGGGACTCTGTAGGAGGAGATGAACACCCTTTTCCTCACCTGTTGGTTTTCCCCAGCAGTTGTCCACTGTGCCCTGCTTTTAATTTTTTGTCTTAGTCCAATTTGATTTTGGCTTTCCTCCAAGGAATGCTGGGTAACATGAACAGCTCTAGGTGACATAAATTGTTCTCTCCATCCATCTGCACAAGAAGCTTGTGGCTGAGAATGCTCAAGGTCACCCACTGAACATCAGGGCCGAATGGGGATTCGAAGCTGGATCTTCCCAGTTCTAACCACAATGACTGACGAGTCATGGTGATTCTCTTCTTTGTTCTCCCAGCCAGGCTCTGGTGCCAGAATGAAACCTGAGTGGGAAGAGAGGACTTGGCAGGCCAAGGTCACCCGCCAACCACTATGCATTTATATGTCTTTAGCACTAACAGAAGAGCTTCTTGTGGTGCAGAGTGGTAAGGCAGCAGACATGCAGTCTGAAAGCTCTGCCCATGAGGCTGGGAATTCAATCCCAGCAACCGGCTCAAGGTTGACTCAGCCTTCCATCCTTCCGAGGTCGGTAAAATGAGTACCCAGCTTGCTGGGGGGTAAACGGTAATGACTGGGGAAGGCACTGGCAAACCACCCCGTATTGAGTCTGCCATGAAAACGCTGGAGGGCATCACCCCGAGGGTCAGACATGACCCAGTGCTTGCACAGGGGATACCTTTACCTTTAGCACTAACAGGTTTGGAAATTTGTTTTTGGTTTTTATTGGGTAACTTGTAATTTCTCCTTTACAGATAAAGAGTCAAACTGCAGCAAAGAGCTGGCCTTCAAGTTACTGGATAGCCTGCCAAATCAAGGAAACGCAGAGGCCTTCTGAAAACGGAATTCCCAAGATGTGACACTTACGTGCTACGTAATTCTGGTGACATGACAGATCCCATTCTATTCTGTGCTTTGATGTTTTAGAGCACTCCTTGGGGGGGGGGGGAAAGGAGGGTTAAAAATGGGCAACTGCAACAAGGCCTGGAGATGGAGTGCCTTTCCCAAAAGCTGTTCATTTTATTTTCAGCAGGAAAAACATTATCGGCATTTCAGCGTTATTACGCAGATTAACATTTTCTAGATTAAAACACCGGGCTGGGGGGCGGGGAGGGGGGGGGAGTCTCAGTGTTCACTATCGACTGCCTCCAAGCCTTTCTCATCTTTGAATGAACTTTGGGACCACTCGGTGTAGCCTTCCCCCCCTCCCCCCTCCAATGTGTGCACATAAGGATGTGCTCCATTAGAAATCCCAGATGGAAGCCATGCTAGCAACAGTTAATTCATTTTAACGAACGTGCCTCAGAGCCTCCCTAATCACCTATCAATCCTCTGCTTGTCACACGGTCTACAGCTACGTGGTGCCTTGAATTCCGGGATTCTTTCCTCACCAGTCGTGTTTCTTTAAAAAAAACCTCTAACACCAGGCAAGCTGCTGCAGATCGGTGAATGGAGAGGTGTGAAGAGGCTCTTTCCCCTGATTGTTTTTCACTTAAACGCCCTCCTCCCTGGTTTGTTTTTATGATTCATGTGGGAAAGACAGAGGGAGGTGACAGGACAGTCGGTGAAAAACCACCTGAGCGGGGACGTTTCTTAAGCTGAACAATGAATGAAAGGGGAAAACAATCTCCTTTCGCCTGCCCTTCTTCCCTTTGGATGCGGCCTGCCTAGATTTGGGCTTAAAGAGAAAATGAAGTGAGGCAGGAGTGGAAACAGAGATCTTCCTTCAGGAGAATTAGCTCAGGTAGCAGTACACAAGGCGAAAATGTTTGGGGGTCTAGGGGGAGAAAGCTTTGCAAGATGCAGAGGACCACCCCTGATAAAGATATGTTATTTTAAAATGGTACAGTTAAAGAAAATTTCCTGTGACTGTTTTTTAAAATGTCTCAATGAAATTATAATGATGTTATTAACATTAATTTTTAGAAGCAAATGCTTTTTTTAACCGGAAGAATCTGTGCCTTTGGAGTGCATTCATAGAATCATAGAGTTGGAAGGAACCTCATGGATCATCTAGTCCAACCCCCTGCACTATGCAGGACACTCACAACCCTATCGCTCCTCCACTGTAACCTGCCACCCCCTTGAGCCTTCATAGAATCAGCCTCTCTGTCAGGTGGCTATCTAGCTTCTGTTTAATAATTTCCAAAGATGGAGAACCCACCACCTCCCGAGGAAGCCTGTTCCACAGAGAAACCGGTCTAACTGTCAGGAACTTCTTCGAGACGTTGAGACGGAATTTCTTTTGCATCAATTTCATCCCATTGGTTCTGGTCCGTCCCTCCGGGACAAGAGAAAATACCCAGGCCTGTCTGACTTTCCTAAGGATGGCCTGAAGAACCAGTGAAATGGCAGAATCATATCTGCTCCTGCAAACAGCAATCCTATCCATATAACAGGGTTGCAAGAGAAGTTTAAACTGGATTTCAGAAGAAGCCATCCCAGCCAGAATCCACATGCCTCAGGGACCTTTTTGGGCTCCCCATTGTGGAGAAAGATGAGGTATATATGAAGTAATAACACAGGGTTGAAGATGGAGGGGCCAGGTTGGATGGCGGGTGGGAAGGAGAGAAGGAAGTAAGGGAAGGCGAAGATGTAGAAGTTGCCAGAAGGAAATATTGTGGAGAAGAGGATACAGGAGAGAATGTACCTCATGCAAAACCTTGCAGGTTCCTCACCATGCATCCTGCCTGGTACAACATAGTTTTCCCAGCTGGAGACTGCCAAGGGCAGAGAAGGATAGAAAGCTGGAGTTAGGCACAGATAAAGGTAAGCTGGGTTTCTGTAAATCAAAGTCATTGGAGGGAGCCCTTGGATGCCAAAAAAGCCCTGGAAAATGTCCCCCCTGATGAAGGAAGATTCACTGGGGACTTGGCCAGCAGCAACTACCAGAGACTTATTATTCACACAATTGAGCCTGGCCCAGCAGCTACTTCATAACTGAGCCTGGCCTATTGGCAGTCACTGTAAACCGGACCTAGCACAATGGTGGCAGCCATAGTACCATGGCCTTATGCTGGCAGGCAATGTACAACTCAGTCATATTTTCCCCTTGGAGATGCTGCCTTGTGGGGGAAGAAGAGAGAAAACTAAAAACTGAGGGCTGATGTCGGTAGGTTAGCTGTTAGAGAAAACAAAACAGGAAAAGCGGAGCTGCCGGGGAAGGGAAAGAGGAAGTGCTGATAGAGAAGGGCATAGGGGGAAATGAAATGCCTCCCAGAAGTTCTTGGAAGTTCCTCATTGTATGCTCTAAAATCTGTTTGAATATGCAAGATCTGCAGTGTGCACAACTGAGTAGAATATAAAGAGTGTCCTGCAGGGGGCATCAGAGATATATCTTTAGCATAGATAGGATAGGAACTTCCTGGTGATTTCCCACTTATCTCCACCAGTGTCCTGGTTTTTGAACACACTTCCTTCCTGCTTGCCTGAAGAACATCAGGTGAACAGACAAAATGCCTGCCGATGCCTGCCGTTAGCAAGATAGTTAGGTCTCTATCACTCTCTTTCTATACATAGTTGTTTCTCTTCATAAATGGTGAGAATCAGATTGTCACATGTTTCCACACAGTACTTGACAATCTAAACCTCGCTGGCAGCCACTGCACCAGAGCCCACCCTCACCCCTCTGGCAGCCTCTTTCATCTTGTCCCAAGGGTTGGAGAAGGAGACTGGGGTGCTTGCGCCACTGCTGCTGCCAACTCCACCACCCATTTTCCTCAGCTGGCCCCACCGCCGGGAGTCCCGTCAGGAGGAATGGGCTTCCATCATAGCAGCAGGTGAGAGAAATGCCCAGTCTCTGTCTCCTGCATGTCTCCTCTCACCATCAGGCTTCCAGGCCTACCATGCTCACTTTCATTTCTGTTGCCTGCCTGCCTTCCCATACCTTCTGTTCCACTCTGTGGGGGTGGGTGGGGGCGGGATGGATGGACATCACATCCGTATTCATTTCTGTTTTTCTGACTGCGCCAGTAGATGTGTTTCCACATCAATAAAACTATGCTCTACGTAGCCCAGTGCTCTACCATTTCTGCATGTCCAAACTCTGCCAATGAAATCCAGTTGGGGCAAGGCCATTGCCTTTGGAATGGCATACCTCGCCTTTAACAAGCCATACTTTCACCTTCAAACAATTTGCAATATCATGAACAGAAGAAAATCCTCTCTTTCTTTTCCCCTCTGTCCACCTCAGAGAACGTGGCTCCAGTAAGAATGGAGTGTTAAACAACTAAACAATATCCACTTTACGGGAAAATGCAATGCTATACTTTTTTGAATTGTACAGTAGTGCCTTCCTAAATAGCCTTGACAGACACAACAATTTGCTTATGCTTGTGAGACTGCGACCTCAGTTGGTGCATTGACCTCTTTCATGCTCATGCCGTCTTGGAAGCCCTTGTTCTTTTAGAGAAGGAAAGTGACTGGCAAAGTAGTAGAAGTGCTCTTGTTGCAATAGCCACAGTTCCATAATGGGTGGCTGTCGAGGTTCATGAGTGCACATTCAGATGTTTAGGCATACAAGTGATCAGCTGAAAAGGAATAGAATTCTATCTCAGTGACTTTCCCACTTTGCAGGCTTGTGTGTAGGCAGCTGTGCCCATCTCTCCAAAATACAGTTTTCTTTGTTACATTTGTATACAGTGGTCATTTTCACTGTTCACACATTCCAGCCAAGAAAAGCAACAATGCATGAGGGATTTTGGACAAGGTCATCCTTGGCTTGGTCACACTTTATTTCGCGTTAGGAATTCTACACCAGACTCTGCGAGTCTCTTTCAAAAAAACACTGAAAACTGAAGTTCCTTTTTATTCTTCCTAGATGAGGGATTCCAAACATTGGAAATATCACCGTCATTCCTTTCAAGTCAGAGCGGAATATTTACTGGCCATTTTGGGAAACAAGGTTTTGGGTTTGTTTGTTTTTTAAGTCTGACAAATAGAAGTTTTCATCATTGCAGCACAAGTTTCTGTGTGAGAGAGAACACTGTCATATATATGAACTGTGTTACGTATATATGGTGTATATGGTGTGGTGTATAAACAGCAGCAGGGTGGAGGGTAGAAGGAGGGTTGCCAACCTCTGGGGGAAAAGACTGGAGATCTCCCCAAAGTACACCTGAATTCCAGACTACAGGATCAATTGACTTGCAAGAAAAAGAAGAGTTGGTTCTTATATGCTGCTTTTCTCTACTCGAAGGAGGCTCAAAGCGGCTTACAGTCACCTTCCCTTTCCTCTCCCCACAACAGACATCCTGTGAGGTGGGTGAGGTTGAGAGCGCCTGATATCACTGCTCGGTCAGAAGAGTTTTATCAGTGCTGTGGCGAGCCCAAGGCCACCTGGTTGGCTGCATGTGGAAGAGGAGCGTGGAATCAAACCTGGCTCACTAGATTACAAGTCCACACTCCTAACCACTACACCAAACTGGCTCTCAAAGGCTGCTGTTGAAGGTAGACTCTGTGGCACTGAACCCCACCCATCCCCAAACCCTACATTCTCCAGCCTCCACCCTGAAATCTCCAGGGTTTTTCCAAACTGGAAAGTATTGTAAAGAGGGAGGTATTGTAAGGAGTGTATGAAGGGTTCAGTTTCCCAGTCATAGGATTCCACATTACATTGTACAGTACTGGTGAGCATTCAAAGGAACAAATTACCTACTCAGAATGGGTCTGAATCACTGCCATCTGTAGATTAATTGACAGAGTAGGATGTATCTGGACAATGTACATGAATCCTGGGCTGGCTCATCACCAAACCATGGGGCTGCC